>NC_081546.1:21502744-21523978 GCF_901000735.1 Corylus avellana
AAATAAAAAATATATACTAACATGCCGTGGGTTTCATGCTTTATGTTGGTCACCATATTTTGTTTCAATAATCAAATAAACAAAATAAATATTATTGAAACAAAAATAAAATTTTACAGCAGGCATATCTAAAAATTAGACTGAGCAAATATGGCCTAGAGAAGGCTCTGATACCACATGTAAAAATTCAATATATAATTAAATGCTAATTGACAATAAAATTAGTAGCGGAATGAATAATTATATAAATACCTAAAGTCAATTGAAGAACAGCTCCACAGCAACCAAACTAAAACTAAACAATTATTGAGAGGTTCTTCTGACCTATGCCTACCAGTGAGTGTCAATTGATGGAATACACATGCCTTATTTATAGGTAGGTCAGGAGACCCTCAATTAGAGCTGTTACCTTAATTATTCCTCCCATCAAGGAATAAAAATCAAATCAATACAGCTAATTGATTCCACAAAAATAAAATCATTAATGAAATCAAATACTTGTTCCACAAGAATTAAATTAGTAATTTAATTCAGAATATTTGATTTACACAATAAGCTTTAATTGAAATAAATTATTGAACACCGTAATTTTATAATTACAATAATATATGTGACATAAGGGACATACTTTAAATGAAATTTCTTACACGTACAACTTCTATTGATGAAGAAGCTCAAGGGCTTCTAACAAAGTGGGTCTAAACCTATTCACATCAATCTTCACATTTTGTTTGTCCAAATACACTGATTTAAACCTTAACCATCCTTGTTTCTGGATTGTATAGGGATCCCTCAAAACGACATCGTCGAGGGGGTACTGTTGTATCAGGCTGCTCTCTTCTTTGCTTATCTTGTACTCCAAGTAATGTATGTTCATATCCTTTGAGGGCTCGCCAAAATCATATGTTGCCAGCCATTCGAATCCTCCAAAGGGAACTACTTGGATGAGAATGGCGTTCTTGGGAAGGAAAACAATGTTGGCCAGACCAGCTCCATGAACACCCATCAGCACATCACAAGAATTCACCATTTCTGCAAACTTCGGAACGTCCATAGTCGCCTCCATAACATATACCTGGAATTAAATTATATGATTAAGTGATGAAATTTAATTTTTTTTTTCTCCATAAGTTTAAGGTTTTAAGATAATTAGCGACTTAACATAGTATTAGACGCACATGTTATGATGAGTTCGGACCCTGTCTCCATAATTCACATCTATTTTTAATTAAATATTCCACTAAAATGAAAGTTTGAGTTCACATATGAAGAAGAGTGTTAAAGTATTGATTAAATGATTAAATTGACTATTTTCTATTTAAAATAGGAGAAACTTCACTTTTTTTTTTTTTTTTGACATGAGAAACTTCACTTAACTCTTATGAATTTTCATTACTTTTGCAATTACCCCAAAAGTACAAAACTATTAATTTAGTGTATCAAACTTTCAATTTTTTACAATGTTACCCCTCATCTTAGGGTTTTGGGTTAAATCAGGCAAAAAAGGGATGTAATGACCTTTATGCTCTTGAAAATGTTATAAAATTCCAAAATTGGCCTTAATTAAAATTAAAATTTTCTTTTTTAAAAGAATCAAAACAATATTTTCTTTAAAAAACAAAAATCCGGAGTATTTTGGTCATTTTCACGGTCTCCATTAGAATTTAACAAAAAAAATCCTAATAACAAGTAGGTGATAATGTAAAAAAATTAAAAATTCGATAACTAAATTAAAGTTTTTTGAAGTTTGAAGAGTAATTGAAAATTAATAAAAGTTCAAGAGTTATATAAAATGTCTCATCTAAAATAAGTGATTATTTGACAATACCTTGTAGCCCAAGCTTCTTGCCAATTTAGTGATTTCTCCCACGTTGGTAAAAGACCGTGATCTCCTTCTTGAAATGATGAGAAGCCGGGGCCTCCTACGTTGACCATTTCTGAGTTTGACTGCCTTAGTTTTCTTTAACGAATATGTATTTCTTAAGAACTCTCTAAAGTCTCCCATGGAGTACGAATATTTTGAAGAATCAATACTCATCTCTTTTAGATTTCGTTTAAGACCAACAACCACACGTGGGAAGCAATGTACTTCTTTTTCTCTGTCAATGTCTATTAACTCGTACCTGTTAAAATATAAATTATTAAATTTGATTCTTTTATCGACTTAAATTTTTGAAATAGTGACAACAAATTTCAAGAATTTAAACATGGACTCTATAAAATATTTCACATATTGGACCTTAGTTATTAAAAAAAAGCTTAAGCCCACATGTGAAAGAATTATTAGAATATAAATTAAAGAGAAACTCTAAACCATATACCTCCGTCTTTCTCCCACTCAAGTTTTTTTAGAAAATCAGCGGTTGGATTAGACTTTCTTTTTTTTTTTTTGGTTGAAAACTTTACAAAACCCCATAAACTTCAACTCGTTTTGACATTACCCTCTAAAATTTAAATACTCTTAATTAAGGGTATCAAAGTTTCAATTTCTTTCAATTACCTATTTCCGTTAGGATTTTCTGTTAAATATTGTCAAAATTTCCAAAATACCTCTATTTTTTTTTATAAAAAATTTTAAAAAAATATATTGCAAAGATGTTTTAAAAATATTGCAAATATGTTTTTTTTTTTTAATAAAAAAAGTTAAATGCTTGAATCTTTACAATTTTTTTTATAAGGGTATTTTGGAAATTTTGACAAAATTTAACGAAAAATCATAACAGAATGAAGTAACTAAGAGAAATTAAAGTTTGATATCCTTAATTGAGAGTTTTTTTTAACTATAATGAATAATTTCAAAATGCGCGGAAGTTTGGGGTTTTTATTATCATTTTTTTAAAAATTTTTTAAGTACCGATCCAATGATTAATTTTTGAAAAAGTTTTATAGGAGAACACATAAGTCGGTAAACAATACTTCTATCCAATTAACCTTTTGAAATAAGTGACAAATACCTGGACAGCGTTTGTAGGATTGTTCGGAACTTTGCAATCCAAAAAGGTCTTCTGTCGGTTACGAGAAATTGAACTTCTCCATTGTACTGTCGAGAAGTTAAAAACAGTGGAATAAGTACATCGGTAAAATCGTGGAAATGGTTTCCTGTATATCCTCCTTGAGAAAAAACAATGGCCGGAACGCTGTGAATTTTGTTGCATTGAGGGATCTCTTCGTGACTTGATACTAATTTTACCGACCATTCTGTAACGTGACTCATCGCCGTCCGGTCACCTTTCCGAGCATAAGGCCTTATACTCCATGAGTTGTTCTTCTCTTCAGGCAAGATGCCCATTTGAGATGAAACAAGGGAAATGGAGGATGAAGTTCCTTGAATCCTCACATCCCCGTTGATTTCGCAAATATCTCCCCTTGGCTCCATAACATTGCACAGTGGCTCCATTTTCTTCACGACAGGCTCAGTTTTCTTTGTCACTGCAGGCTCTGTTTTCTCTGTCACAGGTTCAATCTTCTCTGTCACCATTTCTGCAGCTGAAAATTGAAAACCAAAATGAATTTTAGTCAGTGATACTTCAGGTCAACAGGCTAAGCTTTTCATTTTTTATTTTTTTATTTTTTAACGGGTGTATCCGGGGCAGTTGGATAAAGCTCAAGCTTTCGTCGATAGAACTATGCCAAAAAAATTGTTCGCACTCGAAGGGGTCAAACCTTAGCAGTGATATTTCACATAGCACGGAACCAAGTTACTTACCATTCGAGGGAACATGATCCTTTTTGGTTCATTTGATCTAGTTATTTATGAAAGGTATTTTTGTCTTTTCACTTTTTTAGATGACAAAAATTCCTATCCATTTAAATTGGAGAGGATCATAATTCCCATTTTCGAGCCAACTTCTTGGAAACATTGAAGGCTCATTCTTTAATGCTTCAGGCTAAACTTAGTTTCATTTCATAAGAATGCATAGGGTTGTCAAGATTGATCAAAGCTCACCCTTAGCTGTTTCCTGGGAGCTGCTTGTATTGTTTTCTGCTAAGTGGGGCAGGGGGCTGCTTGTATTGTTTTCTGCTAAGTGAGGCAGGGAGCTGCTTGTATTGTTTTCTGCCAAGTGAGGCGGAGAGCTGCTTGTATTCTTTTCTGCTGAGTGAGGCGGAGAGCTGCTTGTATTCTTTTCTGCTGAGTGAGGCGGAGAGCTGCTTGTATCCCTGATAATCAGCATTTTGAAACCAGCACCCATTGACAGCTTCAAGTTCACTGTAAAACCAACACAAGATAAGAAGAGAGAAAGAAATAGTACAATGGCAACTCATGAAAACACATATATAGATTCAAACAGTAATTCAAATGATCAAAACGATGTATATAGTAGAAGAATAGAGGGTACTTACAAACTGGCAGAGGACCCAAATAAGGCTTAAAAACAGTGCAGAAGCTCAATGCAATTAGCAAGCAGCCAAGAAATGCTCCATATCCCAATCTTTTCTGATCATGCTTACTAAAGCTTCTGGCAAGTAGATCATCGTACATCATTTTGGCAGCTAATTAACCAGAAAGACCCGTGATCGATCAGGCTTTATGGATCATTGAAGAAGAAAATAACCATCCTAATTAAGAAACAATTTCTGAAGTTTGCAGTGGACAGCAGATAAAGATTTTAATGGCATATTTAGTCGACAATTGAAAGAGGCTGTGGTGCAATTTTCTATGAATTGTTGCTCCCCACGAAGTTGTTAGCTCAAGGGAAATTTAAAAAAAGCTAAAGAACTCGGATGAAAGAGACCCTCTGGTTGACTGTTGAGACAAACAACTTATTGTTTTTCATGATTGCTTTGGTGATATTATTGCTTGTATATATTGAGAATGAATGAATAGCGGTCGTGGATTCCTGTTTGAAAGGTCTAGACCAACCAAACATCCTAGAAAATTATGGATATCATAGTTACCAACTTCAACAATGATATATACGATAATGTCTCAAACTACACAAAGGAGCAATAGTGCTGCAATTAATCATCACCATTTAATCCACCATATTAATTACTTGTTAATTACCATGTGTATATATATACTTGGCATAAAATACTATAGAGTGGTGCTTTCAATTTTTCTACATAAATGGATATATTCTTACAAATTAAGCTAAGCCAACCACAAGTCTAGTGAGCAATTGGTCAATTTTTCATGGTGAGTACTATAGACATATATTGTGTTAAAGTATTAATTAAATTTACCTGTTTCTATTAGCTTTAATTTTTTGAAATAAGTGATGGTTTTATTATGGTATTAGCGATAGAGGTTTTGAATTCAAACCCGGATTCCGTCAATTCACCCCCATTTAAAATTAAATATTTCATGGGTTGAACCTTATCTATTAAAAAAGGAGTTTAAGCAAACATGTGAGGAAGAGTGTTAAAATATTAATTAAATTTACCTCTTCATATGAGCTTAAACTTTGGATACAAGCGATAATTTAACATATCACATTTTTTTTAAAGGAAACTTCGGCGTAAAATATTTTCAGGAAAAAGTTTTTCCTATTTTTGAATATTTGGCGTGGCGTAAAATATTGGTCAACTCGAAAATGTTTCAGTTGACTAATGCATAAACCATTTTCGACCTCTTTCCCACACCCCGCTATCGTGATAGGGCCTTTTATTAGCCCAACTTACTTGAGCAAATCTCAAGCTGCTTGAGCATCTATCTGGGCAGGTAAACTCTACAAAGACCCTCTCACAATTATTTAACTAAATTGTACTCTCACAATTATCTATTCAAATTGCAAGACATATGGTCACATGATCTCATCAATTCCACTCTTAAAAGCTTAATTTCTTTTCACCATCTCTTTTCTTCTTCCCAATGTTTTCAAATTTTATGAAAATATAAGAAACATTTATTCATTTTCTGTACGACCCGAACGCTGAAAAATATTTCACAAGCAATGCTGCATTCACTATGTAGGTACAAAGTGACTCAACATGCCGAGTTGGAATAGTGTTCAGAAACGTCGGCCATCCCCAGAAAAGTTGTGTGGTAGATTAGAGAGAACGACATGTTAACAATCTGTGTCCCTGTATTGGTGGGATGCATGATAAAGGCAAATGTATTAATATTTTAAATTTATTCTCTTTCTCAAGGATTACGTGTGTGCCACAAAATAATACACCATCTTATTTTAAGGGTTGGATGGCTTTCCAAAGGGAGAGTTGTTAATGTATTATTAATGGCACATGATTATAAAAAACTACCCTTGGACCCTATGCTGTGGTTGAGACATTACATTAGCACATTTCTTATGATTTTCAACATATATATTTTTTTAATTAATTTAATCTCTGTGTCTCTCTCTTTGTGAGATATGGACAACTTCAAGCACCTAACCAAAAATCTATTGACTTTATTGTGTGAAGATCATGGAGTATAATCAGAGTAATATCCATATACCACGCCAAGTCAATGTTAGGTAGAAAATGCATTTGCCTTGAACCTTATTTCTTCTTGCCCTACCTAAACTTTCATAGAGCATGCACACGTACAGCAATGGCGGTTTATTATATTTCTCTTGAAAATTTTAACCATCCAGGATAAAGCTCGATCTAGCCACATCTGCGTCATTATTCCAAAAGAACTACTTAATTTAGAGATTCTTTAGAATTCTTTGTAAAGCACAATTTTACCTAGGTGCTTGTATTGTTTTGTGTAACTAGGTACTATGAGACTTAGAACTTGGCTTCTTTTTTCTTCTGGGCTGTTACCAATTGTATCAGAGTAACGCTAGACCATATGGTACTAGAGCACTGTATGACATGGTCCTAATGAGAACGTTAGAAGTTTAAGAGGGAAAATTTGTAACACCCAGATCATATATTAGAAAGATGAGAAGTAGTCGACATAGAGTGGGTGGTTTATAAAGATAATAATGAGTACTAAGTCCTACATTACGTAGTTGTTAGGTGAAATTTGGCTTTATAATGAATTCTAATGAAACTCTAAATTGACTAGTCATTTTAAGGTGATATGCTAATAGCATAGATGTGGCTAGCACTTTTTTGCTGTCACATAAAAGAAAAACATTTTAAATTCATCTTTCTTTTAGTAAGGTTTTTCCTTTGCTGCCTACCACAATTTTGTTTTGTCTCCCCATTACAATAATACTAATGACAAAAAAATAAATTCCAAGCACAAAGAAGGCTTCTACTGCCCAAATTATATGCTTATGATTGAATCTTATGTACGCACGGACCACTTAATGATCATGCCAAGAGAGAAAACCCAAAAAAAAAAAAAAAATACAGAGAGGATCAAAAATGTAGTTGCCTTCATTGGAAAGCTGGGGTGTTGCAGTTCTAATGTCACATCAATTCTCCCCACCATTTTAATTAAAAGATTAAAAGGGTTTAACTATTATATTTAATCAAATCGGATTAATTAACTTTGAATATATTCCAACGTTTGATTTGATAAAAAGGGCAATGTGAAGATCAACAGACATCATCCAGGGAAAGGGGAATTGGGCAATCACAAGATCAGATCGATCGTGGGTTGGACCATTTGATTGTTAAAAATGTGAGATTAATTAGTGAATGAAGTTGGCATCATGAAAAGAAAAAAGATATAAGAAAAGAGCAAAATAAAGAGCATGAACTAATGAAATTTAGTTAATTAATGAGTGATATAGCATAATAAAGAAGATGATTTGCACATTATCTCAATCCGCATGCCAGTAAGTGGGGAAACTTCATTTAACTTTTTTGAACTTTTACAAAGTTTAAAAACTTTCAATTTAGTGTATTGAATTTTACAAAATTTACATTCTCATATTTCAATCTGTTAGGATTTTTTGTTAAATCCCACTGAGGGAGTGAGAAATTTTTTAAATGCCCTTGTATTTCTCTGACTTTTTTTTTTTTTTTTTTTAAATGTAATTTAAGGAAAATTTTGTAGTTTCATAAAGTTTATAGAGGTATAATGGTTATTTCATTATTTGACCGTCTAATTTAACACCAAATCTTTAACGTGATGGGTGTGATTGCAATTTCTTTTAAGTTTAATTCGTTAAGTTAAGTTGAGAGTTTTTTTATTTTGAAAAGCTATTGCAAAAGTGATAAAAGTCTAAGGGGGATTAAATGAAGTTTTTTCTAAAATAATAAGCCCAAAGAGAGTATTTAACTATTTATTTTATTATTTTTTTAAGTTAACTATTTATTTTAAGATGGCCGGATTTTGTCTATTCTTTTGTTTCTTCAATTTATTAAAATTAAAGTCTTGTTTGTTTCGAAGTTGTTACTTATTTTCTAGTATTTGATCAAGACAGAAAATTTGGTCGATCTGCTGAAATCATTTAGTGGCCGGATCAATAATAATAAGAGAAAATTACAGTTTACCTTCCCAAAGTTGTCAGTGATTTGCAATTCGACCTTCAAAGTTTCAATTTTTGCAATCCACCCTCCTAAAGTTTCAATTTCTTTCAATTCAGGCATTCTGTTAGTCAAAGCCGCTTTGACTGACGAAATAGTGATCACGTGCGACGCACATGATCACTTTATGCGTTCTGTACCGAAAATACCCCTATCAACATCACCACCCTCACTCACGCCCTAACCCAGCTGACCCACGCCCTAACCCATCTAACCCACGCCTAACCCAACCCAACTAATCTTTAGGGTTTACTTACTTTAAACAACAAATAAACAAGTCACACTGTCAAAGCCGAAGCACGCACGAGTTGAAGAAGCTATTGACTCACGATAGAAAGGGACGCGACAGAGGGAGAACCCACCTCCTCGACAACCTGTGCGACAACCACCCAAAGCTTGAACTTTTGCGCATTTGTGTACGACGAGGTAAGTTTTTTCCCTTTTGGATTCGTAAATTTGCACCGAACTGTGTAGTAGAAAACTAGGGTTTTTGGTAAATTG
Source organism: Corylus avellana (assembly GCF_901000735.1). Lineage (NCBI taxonomy): Eukaryota > Viridiplantae > Streptophyta > Magnoliopsida > Fagales > Betulaceae > Corylus > Corylus avellana. Next base: position 21,511,616 of record NC_081546.1, read on the forward strand.
GGGTTTTCGTGATGGGTTTTTTTATTTGGTTATCCCTAATTCTGTGATGTTGATTTATTGTTAACAAAAGTTGTTTTCTAATGTATTTGGATTTATTGCCAAGAGAGAGAGAGAAACGATGGAGTATACCTCAAGTTCTAGAGCTTCATCTTCACCGCAGAGGCTTTGCTACTGTGAGCGGCCAATGGTTGTAAAAACAGCTCAAACAGAGCAAAATTTTGGAAGAAGGTTTGTGGGTTGCGAAAATTGCAAGGCACGTTTTATGTTTATGATGAGTGTTGCAAAAATTTGGGCAAGTTCTTCAAACACGTAATTTCTTGTTTAGGGTTGTAATTTTCGTTGTGGGTTCTTTAGGGTTTAGGATAAGTATTGATAATTTCTTATTTTAATTTCTTGTTTATGGTTTTAATTTTCGTTGTTGGTTGTGGGTTCTTTGTTTAGGGTTTAGGGTTATGGTTGTGGGTTCTTTGTTTAGTTATTTGTTTAGGATGTGCTATAATTTTCTTTAGGGTTTAGGGAAATTTGTAGGGAATAGTGCTTTGAATCTACGCACATGAGTGGTTTGAACATGTCATACTTCTCGTGCATGGCTTTTATTGTCAATATATAAGAGCATCTAGAAGGTTTATGCATTTTAAAATTTTATGTGTAATGGTTTAAGCGTGATGCTTGTGTAATGGTTGAAAACCATTTAGCTTTCAAATTTTATGTGTAATGGTTTTTCAACTACACTATCGAATTTTATCATATTCAATAGTGTAGTTGACAAAAAAAAAAAATGATTGTGAAAAAACTTCACCATTTAGCTATTTTAAATGTAAAATTTGTTGTACATGAATTCTGACCGTTATGTTATATAAATAAGACCATAATTAAAGTTCCAACTATTATGTACTCACTAGTTTAATTTTGAGTGAAAACCCTAATTAAAAGGGAATGTCATTAACTGCTTTTGTCATTATAAACTAATATTTTATTTGTTTAGATTGGTGATTAATATTTGTTTACTGTTTTACAGATCAATCGAGATTGTGGTTACTTTGAATGGATTGATCATAAGCTGTGTGCGAAATGTAAAAGGGTTGGAACTTGGTTTTGGTGAAAGCACCAAAAATTCTTATCAAAAGCAAAATGGTGTGAAGACATGGTTGAAGTTGAAGTCAATAAGGTGAAGGTAGAAATGGAGAGAGAAAATTTATGTGTGAAGATAGAAATAGATAAAGAAATTGCCCGATATCAGAAGTAAGTAGAGATTGGGGAGATCAAACTCCATACAGTTAAGAAGAATTACCAAACAATTCTTGCGTGTTCCTAGGTAATTTGTTTAAGTGTCATTTTCATTTTGGTTGTTTGGATACACTCCAAGTGGTCCGTATGAATGCAAGCTTAGCCGTTTGAAGTTGAACTGAGGTGTATGTAATTTTGAGATCACATTGTGTTTTTCTATGTTTGTGTCATTTTGGGAGTACAATGTGGTATTTTGTACTTATGTAATTGTGGGAGCACAATGTCGTATGTTGTAGAGCCGTGTAATTTTAGAAGCTTATCTGAAATGTAATGTAGTTTTTAATGAATTTATTAGTTGCTATATAAATGTAATTTCCTGTTTTATGTAAACATGAATTGTGTGTATGCCATGCATTTGACCATAAAGTTACTTGGTATATTGAGTTTGATTTTTTACCTTTAAAACATTTATCATTACAGCTGATGCACCTTATTACAAAATTCTCCTCCGCACTTATAATTTAAATGGGTGATATAATGACGATTTACCAGAGAATTATAATGCTCGTGCTTGATAATTCCAATACCGACTTGCAAATTATCAAAAAGAAAAACCTATACCATAAAAAAGAAATCAAGGTATATGAAAATCTATACCCTTATGTAACGATTTTATGAAAGACATATATGAAATACAATCTAAGTACCTTCACTTCATAAAAAATTAAAAAAAAAAAAATCTGCAGCAAGTAACTAAGTCTACAACACATTCACAATTTCCATTAAAAATATGTCAATATTTCCAACCTACTTCCAACTAGGTAAAAACTAAGTACCTTCACATCGTAAACAAAAAAAAAAAAAAATTTGCAGCAAGTAACTAAGCTTGCAACACATTCACAATTTCCATAAAAAATATGTCAATATTTCCAACCTACTTCCAACCAGGTAAAAACTAAGTACCTTCACATCGTAAACAAAAAAAAAAAAAAATGCAGCAAGTAACTAAGCCTGCAACACATTCACAATTTCCATAAAAAATATGTCCATATTTCCAACCTACTTCCAACCAAGTAAAAACTAAGCACCTTCACATCGTAAACAAAAAAAAAAAAAAAAAATCCAGGCAAACTAAGCCCGCACGACATTCACAATTTTCATAAAAAATATGTCCATATTTCCAACCTACTTCCAACCAGGTAAAAAGTAAATACAAAAAAAAAAAAAAAAATCTGCAGCAAGTAACTAAGCCTGCAACACATTCACAATTTCCATAAAAAATATGTCCATATTTCCAACTTACTTCCAACCAGGTAAAAACTAAGTACCTTCACATCGTAAACAAAAAAAAAAATCTGCAGCAAGTAACTAAGCCTGCAACACATTTACAATTTCCATAAAAAATATGTCCATATTTCCAACCTACTTCCAACCAAGTAAAAACTAAGTACCTTCACATCGTAAACAAAAAAAAAATCTGCAACAAGTAACTAAGCTTGCAACACATTCACAATTTCCATAAAAAATATGTTCATATTTCCAACCTACTTTCAACCAAGTAAAAACTAAGTACCTTCACATCATAAAAAAATAAAAAAAAAACAAAAAAAAAAATCTGCAGCAAATAACTAAGCCTGCAACACATTCACAATTTCCATAAAAAAATATGTCCATATTTCCAACCTACTTCCAACTAGGTAAAAACTTATCCATACACATTACCAACTTCCAACTACATATATTGTTATCCGTACACATTACAAATAAAAATCACATATATTGTTATCAATACACATTACAAATAAAAATCACAGATATTGTTATCAATACACATTACCAACTTCTAGAGACACTAGCAATTTAACAAAAAATGTAACATATCAAAACAACAAAAAACACATAAGGCTAATTGTCCATGACTTTAGGGCTTCCATCTTGGATTGAGCAATTTTCTTTTGGCTTCCATAATTTCAATACCATTTTCTACTGTTGCAATGTGTTTTCCTTTCAACTTTGTAATAGTATCAGACTTTACTGCAGCACCAGTACCTACAGCTGTAGCACTAGTAGGTACAGCTATACCACTTCTGCCTGCAACACTAATGCCTACATCACCTCTGCCTGCACCACTTCTGCCTACACCACCTCTCAATGCGAAACTTCTGCTTCCACCACCTCGAACTGCAAATCCCCCCCCCCCCCTAATTTTAGCCCCTCTAGGTCCACCACCCATAGTTTTCCGTCTAATTTCACCACCTCTAGTTTCAGGCCTTGTACGTGAAGGTTGAGTTGCAGTAGGAACCTCTTCAGTGAGGTCAATATGTACAGGAGTCCTTGTAGGTGTACTACAAAAAATACCTCTAATCCTATCAGATGTACGAGTCCTTGATGCAGGACCTCCTGTGACCATTACAAGAATTTATATATCTTCTGTATCTTTCATCCTTGTCAAACATATTATTATTTACTTTCAACTCCAAATATCTCACTTGATAAATAAAAAGAAAAAGAAAAGACACAACCTTCATCCATAAGCACCAAACCCCATGCCAAACTCTAATGGTTTACTGGGAAAAAGATGAACAAAATTACCCAATTATTACGAAATTAATAATTCATTTACCATCTCACGAAAACCCTAATTTACCAAAAATCCCAGTTTCATGGTAAGCCAGTTAAAAATCTCTATCCAACAAGATTATACACTTTGGGGACCACTTTTGTTCCAACACAAACAAGTGAACAATCAACTTCACCCAATGTCGCAATAAATCCAAATACAATAGAAAACAACTTTTGTTAACAATAAATCAACATCACAAAGTTAGGGATAACCAAATAAAAAACCCCCTCACGAAAACTCCAATTTACCAAAATCATAGTTTTCTACTACACAGTTCAGTGCAAATTTACGAATCCAAAAAGGCAAAAACTTACCTCGTCGCACACAAATGCACAAAAGTTCACACTTTGGGTGGTTCTCGAGTGGTTGTCACGCAAGTTGTCGAGTGGCTATCGAGGAGGTGGGTTCTCCCTCTGTCGAGTCCCTTTCATCGTGCGTCAGTAGCTTCTTCAACTCGTGCGTGCTTCGGCTTTGACAGTTTGACTTGTTTATTTGTTGTTTAAAGCAAGTAAACCCTAAACATTGGTTGGGTTGGGTTGGGTTGGGTTGGGCATGGGTCAGATGGGTTAGGGCGTGGGTCAGCTAGGTTAGGGCGTGACTGAGGGTGGTAATGTTGATGGGGGTATTTTGGTACTAAAACGCATAAAATGATCATGTGCATCGCACATGATCACTATTCTGTCGGTCAAAGTGGCTTTGACTCACAGAATGTCTGAATTGAAAAGAATTGAAACTTTGGAGGTCGAATTGCAAATCGCTGACAACTTTGGGGGGTAAACTATAATTTTCCCTACAAATAATAATAAAAATTGGCTATTCTCATGCCACATCATTTTATGGGAATGGGATTAATGTTTGTACCAGGATGCAAATGGTTCTCAACTCATAGATTTTTAGTAAAACCAAACATTAGAACATATTCATGATCATTACAAAAAAAAAAAAAAAAAAAAAACGGTTAAATACTTAATACTCCTTTATGGTTTTATTTATTTATTTATTTATTTTTCATAGGATTTTATTTTTATCACAGGAGGTACCTGTGATTTTGATAAAGACTAAATTGATCCTTCCGTTCATTGACCATTAGTTGACTTAACGGAAGTCCATGTCACTGACACATAAGACCAATTAAAATTCGATACTTGGTATAAGTAGCCATGTCATCAATGATGACGTGCCCACCTAATTAAATTTTTTATTTAAATTTTTTTTTTAAAAAAGAAAAATTGCCAAAACCACCCCCAGTACCCTGGGGGTGGTTTCGGCCACCCCTTGGTGCCAAGGGGATGGCCGAGTGGCTCGGCCACCCCCATCCGGTTAGATGGGGATGACTGTAGCCACCACAATTTTTTTTAAAATAAAAAATAAAAAATTTAATTAGGTGGCCACGTCATCACCAATGACGTGGCCACTTATGCCCAGTGTCAAATTTTAATTGGTCCACGTGTCAGTGACGTGGATTTCCGTTAAATCAACTAACGGTCAATGGACGGAAAGACTAATTTTTCTTTATCAAAACCACAAGTATTTCCTGTGTAAAAATCAAACCCTAAGAGAAAAAAATAAAGAAATGAAACCCTAGGGGCATATTAGGTATTTAACCAATAAAAAAATTAATAACTTTTTCAAATAATAGGTCTGGTACAAAATATTTTTCTTCTAAAAATACATTTTATACTGAAACACGCAAACATAAAACTCTAAAAAAATTAACACATATTTCACTTTTCAAAACCCTTCACCCACCTCTGAACCCTCAAATTCGGAGTATCCAAAACTAACTAAGACAGTGATTCTAGTAGTTTTATCAACGGGTATTTTATCAAGAGAACAAAAAAAAAAAAAAAAAATCGTGTAAAGTATTATATTATTTTTTGGAGTTTTAAGGTGAAATATCTGTTTCCTATAGAAGTGTGCAAAATACTCTATTTACACCATAAACTAATTATTGATAGTAATCCAAACTCCTGGTGTCAATTTCTGCATGTGGCAAATGGCCCATGCACATACGTGTTGGTATATGAGGGGTGATTGTAGTTGGGATTTCATAATAATAACACCTCTCTAAGAGCATTCTCAATAGAAGAGCTAATTGTTACTTTGATCTAAAATAGATTTTCAAATATTTAAAAAATCCCCTACATTAGTTAGCCAACAAAAAAAACATGTAAAATTGATATTTGATTGGAATAACTAAACAAAAAGCTAAATGTAGCAGCACTTTTCAAGGGAGTTATTTTACTTTTCATTATTTCTCTCACATGTTTTCTCTTTTTCTCAAATCTTTTCCTACTTTTTCTATGCATGTTCTCTTTTTCCCAAACTTTTTCCCATTTTTTCTCTCACATATTATCTTTTTCCCAAAATTTTTCTTACTTTTAATAATATTTAAATGATATAGTAGTTAATCGGATGTAGAGACATTTAAAAATTTATTAGCTAAACTATATAAAAATGAATTTTAAAAAGCCATTTTGCATAAAAATTTGGCTCATCTATTGTGAATGCTGTAACATGTTACATGTACTCTCTTTTTTTGTAACTTTCCTTGCAAGGCTTTTCCTTTTCCAAAGCTCTCTGCCTCTCTGGTTCCACTTCTCAAATATTATCATCATGCTGCCGGTTGTTCCAACTGAAAATGCATAGAAAATTAAAGCTCCCTCCAACGCCTGCCTGCCAACTTGTTTGCTGATGTTGACTGCTGATTTGAAAAACCTACAATAGAGAGAAAGGGTACTCATCAATTATTTCATTAAGGGTGTCTTTTTCTTATTCCACTGCAAACTACTTTAGTTTCGAGTTGTTGCGACTGATTTCAGTTGCCGGGGTTTTCTACTTGAAATCAAAAGTGTTTAATGCTGAAAATTAATAGTGATTACGCACATTTAGTCTTCGATTTGGGATTTCTGCAACACAATCAAATGTTAGAGTGGTGCACCATCAAAGGGCGGAGGGGCAACAACATATACCACCTCTAATGCTTAAGTCAGTAAAAATATAAAGGTGAAAATGAGAAACATAGATGCAGATTAGGAAAAGAGAGCATACCTCGTCTACTCTCTTATTAACCTTGTCTACTCTCTTATTAACCTTATATATAGGCTAAATACAGTTTTGTCATTATTTGGCTATCGATTTGGCCTTCGATCATCCGGGAGATCATGATCCACCTTCCTTTAATGAAGTATTTTTCCTTTGTGGGTGCATGATTATTGTTGTATGAAATGGAATTTCTTTCTTGGACATGCAAAATTAGATGAGTAATGTTATAAATTCTCTTAGAGTCTTCTTAGGATCCTCCCAAATGTGATATAGCTTTTGAAATTACTGTTGAATTTGAGATGTGATGTATTGAACTTTGATCTATTAGTGATTTTAAAAGCTACATCACATTTGGGATAACTCCAAGACGACTCTAAGAAGACTTATAGCATTACTCGAATTATATTTTGATGAGCTAGTTAACCCTTTGGGGCCGCATTTGGACTGGTCGTACATTGGGCTGGTGGGAGATGTAAGCTGCCATGCATTCTTGAAAGAAAAAAATAAATAAATAAAATTATGGATAGCATAGTATCAGAAGAAAACGGGAGAGTATTTAAGTCCAAAAAGTATATATATACCATCAACGGTGTCCAAGCAAATTATCAAAGTGGTTAGATAAATACTAGGGTATGGGTTCAAATTCCGCAATGAAAATTTACATGTCTGATTAGCATAAACCATCTTAGTTTCCATTAATGCCCTGGTAGGGTTGGGTCAAGTTATGACTCAGTTGGACTTAAGCTTGCGATGCCCACCATCTAGGCCCCTCTATGTGGCTCTCAACGAGTAGATGCATTTATAGTCACGCCTAGGTAGAGTAGACACAGTCGGTCTCCCTCACTGTCTTAATAAAAAAATTAAAAAAGTCTAAAAGTATGTTTAGGATTGCATTGAAAAATAGAGATTTTTATTTATAGAAAATCTCTTTTTTTTTAAAAAAAAAAAAAACTAATAATAATAAATAAATAAAATAGTGCCTTATTTTCAAGCTTTTTTTTCGCTAAAATGTTGTTTTCGGCCTTTATAAAGCAAAAAAGTAACATTTATGTTTTGAGAAATGTTAGGGGTATTAAATCTTTTACTAACAGACATTCTAATACTATGCGGGTGAAACAAAGATAAGATGTGCATATGTCGGTTGCTTATTTGTACAAATAATGCTAGTCACCATTTTTTTATTTTTATTTTATCTCTTTAAAATTGATGTGACTTTTAAAATTATCATTGGATTTGAGATAGATCACTATTAACTTTTGATTCAATGATGATTTTAAAAACCACATCAACTTTAAGAAAATGAAAACCACATCAACTTTAAAAAAATGAAAACAAGATAAAAAAAAAAAAAAAAAAAAAAGGTCTATAGCATTATTCTATTTGTACACAAGCGAGAAGCTTCTGATGCTAAACCTATCCAGGATCACTCGGTGCACAAAATTATTTAAAAATTTGAAAGATTGGTACCCGTTACAGGCTGGGTATCAAAAACAAGTAGTATAAAAATTTGAAGCTTGGATTAGTTGTTAAATTATCATTTATTATAATAGTGGATATCATATTCGAATGCATGATCTTTATTTTAATATTATGTTCTATTTATATTGAAAATACTAATAAAAAATAATAAATTTAAAGAAAAAGTCCACATATTCCCTTCAAAGGCTCAAACTATCACTCAATTAACGACGTCTCTCCCAAACTTTCAAAAATTGTCAATGTCTTCCCTAACGATAAAAACATCCTTAAAAAAAAAAAATTAAAAAAATTAAAATTAAAAAATTAAAATTAAAATTAAAAAATTAAAAAATTAAAAAAGGGAGTGAAAATTTTAAAAAATAAATCCTTTTTGTTGAAGAAAAAAAAATTAATTCTTTTTTCAAATATTTTTGACTTATTGACAAACATTTAGAGTCATTTTTTGTCTTTCTTCTTCTTCTTCTTCTTTTTTTGTTTTGTTTGCATTGGGGGGTGGGGGATATTATTAATTTTTTGATAATTTGAAAGGGACATTACCTTAATTAAAAGTTTCGAAAGAACATTATAAATTATGAATTAGTTTGAGGGGAGTACGTGGACTTTTCCATAAGTTTAATTATTTAATTAAAATTCAGCATAAGCCATGTGTACTTGATCTCATACTTCTCATCAATTAGCTTGTTGTACGAAATTTTCAAGGATCTTCGGGCCTACTGTATCTTGGTATAAACATGTCCTTATATTCTTGGCCCAAGTCCATTTGCCTTGATCAAATTATGTACTAGGAAATCAAAGATACAAAAACATGGGCAACTTAGAAGGAAAGTTCCATATTCAAAAGGGTATAGAGTGAAAAGAATGAATGAGGAGCTGAGCTTAATTTATATATATACTGGTAGATGGAAAGTCCAAAACTGAGTCGAAGGAATTAGCAAGACAGCTAAAGCTACAGGTTTTCCGGATGGGTGAAGATGAAGAGAACGATTTTCCAACATCATCTGAAGCTTCATATGTAGGATTCTGAACTATAGGATCTTGTAAATTCTTCAAAAATGATTTTTCTCGTTAAGGTGGAAATCTGGTGGAGAATAAGAGACTTTAGAATATAGAAAAACCAAAGAGAAAACTAGACAAAAGATTAACGTAAAAAATAGAATGAATAATCTGTAACCAATACAACTCTTGGTCAAGAGTTATCACTCTTGACCTACTACCTTCACCTGAAAGTAATTTTACCTTCTTATAAAATCTACATGATTTGGTATGGGGATGACCACACTAATAATAGTGTGATCATCTTGTGCACCATCATCATCATCCAGTAAAACAGTAAAAAAAGAAGAAGAAAAGAGACTAGTCAGATCCATTCTATCAAGATGCCCAACTGCCCAAGATCCTTATAATGCTTATAATTTGGACAGTGACTAAAAAACTGTTAGTATAAGCCACCAAGCATAGTAAAGCTCATCAGCACAATGTTGTTAGGAATCAACAAAAGCAAAAGAAAGTTACAATTCATAGTCAATCCAGACAAGTTACTATATATATCTTTTGGTGTTTTTTTTTTACCCCACCTAATACTTCGTTCCACATGTGTAAAAAAATTATAATTTTTCCACTTTGTAATAGAAAAAGGTAAAGGTTAAAAATTTAATATAGGACAACAGGAAAAGTAGAATATAGGGACCATCTTTCTATCTTCTTAAAGCTGATGTGGCTTTTAAAATCACCATTAAATTTTAGATGAATCATACTTGAATTTTGATCAAATGGTGATTTTGAAAGCCACATCAGTTTTAAGAGGATAAAAAGAGAATAAAAGATGGTCTATTGCATTACTCATTAAAAACTGCGAAAGCCACAAATTCTAATATTTAAAATTGCTATCCACATAGAATTAGACAAAAGCTAAAAATTAAATCCACTTACAAATGATACCAAAAAAAAAAAAAATTATATATGAAATTCTCAGGGTCTGATTGCAAAGAAAATTGGACAAGGAATCGAACATTGCATGAAGATTTGATGCAACCTTTGTTTCAACTTTCAACTACCCACATGTGGAGAAGACCAAAAATGATTAACCCAATGAAATTAAAAACCTAAAATAAAGGCCCAGGTTGAAACTGATGGGCCGGGTCGGTTGGTTTGGGCTGACTGGCTGATCAGCCCATTTAAGTACTCACATTCCTCGTGCAAAAAATGATGAGGAAGAGTAGATGTACTATATTGGAAGATTCCAGTTAAACGACGACGAATCCAATCGAAACAGTGCCTCTTCAGATCCGCATGCTGGAAAACGACGTTGTTTTCAGGCTGTCCATATAAAAATTCCTACGGCCCCTATACAATAATACAAACACACTGAAATGTGTCAATCAAAAGTAGACTTTTAAAACCACAATTAATTTTAGGTCTAATAGTAAATTTAAATTTTCAATTTCAGAAAAAAAAAAAAAAAAAGGTTAAAGCTTTTGAATCGATGATCTTAATCACCACTTATCTCGTAAACTCAGCTTAATGTTTGGAATGTTTAATTGAAAAGTAATGTTAGATACTATGTTTTCATCTAATAAGTATCTAACAATGCTGACGTGATAGTTTCAAGTTTCCACCCACCATAGAATCAATTTTTTTATTTTTTATTTTTTATTTATTATTATATTTTTTTAAGTTAGTTACAAATTGCAATTGTCACATCAACATTGTTGGATTCTAATTGGATAAAAAATAGTATGTAGTATATATCTTAAATAAAATGAGACGTGAACGACATGAACAATAATACTCTTGATACTATGTGAATTTATGACTTATCTTCTAAGCTTGAACTGATGAGAAACAGTTGATTTAATCGTTTAATTAATATTCTAATAAATAAACTCTAAAAATGAAAAATAACAATGAGCCACACTTAAGACATATAATACCCACATTGAACCATCATTCGTGACCAATACCTAGCCAATTTAGATTATACTGCATATGGATTTAGATTAGATTGGATATATGAGAATTTTTTTTTTTTTTTTTTTTTTTTTAAAAAAAAAGGGATGGGCGTGTTAGCGCAACAACTTTCATGCTAGTACGCTTGTCCGTTGCTTGTTCGATAATACACACAAAAGCTTTTCATTCGACACTGGCCTGTTTGGGATTATAGAGTTTAAAAAGTATTTTTAGTATCTAAAAAGTTGTGCCAAACAAAAATTGGTATGTTTGATAAAAAAAATTCAAAAGTATTTCTTTAACTTTTATTTTAAAAATGGCTAAAACGCTAAAAAATACTTTTTGACTTAAAAATTTATTTTTTAAACACAATTCCAAAAAGCTCTAACACGGGTGAGTTGCCTCTTTAACATTAATATATATATATATATATATATATATATATATATATATATACTCCCTGTGAATTGATTGAATCACACGTACATATGAGAGTGACATTTCAAGCATACACCCACCCATTGCCTGTGATTCTTCCTTAATATAGAATTCTTGTTGTCCACACAAATCATGTGCAAGCTGTCATGGCAAAATCTTTGTATGATTTTGCTGCATCAAGGCATGATCTTCAATATCTTGGTTAATATCCCCCACAAGCGAATGGGGAAGGAACGAACCATAAGCTTGTCCCGTAATGACAGAAATCTGGCAGATGTGAGACTTTTTGTGAAGATATCATATGGTTGATTAAAAGTAGAATTGTAATGGGCAACCAAATCCTTGTTAAACACTTTCTCGCGAATAAAATGGTAATCGATCTCGAAGTGCTTGGTATGAGCATGAAACACCGGATTAGATGAGAGAGAAAGAGCCCCAATATTATCAGCCCATAAACAAGGGGCTGGTAGTCCCGATGACAGGAAATCTACCACAGGTTATGCCATTTATCTAGACCTGCCAAGAAGCAACCTACAGCTGCTAGGTCGAGTACTGAAGTGGAGTATCGTTCCATGGCTCTCACTGTGGCTGAGTTGTATTGGATT
>NC_081546.1:21524078-21558034 GCF_901000735.1 Corylus avellana
GATGTTTGATCGAACATTTGATTCTATCACGATCAATCGAACAAATTCAGTAGGATCGATCGAATGTTTGATTGAACATTTGATCCTATCACGATCAATTGAACTAATTTATTAGGATTGATCGGATGTTTGATCGATCATTTAATCATATCACGATCAATCGAACTAATTCACTAGGATCGATCGGATGTTCGATCGAACATTTGATCGTATCACGATCAATCGAACTAATTCATTAGGATCGATCTCAATCGAACTAATTTATTAGGATCGATCAAATGTTTGATTGATCATTTGATCCTATCACGATCAATCAAATTAATTCAGTAGGATCAATCGGATGTTCGATCGATCATTTGATCCTATCTCGATCAACCGAACTAATTCACCAAGATCGATCGGATGTTTGATCTATCATGATTAATCAAACTAATTCATTAGGATCGATCGGATGTTTGATCCTATCACGATCAATCAAACTAATTCATTATGATCGATTTCAATCGAACTAATTCATTATGATCGATCAAATATTTGATTGATCATTTGATCCTATGACAATCAATCAAATTAATTCAGTAGGATCGATGTTTGATCGATCATTTAATCATATCATGATCAATCGAATTAATTCAATTTCAATTGTCAATCATTTGATCTTATCACGATCAATCGAACTAATTCATTATGATTGATCGGATATTCGATCAAACCTTCAATTTCAATTGTTTAAAGTTTGATCGATCATTTGATCCTATCATGATCGATCGAACAAATGCAGTAGGACCTAACAGATGTGTGAACGAACCTTGAATTTGTTTGAAGTTTGATCGATCATTTGATTCAATCACAATTGATCGAATATCCGATAATTTATATAAAATAAATAATGACATATTATCGGAGGTAAATTTTTGGGAAATAACATTTTAACGCCAAATCCTAATGGAAGGAGATATTGCATCAAATTATATGTTCGATGAGTCAAATATTAAATATGTTTTTATTATTAAAATATTAACAACAAATTTAAATTTAATAAATTTTTAGTATAAAAGATCATTAATGTGATATTTATCTTATAATTAATTATTAGCTTAAATTTTAATTTTTTAATTTTTAATTTATTTTTCTACCTACTCTTTAGGATCGACTTTCAAAGTCGACCCTAATAATTGGTCTTTAGCGTCCACTCAAAGTGGACACTATTGCTCTTCAATTTTATTTTTTTATTTTTTTTATTTTTTATTTTTTCTAATTTTAGTCTTTTTAGGGTCGAATTTTGAAAGTCGAATCTTGGTTAATTATCTTTAGCTGGCCCACTCAAAGTGGATCGCCATTGTTCTTCAATTTTATTTTATTTTATTTTTTTTTATTTTGTCTACCTAGTCTTTAGGGTCGACTTTGAAAGTCGACCCTAATAATTGGTCTTTAGCGTCCACTCAAAGTGGACGCTATTGCTCTTCAGTTTTATTTTATTTTATTTTATTTTTTTAATTTTTTCGACCTAGTCTTGTCGACCCTAATAATTGGTCTTTAGCATCCACTCAAAGTGGACGCTATTGCTCTTCAATTTTATTTTTTTATTTTTTTTTATTTTTTCGACCTAGTCTTGTCAACCCTAATACTTAAGTATTAGGGTCGACTTTGAAAGTCGACCCTAATAATTGGTCTTTAGCGTCCACTCAAAGTGGACGCTATTGCTCTTCAATTTTATTTTTTTATTTTTTCTACCTAGTCTTTAGGGTGGACAAAGTCGACCCTATTGATCTTTTTCCCGCCTCTTGAATAATTCCCGCGTGTATATTAGGGTCGAGTTATTAGCGTCCACTGTAGAGTGGACGCTAATATTCATCTTTTGGGTCGGCTATTAGCATCCACTTGGATGTGGACACTAATACTTAACTATTAGGGGCAACTTTCAAAAGTCGCCCCTAATAGTTGAGTATTAGGGGTGACTTTATAGTCGCCCCTGATGAGTCAGTTTCTTGTAGTGTAAGACAGTGATTCTTGTGGTTTTATCATTGGGTATTTTGTCTATAAAGTATTTTGTCAAGAAAAAAAAAAAAAATTCATATGAAGGGTTATATTATTTTTTGAAGTTTCAAGTTCAAATGTCTATTTCCTATTGAAGCGTGCAAAATACTCAGTTTACACCACGAACTAATTATGGATAGTAATCCAAACTCTTGGTGGCAATTTCTTTATGTGGCAAATGGCCCATGCATGTACGTGTTGGTGTATGAGGGGTGATTGTAGTTGGGATTTCATAATAATAACACCTCTCTAACATGGTACATGTACTCTCTGCTTTTCCAAAGCTCTCTGGTTCTACTTCTCAAATATTATCATGTTGCCGGTTGTTCTAACTGAAAATATGCAAAGAAAATTAAAGCTCCCTCCAGCGCCTGCCTGCCAACTTGTTTGTTGATGTTGACTGCTGATTTGAAAAACCGACAATAGAGAGAAAGGGTACTCATCAATTATTTCATTAGGGGTGTCTTTTTCTTATTAAAGCCACTGCAGACTACTTTAGTTTCGAGTTGCTGCGACTGATTTCTACTTGAAATCAAAAGTGTTTAATTAATGCTGAAAATTAATAGTGATTATGCACCTTCAGTCTTCGATTTGGGATTTTTGCAAGACAATCAAAAGTTAGCTAGAGTGGTGCACCGTCAAACTGTGGAGAGGCGGCAGCACTACTTCCAATGCTTAAATCAGTAAAAATATGAAGGTAAGAATGAAAAACATAGATGGAGATTAAGAAAAGAGAGCATGCCTCATCTACTCTCTTATTGACCTTATATAGGCTAAGTACAGTTTTGTCATTAATCAGCTATCGGTTTGGCCTTTGATCATCTGAGAGATCATGATCCGCCTTCCTTTAAAGAAGTATCTTTCCTAAGCGGGTGCATGATTATCGTTGGAATTTCCTTCTTGGACATGCAAAATTATATTTTGGTGAGCTAGTTAACCCTTTGGGGCCGCATTTGGAATGGTGGGAGATGTAAGCTGCCATGCATTCTTCAAAAAAAAAAAAAAAAGAAAAAAAAAGAAAAAAAAGAGAATTTATGGATAGCATAGTATCAGAAGAAAACGGGAGAGTATTTTAGGCGAATATATCCATGAGGTAGGTATATATTCTACTTTTAAATTTATTATTATGTTTTTTTTAAGATCCGCTTGCGGTAGTAGATGCGTGAACCAGATGTTAATATGAAGGAGCTTTATTGGCTTATACCTTGGTGGGGTTGTGATGACGGGCTCGCATTCTCAAGCAGTAGCTATGGCTTAAATCGCAACATTCCACAGCGGGTGAGAACCCCAATGGTAACGCCCAAGGAGAAAAATTACATTGGTCGCCCCTTCCCACCTTTTTAATTAGAAAAAAAAAAAAAAAAAAGCTTTTCTAGGTGTGTTAAGTCTAAAAAGTATACCATCAACGTGTGGTGGTTCAATGGCTCAAGCAAATCCTCAAAGTGGTTAGATAAATATTAGGGTATGGGTTCAAATTCCACAATGAAAATTTACATACCTGATTAGTGTAAACCACTTTAGTTCCCATTAATACCCTAGTAGGGTTAGGTAAAGCTATGACTTAGTTGGACTTGAGGAAGCGCTTGCGGTGCCCATCGTCTATATATGCCCCTCTATGCGGCTCCTAGTGAATAGATGCTAATATGGTCATGCCCAGGTAGAATAGCCACAGTCGGTCTCCCCCAATGTCTTTAAAAAAAAAAAATAAATAAATAAATAAAAAAAAAAAAAAAAACCTTATTTTCAAGCTTTTTTTCGGCTCGAACATGGTTTTCGGCCTTTATAATAAGCAAAAAAGTAACATTTATGTTTTTAGAAATGGTAGAGATACTACATCTTTTACTAACAGAAGCTTACTAAACTGATGTATAGCTCATTCATTGGTACTCGTTTTATTTCCCTTAATTAATTGTTATGTTTTTCTCCAATGAATGAGCTACACATCAGTTTAGTAAGAATCTGTTAGTAAAATATTTAATACTCCTACCATTCTCGTATATTTTTTTTACCAAATTAACATTTTTTTTTGTCTGAAAAGAAATTTTTAAGTACTAAAAGAATTTTTTAAGCTCCTTTACGCAACCCCAAACACGTTCTAATACTATGCGTGTGAAACAAAGATAAGATGTGCATATGTCGGTTGCTTATTTGTACGAGTAATGCTAGTCACAATCTTTTTATTTTTATTTTATACTCTTAAAATTGATGTGACTTTTAAAATTATCATTGGATTTGAGATAGATCACTATTAAATTTTGATTAAATGATGATTTTAAAACCACATCAACTTTAGGAAAATGAAAATAGGATATAAAAAAATGTCTATAGCATTATTCTATTTGTACATATGCGAGATGCTTCTGATGCTAAACTTATCTAGGATCACCCTGTGCACAAAATTGTCATTTAAAAATTTGAAAGATTGGTACCCGTAACAGGCTGGGTACCGAAAACAAGTAGTATAAAAATTTGAAGCTTGGATAAGTTGTTAACTTATCATTTATTATAAAAAAAAAATTTTGACATGTCCACACAAGAGTGGGAGGAGGGGGATTCGAACTAGTTACCTCTGTTTCATTAGGCGTAGTCCCAGCCAATTGAGCTATCTCCTTGGGAACTGAATGCATGATCTTTATTCTGATATTATGTTCCATTTATATTGAAAATACTAATAAAAAATAATAAATTTAAAGAGAATGTCTACATACTCCCCTCAAACTATCACTCAATTAACGTCTCTCCCAAACTTTCAAAAATTGTCAATGTCTTCCCTAATGATGAAAATATCCTTAATAAAATTAAAATAAAATAAAAAAGTAAAAAAAAAAAAATTGAAAAAAGGGAGTGAAATTTTAAAAAATAAATCGTTTTTGTTGACGAAAAAAAATTTAATATATTTTTTTTTCGAATATTGTTGACTTATTGACAAACATTTAGAGTCATTTTTGTCTTTTTTGGCCTTAGGGGGATATTATCAATTTTTTGATAATTTGGAATGGACATTGCCTTAATTAAAAGTTTAGGGAGAATATTGTCAATTAGGTGGTAGTTTGAGGATAGTATGTGGACTTTTCCATAAGTTTAATTATTTAATTAAAATTTTAGCATAAGCCATGTGTACTTGATCTCATACTTCTCATTAATTAGCTTGTTGTATGAAATTTTCAAGGATCTTCGGGCGTACTGTATCTTGGTAAAAACATGTCCTTTATATTCTTGGCCCAAGTCCATTTGCCTTGGGCCAAGAATATTGTCGGGAATCAATGTTGTCGGGAATCAACAAAAGCAAAAGAAAGTTACTATTCATAGTCACTCAGAGAAGTTACTATATATATAACTTTTGGAGTTTTTTTTTACCCTACCTAATCTAATCAATAAAAAATTGCGAAAGCCACAAATTCTAATCTTTAATTGCTATCCACAGAGAATTAGACAAACGCTAAAAATTAAATCCACTTACAAATGATACAAAAAAAAAAAAAAAAAAAATTATATATGAAATTCTCAGGGGCTGATTGCGAAGAAAATTGGACAAGAAATCGAACATTACATGAAGATTTGATGCAACCTTTGTTTCAACTTTCAACTACCCACATGTGGAGAAGACCGAAAATGATTAACCCAATGAAATTAAAAACCTCAAATAAGGGCCCAGGTTGAAACAGATGGGCCGGGTCGGTTGGTTTGGGCCGACCGGCTGATCAACCCATTTAAGTAGTCACATCTTCCTCGTGCAAAAAATGATGAGGAAGAGTAGATGTACTATATTGGAAGATTGCAGTTAAACGACGACGAATCCAATCGAAACAGTGCCTCTTCAGATCCGCATGCTGGAAAACGACGTTGTTTTCAGACTGTCCATATAAAAATTCCTACCCTACACAATAATACAAACACTTTGAAATGTGTCAATCAAAAGTAGACTTTTAAAACCACAATTAATTTTAGGTCTAATGGTAAATTTAAATTTTCAATTTCAGACAAAAAAAGAAAAAAAAAAAAGGTTAAAACTTTGGAATTGATAATCTTAATCACTACTTATCTCGTAAGCTCAACTTAACGTTTAGAATGTTTAATTGAAAGTAATGTTTGACATCAACATTGTTGGATTCTAATTGGATAAAAAATAGTATATAGCATATATCTTAATTGAAATGGGACGTGAACGACATGAACAATAATACTCTTGATACTATATGAATTTACGACTTATCTTCTAAGCATGAACTTATGAGACATAGTTGATTTAATCGTTTAATTAATATTTTAATAAATAAACTCTAAAAATGAAAAATGAGCCACACTTAAGACATATAATACTCACATGAACCAGCATTCTTGACCAATACCTAGCCAATTTAGATTATATTGCATATGGATTTAGATTAGATTGGACATATGACAAGTTTTTTTTTATAAAAAAAGGATGGGCTTGTTGGCGCAATGACTTTCATGCTAGTATGCTCGTCCATTGCTTGTTTGATAATACACGCAAAAGCTTCTCATTTGATACTGGTATATTTGGGTTATAGAGTTTAAAAAATATTTTTAGTACCTAAAAAGTTGTGCCAAATAAAAGTTAGCATGTTTGATAAAAAAATTTAAAAGTACTTCTTTGACTTTTTATTTTAAAAATAGCCAAAACACTAAAAAACACGTTTTAACTTAAAAATTCTATTTTTCAAATATAATTTCAAAAGCTCTCCCACGTGTGAGTAGCCTCTCTAACATTAATAGCAAGCATTTTCAAATTTTCTTGTGGTCATCAATCAATTCACATGGGGTATATATATATATATATATATATATTCTGTCGCACTTATTCCTGAATCACACGTACATATGAGAGTGACATTTCAAGCATATACCCACCCATTGCATGTGATTCTTCCACATACAAACTGCAAATTTTATTTTGTAACCAAGATATGCAATCACTTGGAAAGGACTTTTTGCGGTCGCAAACAAACAGTGTCAATCGATCATTGTTTATAAAAGAAAAGGTCAAAGGCTGATGAACACTCCTATTAAATCACCACTTACGCCGATAGGAAAACATGATTAGTTTATATTTTAACACGCACCTTTACTTATTACTTATGAGTTCAAACTCTCCTTTAATGAAATGAAAGGTGAATGGCGAAGACATGGTTCTAACTGAGGACTTTTGCTTTGATATAATACAAAATCAACACTTGTCTCAAAAGTTTAAGCTTATATATAATATGAATAAGTAACTTTAATTATTTAATTTACATTATAACAATTGATAAGTTAGTCGAAGGATATGAAGATGAGATGAAGATATAGTAAATAACATTACTCATGAAAAATTCCATATATTGTGCTTAAATCCTACTCCCATCCCACTGTTCTTGGATTAACTCTCGAAATCTAAGAATTAGAGTATTCTTAAATATGATGTGTTTTTTAAAATCACTATTAAATTTGAGATAATCATTATTGAATTTTGAAATATTAGTAATTTTAAATGTTACATCACATTTGAGAGTACTCTAATTTTCTTTATTCGTGTTAAATTACCAGTTATCCCAAAAGTTTAAACTGATAGAAATAAATAAATTTAATCACTTAACTATTACTTTAACACTCTCCCTCACGTGTGGACTCAAACTCTCTTTTAACACCTCCCTCATGTGTTCAATTTAATTGAAATGACCAATGCGTAAAATATTTAATTGAAATGATGGATAAAATGACGGAGTCAAGGTTCGATTCCAAGACCGTTGGTTCTAATACTATATTAAATTACTAGTTATCCCAAAAAATTAAACTAATAAAAAAAAATAAATTTAACCACTTAATCATTACTTTAATAATATTATTACTTTATATGTTAATGTTACACTGAGAGATGGGCATCTCTCGAGTGGTCAATGTCAAAGTCAAAGTCGCAATCAAAGGGGAAAAAGAAAGAAAAGCTTAGCGTGTTAATTGCTTCATTAATAATATTCAACGTGTAATCAATCAAGAGCAATGAACTTATCCTTAGTACTTACTCTAACGTGGACGTGCTTGTCTTGTCTTGCACTATATTCCTTTTTTCGTGCAACGTGCTTGACTAGGACTCATTCCCCTTGGACTTTTCTTCTCTATCTCATATCCTTGTCGGATTAAAAAATAAAAAAAATAGAATATATCATTTCATTTGTCGGAATATTTATATTTTATCACTGTCTCTCTATAAATAATTATCTATATAATAGTTTAAGACAATTAAACAAATATAAGAGATAATGAATATATAAAATGTAGTTCATTAAAGTAATAATTAAGTGATTAAATTTACTCATTCTTATCAGTATAAGCTTTTAAGATAACTGATAATTTAACACATATATCTCTCTCCGTTCTCTTTCTTATTTTATTATTTTATAGTTTATATATATTTCAACACAAGGAAATTTTTTTTCATTCTTAATCCTAAAGAAGAGAAAATGAGAGATCCTAAACAATAAAAAATTAAAACAGGGGTTGGTTTCACAATAGTAGACTCAAAACAAAAATAACAGTAAAAAAATACATACAAAGAGTAAGAAATAAGACAAACAAGTATTCCGTTCCTCTCAATAAAGCCTTATAAAGCAATTATAAAAACAAAAAAAGCACAAATGAAGCCAAACTTATTTAAACCTCTACTTGAAAACAACAACCACCACCGAAAAAAGATTAAAGTGATAAAAGCATGGTTAGAATTTGAATGAAGAACCGTAAAAGACAAAAGTCTTTCCTAAAAAGATGGAACAACATCCAAGCTCGGACACAAAAGTCTGTCCGTGATGAAATCATAAGATGCTTGATGACAAAATGACTAAAAGCTCAATTATTGCCTTTAAAATTAAAGAACCAGAGCCCAGGAGGCCTTCTTTCCCATCGACTGGATTTATTTATTTATTTTTGAGAGCGAGTAATGATATAAGGACTAAGAAAAATTTGAGTCCTTACAAATGTGATGAGCCTTTTAAAATTATTATTGAATTTGAGATAATCAAAATATTGAGAACTTATTGACCTAATATTTCTCTTATATCATTACTCTTGTCGAAAAGCAAAAAAATAATTAAAAAAAAAGTTAGGAAAGTCCACATACCACCTCAAACTACTAACCAATTGAATTGACAATGTTCCTCCCAAACTTTCAATTATGAGCCAATGTCCCCCCTAAATTATGAAAAACATTGTCAACGTCTTCCCAATGACGAAACTATCCTTAGTAAAATAAAAACAAAAAATACTAAAACTTTTAGAAGAAGCCAAATATATATATATATCCAAGGGTCTGGGCGCCAAATTTAAAATAAAAATAATAATAAATCATTTTTATAAGAAAAAAAATAAAAATTTTCTTTTTTCTTTTTAATAAAAATTGAAAACTTTCGTTTCAAAAAATAAAAGAAAATAAAAAAAAATTTCGGTTTTTTTTTAAAACAAATCCTTTTTTAAAAAAAATTCATTTTTCTAATTAAAATTTTTCATTTTCTTAAAAAATTATTATTATTATTATTATTATTTTGAATTTATAGGGGCATTAATTGTTGTCTTATTGAAAAATTTATAGGGCCATTTTTACCTTTTTGTTAGCCTGGGGAGAACATTGTTAATAGCGTGGTAATTTGAGATGGTACGTGAACTTTACCAAAAAAATATAAATAAATAAGAACAAAGCGCATCTTTGAGCACGACTACCTGTTATGACTTCACTTTGATTACTAGCCCCGTCTTCAAAGTAGATTTCTAGTAAGGAGGGCATCTCCGCCTTGAAGAAATATGACTACTAACAACATATTTCCTAAATTTTATACTCTCTTTTAAATGTAGAAAAAATTCATAAAAAGTTTCTCCGACAGAGTCGATAGAGTTTTCTAAACCAAGGGAATCCCAAGGGATTATGGTAGCATTTATCTTAATAAAATAATGCTTTCTCTTTCCTTTATTTTCACTATTATTTATTTAAAATAATATTTAAGTAGTACATAGAAAAAGAAGCAAAATGTATTTTGATTATATAATGCCAACTTAATGCGTGGTATAAACTCTAAAAATATTAGAAAAATGTAACACGTACACACAATTAAGTGCGCATTTGGCCGTACATGTTATTTCGATGGGTCAGTCATTTATTTGATCTATTATCAAATTATTTAAGAATGACTTTGTTTCTTTTGTATTTTATTTTCTTGTAATTTCTCTTTCCCCGTATTGAATAGAAAAAAAAATGTACAATTTTTTTGTCTGACAGTAAAAATTATCATTAGATTTTGAATATGTCACTTTTAAATTCTAGATCAAATGATAATTTTTTTTTTTTTTTTTAATTATCAAAAGAGTTATCATTTTTTCCACAATTATTCCATGATCAATACATATTACATGTTCCTTTTTTTTTAAAAAAAAAAAAAAATTACATGTTACTTCAAAAAAAATAAAATAAAATAAAATATTACATGTTATAAATTGACACGTCAATTTTCAAGAAATAAGAAATTCTTGGATTGCTAAAATCCAACCTTATATATTTATTAATTAAACACGTTAACATATTTCTGTCGTGGACTCGTGTGTGCCTTGTCTTGTTGAACCATGAGGCCACGGTCATGTGGAGCCGCCACAAGGATTTGTCCTCATGTCAATAAGTACAGTCTAAATTATTAAGTTCTCAACCGCAATATATAATAGGATCCTCCAAATATTTATAGCCCGCCTCTGTCTCTCGCTCTCACGCTCCTTGTGTGTGGAAGAGAAGAAATGGAGAGAGAAAAAGAGGAAGAAAAGTCATCTCTGAGATCGCCATTGATCCAAATCTCTGAAGAAGATGGAGTCTGTAGGGAGAGAAGCAATGGAAACGGAGTTGTTGAGGAAGTAAGGAAGCAGCTATGGCTGGCAGGGCCTCTGATAGCTGTGAGTTTATTACAATATTGTTTGCAGGTGATTTCCATCATGTTTGTTGGTCATCTTGGTGAATTGGCTCTCTCTGGTGCTTCCATGGCCACTTCTTTCGCAACGGTCACAGGTTTCAGCTTGTTGGTGAGTTGGGTTCTCTTAATTTCAGTTTAATGATTCTTGGTTGGAAAATGTGTTGCTTTTCTTGTTTCTTATGTTCTTGCTGAAGTGAAATTAAAGCCGTATAAAAACGTGTTTGGTTAATTGATTGGTTGAAAATGAAAAGGGATGCTGTGAAAGGGAACGTAAAACAGAGCCAGAAAGTGAATATTGTAATTTTTAACTAAGGCTTTTTTTCTTGTTTCTTATGTTTTTGTAACGATGTGGGTTTTGATAATATGTTAAATTATCGCTTATGATAAGAATATGTATATTTAATTATTTAATTAATATTCTAACAAAAATAAGCATTTCAAATTTATTTGGAGTGTGTTTGAATGCGGAAATTTACGGGGTTGTGAATTCTGCTGTAACTATCGAAATGTTCATCCTTTTTCTTTTGTTTGTGTTTTGTTTTGTTTTTTGTTTTTGTTTCTCTTTGAATATCCGTTCAGTGGTATGTAAATTTACTTCCAACTCCATTGGTATATTAGACAACCCAGCTGTGAAATTGGAACTGGGGTCTACAATCCAAAGTTTATGCACTTATATGCAACCAAATCTTTGCAGGAAACTGATACTTTTGCCTCTTGATACCATAACACCAAAATTCTGAGTGCCTTGAACATTCACAAGCCTTGCAACTAACCACTCTTATGCACTAATTAATCCTATGAACCACATTAGATTAAGTGAGTACCCAGGTTATGGATTCCTGGTCTAAAGCTTCATTTATTATTCTTGTGTGAATGATTGATTCTTTTGTCTGCTGATTGGCAAAGGAAGGAATTTAATGGCTCTAATTTCATGCTAAAAGCATTGCAATTTCTCAACTCATAGTCCATGCCATGTTCCAAACAATAACAAAACATAATTATGGTTCAGGATATCATGATTTCTTCTTTTGATGTAGAAAAATGTGTTGTGTTCAACAGAACTCTTTGCATGTTACTTTCTGTTAAATTACCAATGATCATAAAAGCTTAAGCTGATAAGAAGATGTGAATTTAATCACTTAATCATTACTTTAACACTCACTTTCACGTGTGGGCTCAACTCCCTTTTAATAGGTGGGATCCAACACATGGAATATTTAATTTAAATGGGATGATTTAACGGAGTCAATGTTCGATCCCAGGACCTTTGGGTCTGATACTATATTAAATCACTACTTTTCCCATAAGCTTAACTTTAACACTTTTTATAAGTTTCTTATTACAGTTTGTGATTATGTACTTGAACAGATGGGAATGGCAAGTGCATTGGATACCTTATGTGGCCAGTCATATGGAGCAAAGCAATATCATGTGATGGGAATACACATGCAGAGAGCCATGCTTGTTCTTTTTCTTGTAAGCATACCCCTTGCAGTCATCTGGGCAAACACAAGATCCCTTCTAATCCTCTTTGGCCAAGAACATGATATAGCAACTGAAGCCGGACAATATGCGTGTTACATGATCCCGAGTCTGTTTGCCTATGGTCTTCTTCAGTGCCTTAATAAATTCTTGCAAACCCAAAACAATGTCTTTCCAATGATGCTAAGCTCTGCAGTCACTGCTTTACTGCACATACTTATATGCTGGATTCTGGTATTTAAATCTGGACTTGGACCTAGAGGAGCTGCCTTGGCCAATTCCATCTCCTATTGGATCAATGTACTTCTGTTGGTATTTTATATCAAGTTCTCTTCTTCATGTGTAAAAACCTGGACAGGTTTCTCAAAGGAGGCGTTGCACAATATATTCACTTTTGTGAAACTTGCTATTCCTTCAGCTGTTATGGTCTGGTAATTTCTATTTCTTAATGCTCTATCTTCCTCACTGTCTTTGCCAACTGGGAATTTATAAGAAAATTTTTGTTATTAGTCTTGTCTCAACCACTATGATGAGGTAATTGAATACAAATTTTCGGCCTTAAAGATCCTAATGCTGATGCTGTGATCTTTTACCATGATTTGAACAGCTTGGAAATGTGGTCATTTGAATTGATGGTTCTCCTATCTGGTCTTCTTCCTAATCCAGAGTTAGAAACTTCAGTGCTTTCTATTAGGTTAGTTCTTCACTTTACTGATCTTTGTACCAAGGATATACTAAATCTGTTTGATGATTGTGAGTTCCTGCTTGCACTTTTCATTATTCTGTTTGTACTGACCCTACATATATATTTTGTTTACACTTTTCATGATTCTTTTTGTAGTCTCCCTACATATTATGTTTACACTTTTTCATTTTTATGTTTGCCAGTCTTAATACAGCTGCAACAGTTTGGATGATCCCGTATGGACTCAGTTGTGCTGTAAGGTGAGTTGCTGAATTGATATATGTTAAGGGGTGAACACCAATTTCAGATAAATAGTGGAATTAATCTACCTCTCTTTCTGCAAATTAAATAGTCACACTAGCACCCAAAAATAAACTCACAATGCAGAATAATAATCAAGCAACCCACAAGCAAGACACCTAGATTTTTACGTGGTTAGCTTTCTAAGACGGGTGTCTGGACACGTTGAGTTTGAAATTGTATCAATGTGAAAAGACTCAGAAGTAAGAAGGAGATTGTTGTGAGTGCACTTGTGAGTGTTGAGTCTCACATTGAGAAAGTATAAAGAAAAAGAGTAGTTAATAACTTAATATACCAAAGTGAACCATAGCCCATTAGCTTAGGCTTTTGGGCTAGAGTAGTGTTCAACTATGTATATTAATGTACTCTTAGTAAAAACTCCATAACCACTTTATCTCCCTGGTAGTCTAAACATTTTGGTTTTGTATGTTTTTCTTCTATACAGTACTCGGGTCTCAAATGAATTAGGAGCTGGGCATCCAGAAACTGCACGATTAGCAGTATGCGTCGTCTTCGTGACGGCGATCACTGAGGGTATCTTGGTTGGATCAGTCCTGATATTGATACGCAACATTTGGGGCTATGCTTATAGCAATGAAGAAGAAGTGATCAGATATATAGCAATCATGTTGCCAATTGTTGCAGTATCCAACTTTTTAGACGGCCTCCAATGTGTTCTTTCAGGTTTTTCTAATTCTTCATACTCTAGTAAAATCCAAATTAATATCATAACCTGATTAAAAACCAAAAAAACAAAACGAAAAATCTTTAAGGTGCTCGATCAAACAATCCGGATATGATTAACAGCAACTATTACAATGATTTGTGTGCTTCTCTTCACCCTCTACATCTTTCAGGGAAAATCTTCTCTTGGAAAAGTATGAAATATACCAACTTTGGCAAAGAAAAAGTTGTTCCTATTTGATAGTAGTTGATTAATTTGAAATTTACAATCTACTTGTGTAAATTTAGGCACTGCTAGAGGCTGCGGTTGGCAGAAGATTGGTGCATATATCAACCTTGGTTCATACTATCTAATTGGAATTCCTGCTGCTATTTTATTAGCTTTTGTCTTCCACATTGGAGGAAAGGTAAAAAGTTCTCATTGTTTTCTTTCAAAACCTTAAACCCTTTTTCACATTCTCTGTAATTGCAAGTGATTTCATGTAATATTATTATATGTTAAAAATACTCTGTATAGGGGCTCTGGCTGGGGATCATATGTGCACTCGTAGTCCAAGTGTCATCACTTCTCATTGTTACCATACGTACAAACTGGGAGCAAGAAGTATAATCCTAGCTCTCTCCCTCTCCTTATTCTTTTTCTCTTTTATATTTTCTTCATTTTTCTCACTACATGTGATTTTCTCCTTCTTATTTAGGCAAATAAGGCTACAGAGAGAGTCCACGACTCTGTAATTCCTGCTGAATTGATCTCTTGAAGCTGAAATGTGCCTACAACGGACAAGTTTATTAGGCAGTAGAGGAATATATATAAATATTAGAAAATTTTGGGATCATCGTTATTGCAACTTTCTTGATATGCATAACTACAAAATCATGTTTTATATCTTCATAATCATTGGCAGATTTTAGATCTAATGATGCACTTGGCTAGTCCCTCTATGACAAAAACTTCTTGATTTGGCTTAGGTGCTCTAATATTTTGTAGTTTTTTTTTTTTTTTTTAACCTTTCAGATTTAATTTCAAATTTTTTATGAGAAAGAGAGGGAGATTAAATCTGGGCCATTGAAAAAATGCTGTAATTTTTTTATTTTATTTATTTATTTTTTAATTTTTTATAGTATCAAGTCAAATCCAATGAACTTACTGAAAAGAAAAAGACCGTGAAAATTGGAAAGGAGAAAAAAATTGGTGAGTTGGGTTCTCTTTAGTTTTTCTCTTAATTTCAGTTTGATGATTCTTGGTTGGAAAATGTCCTGCTTTTCTTGTTTCTTGGTTAAAAGCCATGCAGGATACTGTGAAAGGGAATGTAAAACAGGGCCACAAAGTGAATATTAGAAATTAAAAGGCTTTTTAATTTTTTTAATTTTTTTTAAATGTTTTCAAGAAGATAAATGCTACACACTTTCACTCACATTTTTAGACGTGACACTAAAAAATACCATTTAGAATCTAATGATAATTTTTAGTGTCACGTTAGATATCAATGTGTATTTGGTAGAATGAGATTCAGAGTGTGTATAGTATGAGTAATGTTAGATACCACATTTTTATTTGGATAAAAAAAGTCTTTCCTTCGCAATGAGAAAAGGTCCCCCCAAAAATGTAAATGTGAAAATCTGAAATTTTCATATAAATTTGGATGAAATTTATATGAAAATGTGGTACCTACCATTACCCGTGTTATATTTCTCTTTCAAGAAAGAATAATGTTACATGCACTCCCATATGCAAGCTTCTAACTGCACCCTTTAATGTGACATTGAGAATTACTATTAAATTAAAAAGAAAAGTCTTTTCGCCTACCGTCTTCTCAAATGCACATAGAGGAGCTACCATGGCCAATTCCATTTCCTATTGGATCAAAGTATTACTGTTGGTATTGTATGTCAAGTTCTCTTCTTCATGTGTAAGAACATGGACGGGTTTCTCAAAGGAGGTCTTGTAATGTAGTGGATGACCAAGGTAACTAACCAAAGAGAGTGTGTCTTTGATTATGCAAGGAGAAGCGTTTTCGTCTCCTACCCAAAAAATAAAACAAGCACACATGTTAAAAGAAAGATAAAACTCCGTAGAGTATTTGAGAGAAAATTATTTGATTTGATAATAATTCAATGGATGAGTTTTACACAATAAGTTAGCCTATTTATAAAAGAAAAATTCTTGTAGAGAAAGTAAACATAATCCTAGTAGTAATAGTAAACCTAATCCTAAAAAAGAAAAGAAAATAATTAAAGTAAATCTAACAATATTAAGGAAAGGAAATAAAGTCTTAATAAAATAAAATAAAATCATAATATAAAATTGACAATCAACGGGAATCGTGATAAGCTTTCCTTTTGTACTTCCATTGTCTGAGAATGGATAAAATCATAATCAAGCAGCGCTGTTCCAATTTGATATTTTTCTGATTTTCATTTTACCAAAATTATCGGTAAATATCGTCCTACATCAGACAACCCCACTTGTAAAAAAACTCATCTTTGAGTTTCCTTTGGGACATGGCATGTGCAGCTCCTCCGAAGAAAGGTATTTGAAGAAATCTACATAGATAGCACCAAAACACGAATTTTCCTTTTTGTCTATTTTTAGAAAAAATCCTCCAATGATTTCTTCATGAATGTCATCTTCACTTTCACCATTTTCTTCATAGGAATCACCAATTTTCGAGGTGATCGTGATGAGTTGCACCTGTGACAGAGGAGGTGGTGGTTGTTCTTCCACTAATGTATTCGTTGGAACAAATAGTTGTGGCTGCACAAATTGTTTCTTTGACACCAACTCCAAATTAACAGCCTTGACATCATTTTTACTATAATTAATATTCTCTTCATAGACATTGTGCCTATTTGCAAATTTATGAATACGATTATGGACATGTCGAATATGGCTTACGTTATCATCAAGGAATCTATCAACATAAGGATACTGAACATGTTTTTTTCCTTCAGATCCATAGTCATCTTGGGCATTCTTGTGATGCCAAAGGGGACCCATCTACATGCGTTCCAACGTCTCCCACAAGTGGAGTATCTCCTGTTGCACCGTCTGCCGAAACTCTTGAAATTCGGCTCTCCAAGGAGCTTCTATTCGCTTGATGTATCTTTGGTAGTCGGATCTTGAAACAGCATTTCTCTCACGAACGATGCCGTTATAGAAGTTGTTGTAGTATAAGTTGGCCATTGAATCCGAATAACATTGGCTCAAATACCCCATGAATTTGGCTCTCAAAAGTGCCCCTCCCTTACAAGTGGCGTTGTTGGAGAAGTTTGTCGCCGTTGCGCTGATTGGCCATGATCAGCGCAACGGCGACATTAAGGTAACTAACCAAAGAACATCGTCTTTGATTCTTCAAGAAAAAACATCTTCGTCTTCTACTCAAAAGATAAAACAAGTATGCTGACTAAAAGAAATATAAAACTCTGCAGAGTATTTGAGAGAAAATTTTATGATTTGGTAATAATTCAATGGATGAGTTTTACATAATAAGCTAGCGTATTTATAGAAGAGAAATACTGGTAGAGAAAGTAAACCTAATCCTAGTAGTAATAGTAAACATAATCCTAGTAATAATAGTAAACCTAATCCTAATAAAAAAAGGAAAATAATTAAAGCAAATCTAACCCTATTAAGGAAAGGAAATAAAATCCTAATATAAAATTGACAATCAGCGGGAATTGTGACAATATTTTATTTTGTTATTCCATTGTCTGAGAACGAATAAAATTATAATCAAGCGGCACTGCTCCAATATTATTTTTGATATTTTCCTAATTTTTCATTCTTACCGAAAATATAGGTAAATATCATCCTACATCACCTTATACAATATATTATCTTTTCTGAGACTTACAATTCCTTCGGCTGTTGTAATTTCTATTTCTTCTATCTTCCTCGCTGTCTTTACTACATGGGAGTGTATAAGAAAACGTAGAAATATATGATGAGAAAATAATATGAAAGAGAAAAGAAAGCAGAAGCAGAGACACTGATGAAGTGTTAGGGCTACATCTAGTATTGTTGAAGTATGTGAAACTATATTATAATAGTTTGTATTTTATAGAAAGGTTATGAGTTGTGAGCAGCAAACCTTAAACTAAAGATGGAAGAGAACAAACCCAAGAAATAATATGAAATATTCTAACGTTCATCCTCAAACTTAAGTTGTAAGCTTGAGTTTGGAAAAAAAATGATATATATGAGGAGTGCTATATATCTCAAATTTTCTCACAAAAGTTAATTCTCAAATGATATGTCACAATTCCATGAGATTTATTATTTTGAGAAGTATGTCACCAACTCATGGGATGATGATATATTATTTGAGAATATCTTTTGAGGAGGAAATCTTGTGATGTCTAGCATTTCCCTATATATATATATACTGGATTGATCTGGTTAAAAGAAAAATAAGAGAAAAAGACCAAGAAAATTGGAAAGGAGAATCGTATAATAGGAACCTGGTGAGAAATGCTTTGCTTGCCAACTTAAAAATTAATAAAATAAATTCCAGTCATATAGAATATGGGTAAAGTCTACATACCCCTCTCAAATTACCACCCAATTGACAATGTCCTTCCAACCTTTCAATTGTGACAATGTCCCCCACAAACTATCAACACATTGTCAATGTACCCCACAAGACTAGCAAAAAGATAAAAACGCCCCTATATATTTTTCAATAAGACAAAAATGCACCTATAAATTTAAAAAGATTAATTTTTTAAAAAAAAGAAAAATTTTATTTTTATTTTTATAATTTTTTCTTAAAATGAACATTTTTTTAAACAGAAATTTTTATTTTGAAAAATGATTTTTTTAAAAAAAATTTTGTTTTAAAAAGCGAAAGTTTTTATATTTTTGAACAAAATTTTTTTTAAGGAATTTTTTATTTAAAAAAAATTATAAAATAAAAATTAAAACGAAAATTTTCAATTTTTATAAAAAACTGAAAATTTTTTAATTTTGTTCTCATAAAAAGTTTTTTTTTTTTTTTTTTTTTAGCCACTACTTGGAATTTTGTTGTTGTTTTAGTTTTTTTTTAGAAGATTTCGTATTTCTGTTTTTATTTTACTAAGGGTAATTTTGTCATAAAGGAAAATATTGATAATTTTTTGTAGTTTGAGAGGGGACATTATCACAATTAAAAGTTTGGAAGAGACATTGTCAATTGGATAATAGTTTGAGAGGGGTATGTAGACTTTTCCCTTAATTATTCATGCATATATGTAATAAATTTATTTCCTGCTTAGTTTATTTTATATGATTTACTATGTTAACTATCTACAATAGTTTCAGAAAAGGTCTATAAACTACTCTTCTTTTTTATTTATTATTTATTTTTTTTTTAAAAAGAAAGAGAGTTTGTGCATGACTCTCTCCTTAATTTTATTTTAGGGTTAAATACCTAATACCCCTAAGGTTTCATTTCTTTATTTTTTTTTTCTCTCTCTTAAGGTTTGATTTTTATCAGAGGTGGTACCTCTGGTTTTGATAAAGACCAAATTGATTATTCTGTCTATTGACCGTTAATTGACTTAACAGAAGTTTGCGTCACTGACATGTGGACCAATTAAAATTTGACACTTAGCATAAGTGGCAACGTCATCACTAATGACGTGGCCACTTAATTAAATTTTTTACTTTAAAAAAATTAAAAAATATATATTTTTCTAAAAAGGTGCCAAGGCCACCCCCTTGGTGCCCAAGCGGGTGGCCGAAACCACCCCCAATGGGTACTGGGGGTGGCTCAGCCACCCCATGGAGCTAAGGGGGTGCCCGAGCCACCCCCTTGGTGCCAAGGGGGGTGGTCGAAACCACCGGCTCGGCCACCCCCTTGGCACCGTCGGCCACCCCTAGTGGGTCTTGGGGGTGGTTTTGGCCAACCCCTTGGCTCCTTAGGGGTGGCCGAGCCAACCCCAGCTCGGCCACCCACAAATGGCCAAGGCCACCCCAATTTTTTATTTTTTTTTGAAAAAAATTATTTTTAATTTTTTTTTTAAATAAAAAATTTAATTAGGAGTTATGTCATCACTGATGACGTGGTCACTTATGCCAAGTGTCGAATTTTAATTGATCCACGTGTCAATGACGTGGACTTCCGTTAAGTCAACTAACGGTCAATGAATGAAATGACCAATTTGATCTTTATCAAAACCACATGTATCTCATGTGATAAAAATGAAACCCTAAAGAAGAAAAAAAATAAAAAATGAAACCCTAAGGGTATTAAGTATTTAACCCTTTATTTTATATAGTAAGTTTATTTCTTGTTTGTAAAAGGCTTGTTGATGATGCTGACTAGAGATATCTCTAATGCTTTAAGTTATTTTCCTCCATTTTACAACCCTTTATTTTATATAGTAAGTTTATTTCTTGTTTGTAAAAGGCTTGTTGATGATGCTGACTAGAGATATCTCTAATTATTTTCCTCCATTTTACATCGATGCTTATGGAATGTATTTACAATCATCTAAACAACTGTTCCTAAGGGGTAGCTCAATTGGCTAAAAATCATGCTTAATGAAGCAGAGGTCAGTAATTTGAATCCCCCTTCTCCCTTTCCTTGGGTGGATATATGAAAAAAAAAAAAAAAAAAAAAAAAAACCATGACACGGTTAACAATGCCTAAGCTCTCAATCTTCTTTAGTCTTTATTTCACAAAGCCCACACTTAAACCCAATAGATCAGCCCACTATAGACTTCTGTCTAGCATCTAAATAAAACACACCAGCATTCCTTTTCACCAAACACTACAAAGGCCAACTAAGGCCATTAATTGAGAAGCTAACAGCCCAAAAACATAACACGGTTAACAATGCCCAAGCTCTCAATCTTCTTTAGTCTTTATTTCACAAAGCCCACACTTAAACCCAATAGATCAGCCCACTATAGACTACTGTCCGGCATCTAAATAAAACACACCAGCATTCCTTTCCACCAAACAATAGCATTTCTTCTTTTACTTGCCACGTTGCTCTCTAGAAGTTTCTCTGACAGAACAATCTAGCCAAAAGACAACTTGCACGCCCTCAATCCCCTAATTTTTTTGAAAAAAAAAAAAAAAAAAATTTTTAGCCTGGCGTGCTTCACTGTTGAAGCACGCCAGGCGTGCTCCCAATCACGACTCTAGCCGTTTATATCTGCAGATATGTAACAGTTATACATCTTTATATGCAGAGAAACCCTAGAGGTATTAAATCTTTTATTAATAAAGACTCATTAAATTATTGTGTAGCTCATTTATTTGTACTTTTTTTACCAACATATGCTTATTAAACTAATGTGTAACTTATTCATCGGAGAAAAAACAAAACAACTAATTAAGATAAATGTAACGAGTAGTCAGTACCAATGAATGAACTACATATCAATTTAGTAAGCCTCTATTAATAAAAGAGTTAGAACATGCTTGAGATTGTGTTTGAGAAATAGAATTTTTCAAGTCAAAAAATGTTTTTTTTGGCTATTTTTAGGCTTTTTAGACCCTTAAAAGTGCTTTCACCTTTTTTTTTTTACCAAATGAGTATTTTTTTTTTTCAAATGATTTTTTTGAGTGTTAAACGCACTTTATGACTCCTCAAACGTTCAGCCAAACAGACCATTAATATACAAAACACTGAGAGTGAGAGAGAGAGAGAGATTTCTTTTACCAGATCCATATATAAGGCCTGCATAATTGCTTACAACAATTTTTGACAAAGCGCAAATACTGTCTAAAAGTGATTCCCTGGAAGTAGGTTTTCCACATGGCACATTTCGTAACACAACATATCCCTCTTTTTTTTCAAACTTGCTTTATTGGCCTCATTTCGATGGAGAAGGAGATGTCTTGGAGAAGATAGAAATGGTTGGAGTGGTGCAGGGCGATGAAGAGAAGTGTCTTTAGCATGTGTTGCTATTACCAGAATCATCATCATCATCATCAATCCTCCCATTATTGCATGTCTTTTGAAGCTATTCTTATGCATATCTCACCCACTCTTGATATATATATTTTTTTTGTGCCACAAGAAAATGATATACAAACCTCAATTTATAGCTCTTGGATGAATTGAGGTAATCCAATTATTTATAAGTAATCCAACGTTCTTTAATTCTTTACAACAAATCACATATTAACATGTCAAACCAAAATAGAAATTGCCAATCACACTCTCAGATCTATCGTGGTGCTTTCAATTTGATGTCAATTTTTTCCCTTTAAATGTTATGTGCTTTTCAATTACGTACTATTGGAGTAAAAAAAAAAAAATAATACAAAAAAATGAGTAACTCTTCTCAATTATTTATTATTAATTTCCACAGTGACGGTTTGTCACATTTTTTATTATTATTAATTAAAGATATTTAGTGTGGTTCATATGCCACATGATCTTTAGTGTAATTTAAATTAAACAAAATTATGGGTATTCCGTAATTTATTTCAAATAAGAAATTATTTGTGGAATCAAAATTAGAATTGATTTTGATATGATTTTTTATTTCTCGATGGGAGGAATAAATAGATTAAATTATGATAGAGGGTTACTGGACTACCTATAAATAAAAAAAAATATGTATACCATCAATAAGACGACCAAATTAATTAGGCATAGGTCAAAAGATCCATCTTTCTCCTAAATTTTTTTATGTTAGGGTATTTGATTTTAAGATGTGTTGTAATTGATTGTAATCCCCTATAAATCCGATTTGATTGTAATTAGATTTTATGGTATACTTATCTAACTCAATTTTCCTATAAATAGAAGTATCATGTATTGTAAAAGATATCAGGGCTTTATCCTGTGATGTAGGTCAATGACTAAATCACATAAATTTTTTTGTGTTATTTATCTTATTTCGCTATTCTTTTATATTTCTATTAGCTTTATGAATTTCTTCAGTTTCAAGGTTTTTGTTGCTGAGATTCTTCTTTGGTTCGCTTGAACAAATATGACTAGAGCTAATTTTAAATCTTTTCCACCATGTATTTGAGCATAATAATTATTTTGTATGTGGAGATAACAATCATCAATCCCACCATCAGTCCATGACTATATTTATATTCATAAGAATATACTTATAAGTAATCCAGCTGACAAAAAGAAAAGTCACAATGTGTGTAATTAATTTTTTTTTTAATAAGTGTGTAATTAAATTCTTGATCATACAACAAATCTGATATTGACATGTAAAACCAAAACAGAAATTGCCAATCACACTCTTTACATCTATCGTGGTGCTTTCAATTTGAAGTATGTCAATTTTTTTCCCTTTAAATGGTATGTGCTCTTCAAGATGACGAATGGTTTCTCAATTATTACTAGAGGATCGGAAAATAAATATAATTAGAGATAGAAGAATCATATAGATATGTAATTTGATTTATTCAAATCCGAATTTTATGGAAGAACAGAGAGACTTGGTAAAATTATGGTGGCTTTTGATGCTTTTAATTTAAGTAGCTTCATTAAAGTCTGGTCTCTTGGCATTGCAATTGCTTGATGTCTTTTGGAGAAGGTTTTGTGTAGTTGTAAGAACATATTAAATATAAGGGAAAATTACAGTTTACCTCTCTAAAGTTGACAGCGTTTTTTAATTCGAACACCAAAGTTTCAATTTTTGCAATCCACCCCCCAAAGTTCAGAATTTTTGCAATTTGACCAATTGTATCTAAAACTTTCTATATTGCCCCTCATTTTTATTTTCTATTTTTTTTATAAAAAATTTAAAAAAAAAAAAAAATTCGAGGTAGTCGTAGCCACCCCTTTGGCCATCTAGCCATTTTTGCACCCCCAAATTTATTTATTTTTTCATAAAAAAAAAATCAGGGGCAATATGAGAATTTTGGGATAATATTGGTCGAATTGAAAAAAAAAAATTGGAACTTTGTGGGGGTGGATTGCAAAAATTAAAACTTTGATGTTCGAATTGAAAAACGCTGTCAATTTTAAGGGGGTAAACTATTTTCCCTAAATATAATTAACACATTATGTAATTTTTTTCTGTCAATTTGGATTGAACTTGTGTAACATGTGCTACACATGACATTTTCAAACACAATCCCCTTAAAATGTCCTCGGTCATAAATTTTTTACCAAGAGTTGACAAAATAACTCTTTGGTATTTGGAAAGCATGCGTCTCGAGGACGCTCCACGTGCCGCCACACGTCACCCATAGGTTTGGAATTTTGTTGAGCTCACACTTTTGTTTTTAAGCACAATCACACTTGAATATCACATTAACTAAGATCATAGAACTAGTTTGCACACGTTCCCAAGGAGTAGCTCAATTGGTTGATGACCACGCCTTATGAAGCGGAGGTCGCTAGTTCAAATTTCCATTCTCCCTCTTGTATGGACATATCAAAAAAAAAAAAAATAATAATAATAAATAAAAAATAGTTTGCACGCAACGAATCCTAACCCATGAGCCAAGCTCACCAAATACCTCTTTAAGCACAACCACATTGGATCCAAGCTCTCAAACCAAACTCACCGAATACCTTTCTAAGCACAACTGCACTGGATCCAAGACCTCTAACGAAGCTCACCAAATACATTTCTAAGCATAGCGACATCATATGCAAATACTTTCATAGTGAAAAAGTATTTGCATAAATTCAACTATAAATAGGTATTTTCTATACACAGTTGCAACACATAAATACAGTAGTCGGTTCAAGTTTCTGCTCTCTAGTTATTTTAATTGTCACTATCATATAATAAATCAGATATTGACATGTCAAACTAAAACGGAAATCACCAATCACACTCTCAGATTTATCATGGTGCTTTCAATTTGAAGTGTGTAAATGTGCTCTTCAAGATGGCGAATGGTTTCTCATGAATTATTATTAGAGAACAATAATAATAATAAAAAAGCTAGAATAAAACAATGAGTCTAACACTTTCTCAACTCTTCATTAATATTATTTTCCTCGGTGACAGATTGTCACTTTTTTTATTTATTAATTAGAGATACTAGCTTAATTATAACCCACATTATACTCGAGTTTTTATTATAAATTAATTTTAAATTCTTTTCTTACAAAAAATTCTTAGAAAAGAATAGTAAAAAACACAAATAATGATAATGATAAAAAAGAAAGAAGAATGGTTATGATCGCAACTTATTCTGCTAAAAAAGTTGTAATTTCTCTCTAGTATTTATTTTGGTTAATATATAGTTCCCTTAGCTTCTCATAATTGCATGTGACTATGAAATATCCATAGTGAAATTAAAATCATGTAAATTTGGTGTCACTTCATTTCACTATATCTGAATCCTTGAGTCCCAGTTTAATCTCTGATTATTCTTACACTCTTGAAATCATATTTCAATGAGTATATTTAATTTTAATAACTCATTACTAAAATACTCGGGCTTAAGGTTAGAATATTCAAGTCCTATTAAGTTTAACACAAAATGATATTTCATATCTCTTTGATTACAAATATGTTGCATGTCTCGTACAAGAGCCCGAGGCATTCGGTCGATGTCTTGCTTGATTGAGAGGGTTATAGCAAGTCTCGTTCAAATGAGATCGTAGCTAATTGGTTCTTATTTTATATTTTAGTAGGGTTAGGATTCTTGTCTCTATTTAAACCTATTAAGGATGGCTTCGGCCGCAACTTATGTTGTATTTGTCATCAGTTTTGAGTAACAAATATTCAAAGGTTGAGTTTTCTTCTATTTTGCCTCAATTCCTTGATTTGGATTTTGGTTTTGTAAAAAGTTGTTAATCTTGTGTAGTTTGATTTTGCAATCCACCATACCCACACTGCATCAATAACTATAGTTGAGAAATAAATATATGCTGCAGACATTATAGGATAAAAGAGACATCTTACATTAATTATAATAACACCATTTGATCCATCTCACTGTCTTTTCTTTATTCTTAATACATATAAAACATGTGTTTTCTCATATGGTAGAAAGGCCAATCTTTGAGAAATTGCTAATTATTATTGTCTTAGCTGTTGTAGAGGTCCACGAAACATTCCACTTCTTCCATATCTGCCACATCTAAATACCCATAAGAGTCTTTTTTCTAGTTGAAACAAATCCATAAATTAAGTATTGCTTCGAAAAAAAAATCATAAATTAACTATATTCTGATAAATTAATCCTCTAGGAACAGGCCCTTGCCCATCTTATTGGTAAACGAAGGAAAAAATGTTATGTTTTGTATAATTAATGGACTATATATATATATATACCATGTCTTCAAATTTTTCTAACAAGCATCAACTCAAGACTATTAAATCCTTATACTATTATTTTGAGATGCCAATTTACTATTCTCCATTTGGTTCTACAATTGATATTAGATACATATAATTATCATTTGAAATAGGGTAGGATGCTGAAAACTTAATTAAACAGTGAGATGCATTAGTGTTTCTTTAATTATTGGTCCGAGGAAATAAGACTTGTATCATTTTTTTTTTCTTTATTTTTTTGGTAGATTGTGTCATCTCAGATGCCAGATTTGTAATACCAGACATCTTAGGAGCAAAAGCTTTAAATAAATATTAGAAATTGATGAAAAATAAAATATGCATTTCATTATATTGTGGTCTTGACTATAATATAATAATCAATTGTAATGTTTGTCTATATTACTGCCTACTAAATCGTAAATACATATGTCAGGGCTTTGTATTTATAACCATGTTTAATGTACTACTTTAAAAGATATATGTATGTACACACACAGAGGGAATTCAAATGTTACAGCTGAAGGCTAAGCTTGATATGATGTGCTTTTGAGCTATGTGTGATGTTTTTTTTTTTTTTTTTTTTTTTTGGGAAATGGTACTTCCTTCTCTCATTCATTTGGAATAAATTTCTCAAACAACACACAATCCTGGATACAAGCAGGGGATGTCCCTCTCCAGACTGTATCATCACCTATTACAAGAGCTTTGTGTGATGTTGATACATGGCATTCCATTCATAAATTGCACCCATAAATCTTGCAAAGCATATTCATAAATCATAAGCATGTACGTCGAGAGCCAGATAGAGTAGTAGAGTGTATTGCACTAGAGTAATGCTAGATACTTTATTTTTATCTTATAATTATTTAATCATGTTGATGTGACATTTCAAATCACGTTGGTCTTGTTAGATGAATGTTGGATAGAATTAGGGTCAAATACCAAATACCCCCTGGGGTTTGGTAACTTTATTTTTATCTCCCTGGGGTTTCATTTTTATCACAGGACCCCCCTAGGGTTTTGATAAAGGACCAAGTTAGTCTATCCGTTAGTTGACCGTTAGGACTAACACGTGGACCAATCAGATGTTGACACGTGACACCTATTTAATTTTTTTTTATTTTTTTAAAATTAATATATATATATATATATATATATATATATATATATAAAAAGAAAAAACTGGTAGTTGGGTGGTGGGGCCTCCCACTTGTGGAAACCACTAATAGGCCACACAAATGTAGGGGAGTGTTCACCCCCGTTTTTTTTTTTTTTTTAAATACTTTTTTTTAATTTAAATTTTTTTTAAAAAAATTAAATAGGTGACACGTGTCAATATCTGATTGGTCTACGTGTCAGTCATAACGGTCAACTAACGGATGGACTAACTTGGTCCTTTATCAAAACCTCAGGGGGGTCCTGTGATAAAAATGAAACCCCAGGGGGTAAAAATAAAGTTACCAAACCCCAGGGGGGTATTTGGTATTTAACCCATAGAATTATAATATTTAACATTTCTCATTGCATTATGTATGTGAAACTCTAGATTGTACTGCAATATGTATCCTCAACTCCGATGAATGACTCAGCACGGATTAATAACAAAATAAAGATAAACGATTGACGTCTCACCAATCGGATAAATTTGACATCTCACCAAGAACGTGGAGTCTCACCACAAGAGAAGAGCAATTACAACTCTCAAAGA
This sequence comes from Corylus avellana, assembly GCF_901000735.1. Lineage (NCBI taxonomy): Eukaryota > Viridiplantae > Streptophyta > Magnoliopsida > Fagales > Betulaceae > Corylus > Corylus avellana. The sequence goes on from NC_081546.1 coordinate 21,552,122, forward strand.
ATAAAATAACTATTTATTTCTCAATCTTAATCTATCAAATACAATTGAAACTTATACTTAAATAGACTAAAACACTAAACCCAAACCCTAATGTGACTAACTTTTGGGCCGGACCCATTATTAAATATGAACTTAAAATATAAATTAAATATTAAAAACGATTTCAAAATAATACTAACTCTAAAGTCTAAACTAATATTCTTTCTTCATTCCGCATCAGTCTAAACTCTAGATTGTATTGTATTGCATACCATATTCATAAATAATAAAGAATGTTAGGAGTAATAAATTTTTAATAAATAGAGGCTTACAAGAGAGAGAGATTTTTTTATGTTACCAAAGCCATAAGCCGGCCGGGCACGCACATATGCATACAACATTCTTGAAGAAGGGCAGAGTGGGTGTAGGACTCTCTATGAGTGGCTGCCTTGTGAATGCTCCACCACACACATTTGGTAGCACAACAAATCCGTATTTTTGCTTTACTTGCAAAAATAGGGTTGTTTAGCATTTGATGCTCATTGAGCGCATCGGTAAGAGGGTTTTCACTTTTCAGCATGTGTTGTTATTAGCACAAGCATTATCAATACCGCCATCATTACATGTGTTTTTGAGGTATTCATCGGCATATCGATCTCACCTGCTCTTGATTTTTTTTATTTTTATTTTTTTATTTAATTTAATTTAATTTAATTTCTTATTTTTTGTTAAAAGAAAATGGTATACAAACCTCAATTTATAGGTTTTGGAGCTCAGCTCACATACACGTGAATACAGTGTAATTTAATCAGATATTGACATGTCAAACCAAATCGCCAATCAAATTCTCATTCTATCGTGGTGCTTTCATATATATATATATATATATATATATATATATATATATACATATATTCCTTTAAATGTTATGTGCTCTTCAAGATGCAGAACAGTTTTGCAAAAGTGTGGTGGCTTTTGATGCTTTTGTAAAAGTTGGGTTTCTTGGCAAGAATTATGGCTTTTCACATGCGTTATTTGCAATTGTTTGATGTCTTTTGGAGAAGGTCATATGTACATAGATGTAACTTGTAAGAGTATAGATTATATTATATGTTTTCAATGATAGGTGTTTATGTAATTTTTTTTTTGCAATATATATATATATATATATATATATATATATATATATGGGTGGTAATTCGTGTCCGCATGTTGGCTTTGGGTCGTATCAAGGCGTGGCTATAAGACTATATAGGTCAACCTTAACTAGACCCATTTAATTAAACGGGTCAAACCACTCAATCATAACCATCTAATTTTATAATGATTTCATGTTGGGTTCGCGGGTTATGTAAAAAATTGTTAGCTATTATATTGTGTGTCGGATTCGGGTCGTGTTTCAGCCTTTGTTGGTAATATTTATCATTAACACTTTGAGGACTAGTCTTATACCGAAACACTGCTTGGGTATCTATGTTATCTTTTGATACTTAAACTATGATGATTACCTATTGTGGTTAATAATGTAGCATGTGGTCCCCACCCCACTAAAGCCTAAAAGCTTTATTTATTTATTTTTATAATTAGGGCTTTATTCTCCTTTCCCTACTAGAATTATGTTTACTTTCCCTTATAGGATTCGGTTTACTTTTTCTACTAGAAGTATGTTTACTTTATTACAAGGATTTCTCTTCTATAAATAAGTTATCTTATTATGTAAAACTCTTCAATTGAATTACTATAAAATTAGAGAATTTTCTATCAAATACTCTGCGGAGTTTTATATTTCTTTTAGCCTACAAGCTTGTTTTATCTTTTGGGTAGAAGACGAAGACGCTTCTCCTTATAGAATCAAAGACGTTGCTCTTTGATTAATTACTTTAATCTTCCACTACATCAATTGGTATCAATGTAGAGAAGCAACCTGGGAGCAAAACCTGAGTGATTCGACAAGACCAACATAAGGTCGGGGAAAACAACCTCTAGCCCCAACAGTCACACCAAGTCAACCATTGACTTCCATGGGAAGAGGTGCGAGCAACAGTTCAAACATACTGAGACAACCAGCCAACAATCCGTACACACGGCCCGGTCTAGACAAGTGTTTCAAATGCAACCAACCGGGACATAGGTCACATCAATGTACCCAGAAGCAGATGGTAAACTTGATCGAACTCGAGCCAGAAGAAGGATCCGAGAATGGAGATGATGATACACCCCAGTATGAGGAAGAGGAGTTGGTTGATGCTGATGAGGGAATCCCACTTTCCTTATCCTTAGTAATTCAACGTTTACTCTTGACCTCGAGGCAAGAGAATCACTCTCAAAGGCACAAGATTTTATGTACTCGTTGCACGGTCAACCAGAGGGAACGTGATGTGATTATTGATGGTGGTAGCGGGGAGAATGTGGTGTCTAAGGAGATGGTTTCAAAGTTGGATTTGAAAACTAAGAAGCACCCAGCCCCATACAAGATCGGATGGATCAAGCAGGGAACTTAGACACTAGTAACCGAGAGATGTTGTTTCACATTTTCGATCAGTAAGCATTACTCAGATTCCATTTTGTGTGATGGGGTGGAGATGGACGTGTGCCACTTAGTCCTGGGAACACCTAGGCAATTTGATGTGGATGCCCAGTAGAAGGGAATATATAACATCTACATTATCTTTCGGGATGGTCGGAAGATAACATTTCGAACCTTACAAGAAATTTGAAATTATACTCATTCTAAGGATAAGCCAATCCTCTTATCCACTAGATCAGAATTTATAGAAGAAGTTAAGGAGGCCTGAAACATCATAGCATTGGTGACCGAGGGAACCCCGAGCTCCGTCTCACAAGAAGTTCCCGAGACAATGCGACCAATGTTAGAAGAATTCCAAGACATCATGCCTGAAGAGATGCTCGAAGGACTCTTGCCTATGAAAGATATCCAGCACTATATTGACTTAGTGCCAGGAGAAAGTCTCCCAAACTTGCCACATTATTGAATGAGCGCAAAGGAGAATTTTATTTTGCAAGAGCAGGTAGAGGTAGGGCAACTAGTTTCCAAGATAAATCTTCAGGAGGGGTATTTATTCCGCAGGAATCAGTTGTGCATCCCAAGGTGTTCTTTACAGTAACAAATAATTCGAGAATTACATGGTGGAGGTTTGGGTGGACATCTGAGAAGAGACAAGACCATCGTTCTAGTAGAGGAATGGTATTATTGGCCACAACTAAAGAGAGAAGTTGGTAATTTTGTTCGAAGATGCCAAACTTGTCAGGTCGCGAAGGGGAAAACCCAAAATATGGGATTATACATGCCTCTACCAATACCGAAAGCACCGTGGGAAGATGTATCCATGGATTTTGTATTGGGTCTCCCAAGAACCCAACGAGGAGCAGATTCTATAATGGTAATTGTGGATAAATTTTCCAAAATGGTTCACTTTGTTGCTTCCAGGAAAACATCTGATGCTGTTCAAGTAGCCATTCTATTCTTTCGTAAGGTGGTCCGATTGCATGAAGTCCTAAAGTCTATCACTTCTGACCGAGACACCAAGTTCTTGTCTCATTTTTTGCGAACATTATGGAGGCGATTCGACACAGCATTGAACTTTAGTAGCACGAGCCATCCGCAAACGGACGGTCAAATAGAAGTTGTTAATCGAACTCTAGGCAATTTACTTCGGTGTATTGCAGGTTACAAACCGAAGCAGTGGGACCTGGCTTTAGCTCAGGTTAAGCTTGCCTACAACAACATGGTGAGTCGATCTACTGGGAAGGCACCGTTCGAAGTCGTTTATGGGAGAACTCTAAGACGTGGAGTAGATCTCGCAACTTTACCTAAGCTACCGGGAGCTAGTGTGGCAATGGAGCATTTAGTAGAACAGGTGAAAGCCACCCAAGAGGGAGTTCATCAGCATCTAGAAGAATCCTATGCTAAGTACAAGACTGGAGTAGACGAAGGTTGGCGATCAAAGATTTTTCGAGAAGGAGATCTTGTGATGGTGTATTTACGCAAGGGGCGACTACCGACTCATACTTTTGGAAAGCTAAGGAATAAGAAGTATGGTCCATGCAAAATACTTAAAAAGATTAACGATAATGCATATGTCGTTGATCTTGTCGAGGACTTGGCAATATATCTTCAACATTCAACGTGTCAGACATTTTTAAATATTTTCCACTAGAGGAGTCGGATCTTAACTCGAAGACAATTTCTTTTCGAGAAGGGGAGACTGATGTAGCATGTGGTCCCCATCCCGCTAAAGCCTAAAAGCTTTATTTATTTATTTTTATAATTAGAACTTTGTTCTGATTTCCCTACTTGGATTATGTTTACTTTCCATACTAGAAGTAAATTTACTTTATTAAAATGATTTCTCTTCTATAAATAGGCTAGCTTATTATGTAAAACTCATCAATTGAATTATTATAAAATAAGAGAATTTTCTCTCAAATATTCTGTGGAGTTTTATCTTTCTTTTAGCCCATAAGCTTATTTTATCTTTTGGGTAGAAGACAAAAACGCTTCTCCTTACAGAATCAAAGACACTATTATTTGATTAGTTACTTAGTCTTCCGCTACGTCAGTTACTTAATGGTTATTTTGCTTGTGTTTAAGTGAATTCTTTCACCGCATACACTCTCTTTTTATAAAGAGAGTTAAATGTCCCCCTTGTGTTTTCATTTGGTCCGAATGGTGACACATCATGGAATTAACTATTAGTTAATTTTTTTCGGGGCATTACAAACTTCTTGCCCAAATAAAATCAAAATTCATTGGCTATGATTTCCCAAAAACTATGCACTAAGGAAGAAATTATGAAGAACCTCGATCGAAGAGTCAGTCGATTCATGTTCAACCGAAGTGCTGCATCGCATGTCTCATCTGATTGAGACATCATCTTGTTCAAATGAGTTTTGCATCATACAAAAATCCGAGGCATTTGGTGGAACCTCTTTCGAACAAGATTGCGGCTAGCTAGTCGTCTTTTATTTCGTAGTTAAAAGTTTTATTTTGTTTTTACCTCAAGTCCTTGATTTTGGGAAGACTTGTTAATCCACACTGCATGCATCAATAAATATATGTTGCATGTAGACATTATAGGATAAAATAGGCACAACTCTTACATTAATTATTACAAGTGAAACAAGTAGATCTTTCCCTGATTTCTTAATAACACTATTTGATCCATCTCACTCTCTTTCTTATATTCTTAATACATATAAAACACCTCTGTCCTTTCTCATGTGGTAGAGGAGAAAATCTTGAGAAATTGCTAGTAATTGTTGTCATAGTTGTAGATTTCCACAAAACATTCCACTTCTTCCATATCTGCCACATCAAAATACCCATATGAGTGTTATAACTAAAACAAATTCGTCAATTAAGTATTTCTTAGAAAAAAAAAAAAGAGAGAGAGAGTTTTCTTTTTTGTTACCAAAGCCATACGCAGGGGACGCACTTAAGCTTACAACATTGTTGAAGAAGGGCAGAGCGGGTGTGGGACTCTCCACGAGTGGCTGCCTTGTTAAAGGTCCATGCCACACATTTGGTAGCACAACAAATCATTTTTTTTAGTTTTGCTTGCTTTCTTAGCCTCATTTGGAGGGGGAGGGAGAGGGAGAGGATGGGTTGGGGACGATAGAAAGGGTTGGCGTGGTATAGGGAGATGGAGAGGACTAGGAGGAGGGTATATATTGTATTCTTTTCCAGGTCGAGGGTCTATATTGTATTCTACAAAAATTGGAGGGTCTATATTGTATTCTTCACGATTTGGAGGGGACTCTTTAGCATGTGTTGTTAATTATAAGCACAAGCATTATCATCCATCCCACCATCACTGCAACATATCTTTTTCGGGTATTCATAACCATATCTTCAATTTTTTTTTTTTTTTTTGCTTCAATAAAATGTATACAAACCTCAATGCTCACATCATA
>NC_081546.1:21558134-21567334 GCF_901000735.1 Corylus avellana
GACATATGTATTTACGATTTAGTAGGCAGTAATATAGACAAATATTACAACTGATTATTATCTTATAGTCAAGACCACAATATAATGAAATGCATTTTTTATTTTTCATCAATTTCTAATATTTATTTAAAGCTTTTGCTCCTAAGATGTCTGGTATTACAAATCTGACATCTGAGATGACACAATCTAACAAAAAAATAAAGAAAAAAAAATGATACAAGTCTTATTTCCCCGGACCAATAATTAAAGAAACACTAATACATCTCACTGTTTAATTAAGTTTTCAGCATCCTACCCTATTTCAAATGATAATTATGTATCTAATATCAATTGTAGAACCAAATGGAGAATAGTAAATTGGCATCTCAAAATAATAGTATAAGGATTTAATAGTCTTGAGTTGATGCTTGTTAGAAAAATTTGAAGACATGGTATCTATATATATAGTCCATTAATTATATAAAATATAGCATTTTTTCCTTCGTTTACCAATAAGATGGGCAAGGGCCTGTTCCTAGAGGATTAATTTATTAGAATATAGTTAATTTATGATTTTTTTTTCGAAGCAATACTTAATTTATGGATTTGTTTCAATTATAAGACTCTTATGGGTATTTCGATGTGGCAGATATGGAAGAAGTAGAATGTTTCGTGGACCTCTACAACAGCTAAGACAATAATAATTAGCAATTTCTCAAAGATTGGCCTTTCTACCATATGAGAAAACACATGTTTTATATGTATTAAGAATAAAGAAAAGACAGTGAGATGGATCAAATGGTGTTATTATAATTAATGTAAGATGTCTCTTTTATCCTATAATGTCTGCAGCATATATTTATTTCTCAACTATAGTTATTGATGCAGTGTGGGTATGGTGGATTGCAAAATCAAACTACACAAGATTAACAAATTTTTACAAAACCAAAATCAAAATCAAGGAATTGGGACAAAATAGAAGAAAACTCAACCTTTGAGTATTTGTTACTCAAAACTGATGACAAATACAACATAAGTTGCGGCCTAAGCCATCCTTAATAGGTTTAAATAGAGACAAGAATCCTAACCCTACTAAAGTATGAAATAAGAACCAATTAGCTACGATCTCATTTGAACGAGACTTGCTATAGCCCTCTCAGTCAAGCAAGACATCGACCGAATGCCTCGGGCTTTTGTACGAGACATGCAACATATTTGTAACATGCAACATATTTGTAATCAAAGAGATATGAAATATCATTTTGTGTTAAACTTAATAGGACTTGAATATTCTAACCTTAAGCCTGAGTATTTTAGTAATGAGTTATTAAAATTAAATATATATATACTCATGGAAATATGATTTCAAGAGTATAAGAATAATCAGAGATTAAACTGGGACTCAAGGATTCAGATATAGTGAAATGAAGTGACACCAAATTTACATGACTTTAATTTCACTATAGATATTTCATAGAGGGGTCACATGCAATTATGAGAAGTTAAGGGAACTATATATTAACCAAAATAAATACTAGAGAAATTACAACTTTTTTAGTAGAATAAGTTGCGATCATAACCATTCTTCTTTCTTTTTTATCATTATCATTATTTGTGTTTTTTACTATTCTTTTCTAAAAAAATTTTGTAAGAAAAGAATTTAAAATTAATTTGTAATGAAAACTCGCGTATAATGTGGGTTATAAGCTAGTATCTCTAATTAATAAATAAAAAAGGTGACAATCTGTCACCGAGGAAAATAATAATGAAGAGTTGAGAAAGTGGTAGACTCATTGTTTTATTCTTTCATATATATATATATATTGTTCTCTAATAATAATTGAGAAACCATTCGCCATCTTGAAGAGTACATAAAATGTGAAGGGAAAAAATTAACACACTTCAAATTGAAAGCACCATGATAAATCTGAGAGTGTGATTGGTGATTTCCATTTTAGTTTGACATCTTAATATTTGATTTGTTATATATAGGATCAAGAATTTAAACACCTAGTGACTGTTAAAATAACTAGAGAGCAGAAACTTGAACTAACTACTGTATTTATGTGTTGTAACTGTGTATAGAAAATACCTATTTATAGTTAAATAAGGCCAACAAAAAAAATAATTAGAAAATTTATGAAAAATATTACATAATAAATTAATTAACATACATGAACCAAATCAATTAGGAAAATAAGGGGAATATCATAATATATTATGAATACTGTTCTAACATTCGCCTCAAACTTAAGGCGGTAATGTAGATGCCAACATGACTTTGAAAATAAGATCACGAAAACATACAAGTAGATGTGATTTGGTGAACACAATAGCCAACTAAGCAACATATACAATAGGACAAAGGCAGAGAATTCCCTAGAATTGATGGTGGTGCACAAAATGACATTTGATCTAAATGACTTTAGTGCACTTGTGAAAGATATCCTTATGTACAATTTGAACCACACTCCAATTTTCGAAGAATATGGAGTAGGTAGAGTAGCTCAAAGGTGGTGTTACCAACAACACGATACTAATTAGCTTTAATACTAGAGCAGGCAACACCAGTCTGTTTATTGTTACACCAAGAGATGATGGAATCACCAATAGAAAATCGTCATATGTGGTTGAAAAAAAATATTAGTTGGATCACTTCCTCAATCAACATCTAAATACACATGTAATTAAGTCTAATGATGAGTTAAAAGAGAAATGCAAACAGGGGCGGAACTAGGATTTGTAGTGTGGAGGGACGAAAATCCTACAGGATCTGTAGGATTTGGAGAGATGGACCGACTTATATAAATACAAAATCACATAGATACATATGATCTATTTATATGTGTTTGTGCGTGTTTATATAAAATAAAGCATAGAAGTCTTGCATTTAATCTCATGTCATCGCAAATACACAATAGTATAAACAAATAGCAAATTAATAGCTTAGGAAAAAAAAAAAAAACTAGTAAAATAGACCAAACACAATCTATATGGTTCAAGAAAAATGAATCTTTGAGTGTGAACTTTTTTGCCTAACAATCACCCGGAGCCCCAAATAGCAACAATGCTAGAGCCAAACAATTTAGCAATTATAAATTATTAAACTATTTAACTTGTGGTGTTAAAACAAATACTCTAAACTTAAATGACCCAAAATAACCACTCAAAAAACTAATTGCTGGTTAGAAGCCACTCAAAAAACCAAAATCATTTAACTTTTTCTTTCATATATTCAATGAGAGTCGAAAACCAAATTAAGTTTTTGATTAGAAGTGAACTAGAATATAGAGGAAAACTAAATGAATTGGGTATTTTAGGTGTTTTTATGTTGAAAGTGGGGGCAAAATTAAAATAATAATAATAATGATAATAAATTAAAAAATTTAGAAGGGGACACAAGTAATTATTTTTTTTGGGGGGGCAAAACTAAAAAATGATAATTAAAAGGGACACAAATATTATTTTGGGGGGGCAAAACTAAAAAGAGAATTTAAAAAAGGACACGAATAATATTTTGAAGGGACAAATATATGATTTTTGGGGGTCATATTTATAAAATTGGTATATTTGAACGACATTTATGAAAATTTGTAAAATTTTGAGGGTACATTCGTCCCCTCAGCCCCAAGCCTGGGTCTGCCCCTGAATACAAACCATGAAACAATGTGCTCTTCACACAAAGGATTCAAAGAACAACATCTTAGTGTACTCAGCATGGTGCTGTAATACCTGAAAGTAAATAAATAAACAGTAATAATTACAAAACCCAAGACCTTAGTTTTATTCAAGCATAAAGGATATCCAATGAAGTATTTATGATACCCAAGTTAACGATTAAAATTATTTTAACAAAACAAATGTTTTTTTTAAAAAGAATTATGGTTTTTCTAACGATCGAGTGCGACCTCAATCTATTGAATACAGTTGTCATCGATCATTCAATGTCCAATCTCAAACGATCGATCTTTCCTATGAAAAATCAACGACAGTTTGGAAGCATATATTTTTTAGACACATCAACCCATACATGCATGAGACCTTTATATAACCATCCTTACGACAAGATTATTCATTTTTTCGTCACCCTTTGACACTAGAACCCTAGAGAGAGAGAGAAAGTTTTAGAGAGAGAGAATGTGACTCTTGGGACTTCATCTTCAAGAGGAGTGTCGTGGAGTTAAGATGTCCAAGACTGAGGATGATCATCCAAGGTAAATAAATGCCTACCGAACAAATATACTCTTAATTTATGCAAATGTAATGCTTTCCTATAAAATGTTTCCTACATGATGAATACTTAAACAATTGATGTTATGAGCCTTCATTTTTTGTTAAAATAATAAAAATTACTTATGATAATTGTATTTTGGATAATGAGTAAATATACAGTGGATTAGTATATATGGATAGCAGGCACCGGTATGATATATATACTTTATTCTATTGTCCAGTTCAGTTCAGAGTCACGTACCTTGGTACCAATGGAGTGTGACAGGCACATTCATGTTTCATTGGTGATCACTACGGACAGAGATCATTAGTGGTGTAACTTGCCCGGGGTAGGTCTCGGTCGGGTTGCTTTTGATGGAAGGTATGTGGCAACACTCGGAGCACCGGTGTTATACTATAGGTCTCTCAAGACAATGCTGACCCAACTGAGAACGGGTTAAAATCTCGGATGGATCATATGAAAAAATTTATGATTAATTATTTATATAAAATCTAATTGGCATGTTTAATGTGTTAAATGTTAATTATCCCTTAAATTACGCTTACACCCATTTTCGTATTAGCATAATAGCAGAGACAATACTTGTAATTTTGATGAAAACTCATGACATTTCCGAATTTTCCAAAAGTTTATTAAATATGTTTCCAATAGCTCATCTGTGATAATTTACTTATTAAGTCCTGAATTTATGCAAATATTTTTTCACCATGAAAGTATTTGCATATGATCTCGCTATGCTTAGAAAGGTATTTGGTGAGCTTGGTTTGAGGTCTTGGATCCAGTGCAGTTGTGCTTAGAAAGGTATTCGGTGAGTTTGGTTTGAGAGCTTGGATCCAGTGTGGTTGTGCTTAAAGAGGTATTTGGTGAGCTTGGCTCATGGGTTAGGATTACTTGCGTGCAAACTAATTCTATGAGCTTAATTAATGTGATATTTAAGTGTGATTGTGCTTAAAAACAAAAGTGTGAGCTCAACAAAATTCAAAACCTATGAGTGACGTGTGGCGGCACGTGGAGCGTCCTCGGGACGCATGCTTTCCAAATGCCAAAGAGTTATTTGGTCAACTCTTCATAAAAAATTGAAAAATACTGGGAGTTCTTTTAGTGTTCTCTCAACTGTGATGTGTCTTTTAAAATCACCAATAGATTAAAAGTCAATAATGATAATCTCAAATTTAACAATAATTTTAAAAGCAACATCACAGTTGGGAGGACACCAGGAGAACACTAGAAAAACACCTAGCATTTCCCTAAAAAATTTGAGAAATGCTTAGTTGCAATAAAAAGTTCATTTTTTTGCCATTTTAATCCTAGATGGCATTGTCCATTTTAATTTTTTATTGTTTAAAATCTATTAATTTTAAAATCAAAATTAAAATGGGTGGCCAAACCACCCCCAAGGGAGATGTGGTTCTTGGTGGTGGTTCGGCCACCCCCAAAGGCCAAAAAAAAAAACAAAAAAAAAAAATCAATAGGTTTGGTGGGTTTGGCCCTTGGGGGTGGCCAATCCACCCCCAAGGGCCATGGAGTTGCTTCGACTACCCCCTCCGGCCGCTTGGGGGTGGCCGAAGCCACCCTCATGGCCCTTTGGGGCTGATTCAGCCACCCCAAGGGCCAAACCCACCAAAAACAATTAATGGGTTTGGTGGGGGTGGTCGAAGCCACCCCCATGACCCTTGGGGGTGGTTCAGCCACCCCCAAGGCTCAACTGACCACCCCTTCTTATTTTTTAATTTTTTATCATTTTAATTTTGATTTTAAAATTAATAGATTTTAAACAATAAAAAATTAAAATGGGTTATGCCACTTAAAATTAAAATGGCTAAAAGATGAATTTTTTTATTGCAATCAAGCATTTCTCAAAAAATTTATGATCAAAGACATTTTAAGGGGATTGTGTTTGAAAATGTCACGTGTAGCACTTGACGGAAAAAACTTACAGAATGTGTTAATTATATGTAATATGTTCTTACAACTACACAAAACCTTCTCCAAAAGACATCAAGCAATTGCAATGCCAAGAGACCAGACTTTAATGAAGCTACTTTAATTAAAAGCATCAAGAGACCATAGTTTTACCAAGTCTCTCTGTTCTTCCATAAAACTCGGATTTGAATAAATCAAATTACATATCTATATAATTCTTCTATCTCTAATTAATAAAAAAAAAATTAAAAATTAAAAAAGTAAAATCTATCACTATGAAAATAATAACTAATAATTTAGAAAGAGTTAGACACTTAGACTCATTGTTAATATTTGTGTTTTGGTTTGATATGTCAATATCAGATTTGTAGTATGATCAAGAATTTAATTACACACTTATAAAAAAAATAAAAAAAGAATTTAATTACACACATTGTGACTTTTCTTTTTGTCAGCTCGATTACTTATAAGTATATTCTTACGAATATAAACATAGTCATGTACTGATGGTGGGATTGATGATTGTCATCTCCACATACAAAATAATTATAATGCTCAAATGGTGGAAAAGATTTAAAATTAGCTCTAGTCATGTTTGTTCAAGCGAACCAAAGAAGAATCTCAGCAACAAAAACCTTGAAACTGAAGAAATTCATAAAGCTAATAGAAATATAACAGAATAGCGAAATAAAATAAATAACACAAAAGATTTTATGTGATTCAGTTATTGACCTACATCACAGGATAAAGCCTAGATATCTTTTACAATATATGATACTTCTATTTATAAGAGAATTGAGTTAGATAAGTATACCATAAAATCTAATTACAATCAAATCGGATTTTAGGAGATTACAATCAATTACAACACATCTTAAAATCAAATACCCTAACATAAAAAAATTTAGGAGAAAGATGGATTTGACCTATGCCTAATTTGGTCATCTTATTGATGGTATACATATTTTTTGAGGAAACTTTACTTTGACCCCCTGAACTTTCATCCAATTTTACAAACCCCTATGAACTTCCAAATCTCTCATTTTAGACCCATGAACTTTCAATTACTCTCAATTAGAACCCTTCAATTAATTTTAACCATTAAAAATACAAAAAAAAAGACCAAAATGTCCTTGATTTTCATTTTTTAAAAAAATAAAAAATGTTTTGGAAGTTGAAATTTTATACCAAAATTAGGGGTATAAACGCTATGTAACGTTTAAAATCTGACGAAGGGGTCCACATTGAGAGTAATTGAAAGTTCAGTGGTCCAAAATAAGATATTTGAAAGTTCATGAAGGGTTTGTAAAATCGAGTGAAAGTTCAAGGGGCCAAAGTGAAATTTCCCCTTTTTTTTTTTTATTTATAGGTAGTCCAATAACCCTCTATCATAATTTAATCTATTTATTCCTCCCATCGAGAAATAAGAAATCATATCAAAATCAATTCTAATTTTGATTCCACAAATAATTTCTTATTTGAAATAAATTACGGAATACCCGTAATTAAGTTTAATTTAAACTACACTAAGTATCATGTGGCATATACATGAGCCACACTAAATATCTTTAATTAATAATAATAATAATAAATGTGACAATCCGTCACTGTGGAAATTAATAATAAATAATTGAGAAGAGTTACTCTTTTTTTTTTTTTGAATTATTTTTTTTTTTACTCCAATAGTACGTAATTGAAGAACATAACATTTAAAGGGAAAAAATTGGCATCAAATTGAAAGCACCACGATAGATCTGAGAGTGTGATTGGCAATTTCTATTTTGGTTTGACATGTTAATATGTGATTTGTTGTAAAGAATTAAAGAACGTTGGATTACTTATAAATAATTGGATTACCTCAATTCATCCAAGAGCTATAAATTGAGGTTTGTATATCATTTTCTTGTGGCCAAAAAAAAAAAAAAAAAAAAAAATCAAGAGTGGGTGAGATATGCATAAGAATAGCTTCAAAAGACATGCAATAATGGGAGGATTGATGATGATGATGATGATTCTGGTAATAGCAACACATGCTAAAGACACTTCTCTTCATCGCCCCTGCACCACTCCAACCATTTCTATCTTCTCCAAGACATCTCCTTCTCCATCGAAATGAGGCCAATAAAGCAAGTTTGAAAAAAAGAGGGATATGTTGTGTTACGAAATGTGCCATGTGGAAAACCTACTTCCAGGGAATCACTTTTAGACAGTATTTGCGCTTTGTCAAAAATTGTTGTAAGCAATTATGCAGGCCTTATATATATATATGGATCTGGTAAAAGAAATCTCTCTCTCTCTCACTCTCAGTGTTTTGTATATTAATGGTCTGTTTGGCTGAACGTTTGAAGAGTCATAAAGTACGTTTAACACTCAAAAAAATCTTTTGAAAAAAAAAATACTCATTTGGTAAAAAAAAAAAGTGAAAGCACTTTTAAGGGTCTAAAAAGCCTAAAAATAGCCAAAAAAACATTTTTTGACTTGAAAAATTGTATTTCTAAAACACAATCTCAAGCATGTTCTAACTCTTTTATTAATAGAGGCTTACTAAATTGATATGTAGTTCATTCATTGGTACTGACTACTCGTTACATTTATCTTAATTAGTTGTTTTGTTTTTTCTCCAATGAATGAGTTACACATTAGTTTAGTAAGCATATGTTGGTAAAAAAAGTACAAATAAATGAGCTACACAATAGTTTAATAAGTCTTTATTAATAAAAAATTTAATACCCCTAGCGTTTCTCTGCATATAAAGATGTATAACTGTTACATATCTGCAGATATAAACGGCTAGGGTTGCATGGAACTCGTAGGCAATTAGGGGATGGAGGGCGTGCAAGTTGTCTTTTGGCTAGATTGTTCTGTCAGAGAAACTTCTAGAGAGCAACGTGGCAAGTAAAAGAAGAAATGCTATTGTTTGGTGGAAAGGAATGCTGGTGTGTTTTATTTAGATGCCGGACAGTAGTCTATAGTGGGCTGATCTATTGGGTTTAAGTGTGGGCTTTGTGAAATAAAGACTAAAGAAGATTGAGAGCTTGGGCATTGTTAACCGTGTTATGGTTTT
>NC_081546.1:21567434-21580937 GCF_901000735.1 Corylus avellana
TCTCTCGCTTTCGCTCTCCCCTGTT
The DNA here is from genome assembly GCF_901000735.1 of Corylus avellana. Taxonomy (NCBI): domain Eukaryota; kingdom Viridiplantae; phylum Streptophyta; class Magnoliopsida; order Fagales; family Betulaceae; genus Corylus; species Corylus avellana. The sequence goes on from NC_081546.1 coordinate 21,567,460, forward strand.
TTCCCTTCTTGTAGGCTAGATGGGTATGCGTGAGGCTGAAAGTGAAGATTTTGGCTTGATTGTGATAGATTTTGGTTTGATTATTTTGTAGATTAAGTATGAGTTTGAGGGTTTTCCACTCCGATTTTGAGTTTGAGGGTTTTCTATAATAAAACGGTCAGATTGAGGTTAGAAGCCAAAGACACAATTAGAAGAGCTATCAAAACTTCTCCAAAATTTGGTAGACAATGGGGGTTGATATGAGAAACCATCTGGATGATATGGTCTACTTGATTTCGACAAATAGCTGTGTCAGTGTGCGCTGAGAAGGAATCCCGAATGTTAGTGTCAAAATTTATTTTGTACCAGTGCTGAGGAGCGGGAAGCTATTTTTCCACACGTGGGTGGATCTGTTGTTGCCCGACATCAAGATGCTCAAGCATAACTTTATTGATATGCCAGAGATTCTATAAGCGTCATGATAAGCTTTGTTTCTATGAAACCATAAGAGGTCATAGGCCTACTTGGGGTATGCAAAGTGAGAGACCCAGGGAAATAATCAATTTAATCCAAAGACCAACAAAAATTACGCCAAACAAGCCGTACAAAGATGCAATTGAAGAACAGGTGTTGAAGAGAGTCGTTCGCAACTTTACATAATGGACAAGGGGTGTAGAAGCTGGAGGAAGTAATATTCCAAAGAAACAACTTAAGCATGTCATTTAAATTTAACCTCCAGATGGATTTACAGAAAGAGCATGTTTATAAGAAATGAGCAACCCTCTCTTATTGAACCGATTTTATAAGATGAGTTAGGCCTATGAATTTCTTCGTGGTATCAGAACCTACCACATGACGAATGAGGCGCACACTACTTACCCCGTGACAAGGATCAGAAAAAATATTGGCCTGCACGTGAGGGAGGGTGTTAAGGAATAATTTTACATTGTCTGTGAACAAGATCTTGGACATGTTTATAAAGAATGGACAACCCTCTCTTATTGAACCGAGAATGTAGTAAAAAGCCCGGAGCAAGGAGTCCAAATGTAATGGGGTTAGAAGAGATACGGATTTTGAAAATCTCACAAGCCGACGTAGCATCAAATAGAGCATTAATAGAAGAAAGGAGGGGATCCATTACAAGGTGGAGTGGTTAATCAAATCTAGGGAATGTTATGGTTGTTGGGGAATTTCAGGGAGGGCTTAAAGGAAGGGAGAGTGGGAGTCCAAATTGGGTGGTTGGAGTTCCTAGAAACTTGCACACAAACACCATTAACAAGAAGTGGTTTGCTCTTTCATAACCAAGAGGCAGAGGTGGAAGTGAGAGAGGAGATATATTTAATTATTTCAAGTTGTTTGACCCAGACACAATCACTTCTTGTCAATAATTTCCAGCCAAGCTTAGTTATAAGAGCTAAATTCATATCCTGCATGCAATGGAACCCCATACCACCTTGATTCTGAGGGAGACACATGGAGCTCCAAGATTTGAGGGAGAGATTCCTCGACTTCCGTTTAGTAAAACCCCACCAAAATTTTTTGAGCATATTATCAAGAGCATTGCTAATAGATAGAGATAGGAATAAGAAAAGTACCCCTACCATACAATGGTATATAGAAGCTGTAATTGTTTTGATGAGCACAGTACATCCAACTTGAGATAGAGTTTTTGCTCGCCATCCACCAATTTTCCCTAACACCTTTTCCAGAGTAGTATGAAAGGCTGCTTTTTTTTTCTTTTTTTTTTTCTTTTTTCTTTCCCCAACAATGAATGGAAGGCCAAGATAGATAAAGGATAAAGAGATGAATAATACCTTTGATAATTGATACTATTCATGGTAGGAGTTGTTGTATTCTTACCGAAGAGAATGGACCGACTTGGAAGCGTTAATAGCTTGTCTTGACCAATTGCAATATGTATCCAAACAAGATTTTATGATGGTTGTTAAAAAGATGTATTAAGGTTAATAGGTTATGGGTATTTTGGTCTTTGTATTCTATGTTGGACTTATATATATATTGTTTGAGAGGAGAGTAGCTGAAGGGAGAATACGCAACCTCCCCTATTCTTCTTCTATTCTTTCTCTACTTTTCTTCTATTATTTTCTCTCATACAAACTAACATGGTATCAGAGCCATAACATTATCAGAGCCGAGTTGATGTTGAATCGCTACCTTGTGGTCATCGATTGGGTCTGTGGTCGTTGGTTTTGATATTTCCAGCGTGGTCTACCGGTCTCTGGTGAGTTTGATCTGTCTCTAGCGAAGAATCTGCTGAAAAGGTGATTTGTGGTCGCCGATTGCTTCTGTAGCTTATAGGTTTGGTATTGCTGGCTTTGTTTGTCTGGTTCCGGGGAGTTTGGTTGTCTCTGGTGAAGCTTCGGTGAAGCTCCTGCTGAGTGTTTTCAACTGTATTTCCGTTGGTTTTTCCTCTTTCTCATTATTTTACTGATTGGCATTGGTTTGAGGTAGTTTTTTTGCCCTTTTTCCAGCATTGTTGCATTCGGTTGTTAAGGTTTATTTATTTGCTGTATTTCTGTGGAGGAGTTTGTTTTTGGCCTCTTTGTTGATTGAGATTATGGCCTCTGCTAGTTCAAGTTTTGTTCAAGATTCTGATCTCATCTCCATTTCAAAAGATGAGTATGCTCAATTCTTGGCCTATAAAGCATTCCACTTCCATTGCTATTCTTGCCCAGTCAAGTATTGCATCTCACTGTCTTTTATCCTCCACTTGCAACTCATGGATTATTGACTCTAGCGCCAATGAATATATAATTGGTTCGGTTACTTCTCTCTCTGATTATCATCTTGTTGATACACCCCACAATGTCACCCTAGCTAATGGTTCCCTCTCTACCATAGTCGGCTCTGGCCACACACATTTGAGTCTAGATATTAAGTTGTTGTCTATTATACATGTTCCTGGTTTTCCTTTTAGTTTATTATCCTTTAGTAAAATTATTAAAGCCCTTAATTGTTTTGTTAGTTTTTACACTTCTTTGTGCATTTTTCAGGATCTCAAGATGTGGAGGATGATTGGTATGGGGCGTGAAGTTGGTGGCTTATATTATCTGGATCTCGCACCTTCGGTTCCCCCTCGTGCTTTGCAGTGGTCAACCTCCACTCTTCAGTGGCATTGTCGTCTTGGTCATCCTTCCCTTCCTACGTTGAAACGTCAGGTCCCAAGTCTTCGTCATGAGTTGTCTGTGTCTTGCGAAGCTTGTCAGCTTAGTAAGCATCATCGTGTTCCTTTTCCGTTAAGAGTTGTGAGTTGAGTTTCTCGTCCTTTTGAGTTAGTTCATTCTGATATATGAGGTCCTATGAATATTGTGTCCAATAAATTTCATTATTTTGTGACATTTGTGGATGATTTTTCCCGTATGACTTGGTTATTTTTAATGAAAAATTGGTCAGAATTATTTTTCATCTTCCAAATTTTTCGTAATAGGATTAAGACTCAATGTTTCTCGTCCTTTTGAGCTAGTTCATTCTGATATATGAGGTCCTATGAATATTGCGTCCAATAAATTTCATTATTTTATGACATTTGTGGATGATTTTTCCCGTATGACTTGGTTATTTTTAATGAAAAATTGGTCAGAATTATTTTCCATCTTCCAAATTTTTCGTAATAGGATTAAGACTCAATTTTCTCAGAAAATTCATATTTTGCGTTCTAATAATACCAAAGAATACACTTCTGGTTCTTTTGCTTCTTATTTATCTAATAAAGGCATTATCCATCAAACCTCATGTCCTCACACTCCACAACAAAATGGTGTTGCTGAACGCAAGAATCATAATTTATTGGATGTTGTGCGTTGTCTTTTAATTCATATGCATGTCCCTAAACATTTTTGGAGTGATGCTGTTCTCACTGCTAATTATCTCAATAATCGGATTCCCTCCTCGGTCTTAGATGGTGCTTCTCCACATTCGCTCTTATACTCCTCTTCACCACCATTTGCCTTACCATTCAAGGATTTTGGGTGTGTGTGCTATATTCACTATAAAAATGGTGATAATTTTTGACCAGGAGTTTTTGGCGTGTCAATGGTATTGACGCGTCAAAAACCTCTTTTGATGTGTCGTTTTTTACGTTCATCAACGGTCAAAAGGGTGAGTGTCAAAAAACCCAGATTTTTTACATGTCTACAGTGACACGTCAAAAAATTTTGACGTGTTAGAAGTAACACGTAAAAAAAAAAAAAAAAAATTGACGTGGCAAAACTGACACGTCAAAAAAATTTTCACGTGTCAGTTTTGCCACGTCAAAAACATTTTTGACAAAAAAATATTTTTGATGCCACGTCAAAAATATGTACGTGTGGTTTTTTACGTGTCACGAAGTTTGACACGTCAAAATTTTTTTTTTTTTTTTAAATAATTCCAATATTCCTGATATTCCAATTCCAATACAATAATTCCAATATTCAAATATTTCTAATCCACATACATAATCCAATCTAATCCAATCCATAATCCAATTCAATCCATAATCCACATACATAATCCAATCCAATCCATATACATAATCCATAATCCATAATCCAATCAAATCCAATCTATAATCCACATACATAATCCACAATCCATAATCCAATCCAATTCATAATCCACATACATAATCCAATCCACATACATAATCCATAATCCATAATCCAATTCATAATCCATAATCCATAATCCATAATCCAATTCATAATCCATAATCCATAATCCATAATCCAATCCAATTCATAATCCACAATCTATAATCAAATCCAATATATAATCCAATCCAATCCAATCCATAATCCACATACATAATACACATCCATAATACACATTCATAATCCACATACATAATCCACATGCATAATCAAATCCAATCCAATACATAATCCAATCCAATCCAATCCAATATCCAATACATAATCCACCAAAAACATCTAACTAGAAGGAGCCATTTGAAAATGCTAATAGGATTGTAAATTTCACATGCAACATTTGCAATATTTTTCAATTCAGATTCAGAAATATCCAAAAACATTGTTATGCACATTCATATATAGATAATATTCAACTATGAGCAACATAATCATTTAAGAAAAATCTAACCAAAACCATCAATTCTGACCTAACCAAAACAAAGTCCATCTATCAAATAACCATGCAACTAGAGAGTACTCTAACTTAACCAGAAATAAAGCAAGCAAGGCAAAGTTATAAGAAAATATTTTATCAACTAAAAAGCAAAAAACATCCTCTAAAAAGTTTTATTAACTTAGCTCAATAATGTTATGGTTAATTTAGCTCAAAATCCACTTCCAACAACCACACTCTACTTAGAAGTAGCTCAACCACAACAACCCACCTCATAATTTCTTTCAACATTCTTCCAAGAAACTCAATAGTGTTCATAAATGACTGCCCAGCACAAAGCTCAAATTTATAAAAATCAAGTTAAACTAGACTTCAAGCTTCTAAGCAAGTTTCTAATATACCTACTAATAGTTTCAGCCCATCCATTAGCAATTACAAGAATATATATATATATCCAACACAACTTTATTAAACAAAACCCAATATCCAATATATATATCCAACACAACACAACTTCATTAAACAAAATTCCAACACACATACTACATTTCCACACAACACATAACAAAACATATATATACATCGAAAAAACGTTCTAACACAAGTCAAAACAAATATACAATAAAACACTTTTGGACTATCTACTAGAAATAAGTTTCAATTAGTCTCAACAAACATATAGTTTGATCTAACTATATACAAAACAATAAACAGTAGTATGTATATAGAACTTAACAAACAGTGATGATAAACGTGTGGCGCCCAACTCAACACAGTCATCTCCCAACTCTTAATCTGCATTACCTGCAAATGAGTTGTGAACCAATAATAATTAATACAAAAATTCAAAATTACTCTATAATATGATGCAAATATACGTAAGTTTTAAAATGGACCGCTGTAACTAGGGGTTTCTAACAGTTGTTTCTAACAGTTAACAATTGTTACAAAAACAAAATAAAATATATCATTACCTCTGTGGGGCGCAGATCCAGACGTCGACCTGAACATGGCCTCGATCTGGCGGAAACGAGCCTCAATCGTAGCATCTTTCTCTGCTATCTGGGCTTTTTGTGCTTCAATCTGCCTCGTCATCTCATCCATTGTACTTTTTTGTGTTGCCCGCTCCTCTTCAAGTTCTCTAATTCTATCTGTCATCTGTGAGAACGAGGAGCTCCAAAAATTTTGAGACCGTGTCTGGGACGGTGTATAGTATGAATGTATGCTGCCCCGCACCAGCAGCACATTCGGACCCAGCTGGCGGACCCTGCCAGCATACTCAGGCTTATTTCCATGCGCCTGAGCATACGCATCATCAGGTGTTTACCGTACCGTCCCTTCCGTCACAGTCTTAGTATTTACCAAGTCAGTGGGCATCAATTCCTTCATCCTCTCCTGTACATTAAAAAACAAGTCAGTATCTCGTATAAGGAACGTTAATCATAAATAATTTATCATAATATATATGCTTGAGTACTTACACATCTGTCCCTTACCACGTCATTCGGATAGCCACCTTCCTTGTATGTGTGAGTCTTGATATAACTTTGCGCTCGAGTTTGAGGAGTGTCCGCGAATACGGTCTACATAGAAAATATATCAATACAACAACAAAAAAAAAAAAAAATAAAGAAAATGATCGACCTAAACAACCGATTATATATATATATGCAGTAAAGATATATAAATACCTCTTGATATGTCGGTCTAACGAAGCTCATCGACCCGGTGCAGTCAGGCGTGTTGTTTTTTGCTCGCAATTCCCTCATCTTGGCAGCAAACTCCTACATGTATATCACTCTTAAAATGTCAGGCCTAACCCAATTATAATTAATTAAACTAAACAATTATAATTAATTCTACTAGCCAATTGCTCCGTTTGTCTTCCTATTCAAATATATTCATATATTTCTTTACTATATATATATATATATATATATATATATATATATATATGCAATTGATCATGTTCTTTCAAAATACAAATTAGATTGGTCATTGGGATGGATCATAGATCAAATTTATCTACCTTCATTGGGATGGTTTTTTTTTTTTCCCCCCATTTTTCCATGTTCTGTTTTTGGTTCCTAAAAGTTGTTTTTTGGGGAATAACAACTTAAAAATAAGAAGCATGAATATTTTTCTTTTTCTTCCTAGTTTTTCTTTAAAAAATAACTTATATATATGTCATTCATAAAATGTTTTGAAGCTCGTAATTCCTGAGTTGAATAAATTATGATGATTTCTGAGTTGTATGTCAATGCATCATGAATCACGAAAATGAAAAAAATAAAAAAGCTAAAATTATTTAGAAAACACCCAAATATGGACAATAATCAATAACAGGAGGTCGATCATCACAAGCCTATGAACAAAGCAAACCAATCAAGAAGACAGATTTTGAAAACACTCCGGACCTACCTGATTTTTCGGGTCGCACCATCTCGCCAACAAGACATTCAAGTCCTCGACGTCGTATTTCCTAACGGCAGCCTCAACCATGCTCGCCTTCACTGAGTCTGGAGTATCGCCCGCTTCGATTTTTAATGAGCATTTTACAGAGTGTCTCCAACTCTTCAGCTTCGTGCCCATATCTCTGAAGGCGTCCCTTTTAATCGCCTTAAGATCGTACTCAGGCGGCATGTAGAACTGAGTCTGCATATATAAGGCGAACAAATTAGGCGTATAATTGCACACTTTAACAACGTTTAAAATATTGAAATACACGTGCGAAAATATGAGAAAAAATTTAACCATACCATCAAGGTGTCCCATACATCTTCCTTCGCACAGGGATGTACATACTCCCATTCATCCCGGAGCCTAACATAAGTCCCGGCCCTTATGACGTTGCCGGCCTCCCTTCTGAATTTCATCCCGCTAAATCCTATGGGTTGCCACGCCTTATTGTACTCGCAGACAATTTTTTGCCCAAGGGGGACCTCCCACTTCTTGTTCGATTCTGGGATGTCCACCACCTGAAATTGGGTGCTCCCGTCTCCCCTGATACGTAACACATTAATAATTGCAAATATTAATTATTTGAAATTTAATAGTAACTACATAAATTTTATACATATTCAATATGGGTTTTTGAAGCATATATACTTATTGTCCGGAGCTGGCGAACGCCCAACTCTTCTGAAGGATCATCGGTCTCCAAGTCACCTGAGCCATCATCCACGTGGTCCCCATAGTATTGTGTCTCGCTGTCATCCGGCTGCGATGGCTCACTGAATGGGACACTCATCATCTCGGGGGGGAACAACCGCTCCACCTCATCATGTGCACATACCCCCATCTCACTCATGGTAGGTATCGGAATACCAAGATCATATAAGGCCGATGTGTGATACGGAACCGGCTGAGACCCTCCCCCATGCTCAGGAAGTAAGGGTCTATACCCCTGGTTGTCTATCTGTAGGGACCCCCGTCGTCTACTCTTCCCCCTCGTACTCATGTCAACCTGCAAAACATATAATATACCCAATTAATTATGTATATAATGGATAAAAAATGCTCCACAATAACCAATCAATGTAGAAAGAAATAACATTAAATACGTCAAAATAATGTGAACTATATATATTATTAAAGTTTTAAATTTTTTTAAACCACATACGGATCTAAGTCTTGTTGGATGTAGTCAATGTCATCCTGCGGATCCACTTCATTATTGCTGGTCAATAGGAGTGGCTCACACTCGTGGTAGTTGACACTTTCATCATCAGAACCTTCACCTTATCCAACGTCGTATACGTTTCTAAATTTAGTTCTTACAACACAAGCCCAATCAAGGTCCCTTTCATCTTGGACGTAAAAGACTTGGTCAACTTGTGACGTTAGCACATACGGCTCATTAGTAATTTCCTGGCCCCGGTAGACAAGGTTTTTGAAGCTGACAAGTAGTATGCCATACTCGTCTACTTTGTACCCCCTGTCCCTCGTGTTGTCCGCCCAATCGCACTTGAACAAAACATACTTAGTCCTGTCGAAGTACTCCACCTTAATTATTTTCGTCAACTTCCCATAGTACGTTTCGCAATCAACTGTTGGCACGCACACCCCGCTGTTCTGGGTCCTTTGCCAGCATCGAATGCAATAGTGCGAAACAACTTTCCGTTAACCACATATCTGTTATATCTGGTCGTTGTGGCCTTCGGCCCTCTACAATGCATTACTAGTTTGTCACCTAATTCCTTCTTTTATCGATCGTCCAATCGATTGACCTGTTAGCACATACGTACAATTGACCATAAAAAAGTTAGTTTTGTTAGTTGTTATGAACCAATAACTAAATATAATGGGTCTGTAACAGTTAAACATCATGGTAGTCTTACATAGTCACGGTACCAATCGGAGATTAGCGCATGATGTTGGGTTTCCAACTGATCCTTCGTCGTTCGCCCCTATCGCATGATCGCCTAAGTGTATTTATGTGCACCCTACAATACAAAGTTTAAATTATATTATAATTCACAACTAAGGGTGCAAGGTGATATTGAACTTGCATACACTACTAACACGACTTACGTCCGTAGTTGAAGGAACTCATCCGAGTTAAACATAATGCATCGGTGAATGTGTGTCAATGTGACATGGTCGAGGATGACTTGTGTTCCCACCCCCTTTGAACCATCCGGGTTTCTTATAGCCCTATTGTGAAATGTTTGTGCGTGATCTAGATACCTTGAGTAGAAAGCCACCAATTCCGTTGCTATGTAGCCCTCCGCAATGCAGCCCTCAGGAGCCGCTTTGTTGCGAACATTAGATTTGAACACCCCAAGGCTTCTACATATGATCATAATTCGTTCATTACAGTTAGTGATGGTTGTATATCGGAGAAAAAATAATTTGATGAATATTAGTAAAGTTATTTTACCTCTCTGCCGGATACATCCACCTATACTATACCGGTCCACCAAGTCGGCATTCATGGACAAGATGCACGACCAAGTGAACCATCATAGTAAAAAAACTTGGGGGGAAGACCCTTTCCATCTGGCACAAAGTAATATAAATGTCACTCTCTAGTCGGTTCATATCATCTCGTGTCAATGACGTTGAACATAGGATCCAGAAAAATGCAGACATCCCGACAAGTGGTCTAATCACGTTTCCTGGCAATGATCCACGCAATGCAATAGGGAGAAGTTGTTGCATAATTACGTGACTATCATGGCTCTTCAAACCAAATATCGTACGATCACTAAGTCGTACACATCGAGAAATATTCGAGGCATATCCGTCTGGCACCCTTACATTTAGAAGCACTTTCAAAAAATGTGTTTTTTCGTCCTTAGACATCGTGTGACAAGCTGCGAGCATATACGTTTGACCATCCTCGCCCGTGTACGGATGAAGTGTATGTCTCAACCCCATTTCTTGCAAGTCTGTGCGGGATTGGATGTTGTCCTTCGTTTTCCCTGGAATGTCTAGTATTGTGCCAAGAATGTTGTTCATTACATTTTTCTCTATGTGCATGACATCAAGGTTGTGCCGCAATAGATTATTTTTCCAATACGAAAACCTAAAAAAAACATTTTTCTTCTTCCACAATACGTTAGCAGTCTCGCCTTCTCTTCCTGTCAGCCCACTCTTCTTTCGTTTCTTGTCTTTTTTCTTATTATCCGTCCTTGTCTTACCGGCATTCTCATCTCCATATGCCATATCTTGTAATTGTCTAAGAATTTCATCTCCACTTGGCACATCTGGGGTACATTCAAATTCTTGTTTGCCGTCAAATGTTATTTTATTCCTCCTCCACAGATGATCAATGGGCAAGTATCGCCTGTGCCCCATATAACAAAATTTCCTGCCGTGTTTTAACCTCCTGGACCTCGTCGAGTACATACAGCAGGGACATGTCTTCTCACCCATGTTAGGCCACCTAGACAAATCTGCGTATGCCGGAAAGTTATTAATTGTCCATATCAACTGCGCCCGTAGCACAAAGTTCTTTTTTTAGGACACGTCAAATGTGCATACACCTCCAGTCCATAGTTCCTGTAACTCCTCAATTAATGGTTGTAGGTAAACATCTAGATCCATTCTAGCTGACTTTGGGCCCGAGATTATCAGGGATAGTATAAATGAAGTTTGTTTCATGCACGTCCAAGGAGGCAAGTTGTATGGTACAAGCATTACAGGTCAAGTGCTGTGGGATGTGCTCATGTTTCCGAATGGATTAAATCCATCCGAGGTTAGTCTAAGTCTGACGTTCCTGCTGTCCGCCGAAAAGTCTGGATGGAAATTATCGAATGCCCTCCACGCTTCACCATCGGCCGGATGTCTCGATACACCGTCCTTAGTCCGGCCTTCTGCATGCCACCTCATATAAGGAGCAGTATGCTCTGACATAAACAATCTCTGTAGTCGTGGTATGAGTGGAAACTACCGCAACACTTTGACCGGGCGTTTCTTACTCGATGATATGGGTTGTCCATCCTCATCCAACTGAATTTCATCTTTCCACTTAGATACTCCACAAACAGTACATGTATCAAAATCCTTATTGTTCTTCTAGAATAACATACAATTATTAGGATACGCTGGGATCTTCTCATACCCGAGGCCCATGTCCCTTTGAAACTTTTTTGCCTCGTATGTATTAACTGGCAAAGCTTCATCACTAGGAGGTAGCAACTGATTGATGAACTCAAGAAAAGATAAAAATATTGCGTTACTAAGTCCGCCAACACACTTCAAATTGTACAGATATACAGTAGCACTAAGCTTGCTAGGTTTGGTCCCATCATGAAGTGGCTTCTCTGCCTTCTTAAGCAAGTTATTGTACTTTAGTACGTCACCATCGTCGGCTTCTTCATTCACAGTTTCTTCATTCCCCTGCACTGCCACTTCAGGCTCACAATTGTCTTCCATGACACCGTGCATACCGAATAGATCACGCAACATTGACTGCATGTTTTCACCCTGTGCTGCGCCTATACCCTGATCTGTGTTCGTGGTAGTCAACGTAGAGACTGCAACAGGAGCCCGAACAGGCTTCTCCTCGTTATAATACCAGGTTCTGTATGCAATCATTATTCCCTTACCCCCTGTCAAGTGGTCAAATACCAAATCCGGCGGATGGCGCTGCTTATTACGACACACCTTACAGGGGCAGTGAATTTTTCCATCAGGGATTGTACAATTCCTAACTGCAAAGTCCACGAATGATCTACACCCGTCTCTGTATTCCCTCGTACTCCCTGACTTTGTCATCCAACTCTTGTCCATAGCTTTAGTTACTGGAACCCTAACTCAATAAAATAAATCTAAGTTAGTTACTTAGATGTTATTATTTTATTTTTTTTTGTGTTTCCTTAAGTACATCGTTTCAATTTTTTGTTCACTTTTAACAAATAAACACATACATTAACTTTTAATTATAACATCTACATAATCTAAATTTGCAAAACCTAAACAAAATTAAGGTCTAAATTTAAAAACATTTGACGTGCCACATGGGGACCCTTGATAAAATATATGTGGCTATCTTATTTGCTGCAATTTTTTTGTTTACATTTTTTATGACATTTACATAATCTAAATTTGTCAGAATAAATTAATTTTTTTACATATGGGGACCCTAAATAAATTACATATAGCTAGTTAGGTTAAATGTTGGTTTTCTTTTTTCCGTTTATTATAGCATTTATGCATTTGTATGGGAAGTGTAGATAAAATAAATCCAGCTTCCAATGTTAGTTGTTTTTTACTTTGTACTTATGCGTCTTAGCATTTACATACTTATTCTAAATTTTCAAAATCTAAACATTAATTAACGATCGACCAACATAGATATGCCATTGTTATTTGTTTGTTTTATTATTATTATTATTTTTGGTTATGATAAGGTGCACAAGCAAAACCTACACAAAATATGGGTCTAAATCTAAATGCAAAATTTCCCAAAAAAAACCTAATTTCAAACTATTAGAAGACTTAATTGTGCATGCATGCATGCAAATACATTAAACAATATTCTCACCATATACAAACCAAATATGTCAAACAAGTAATTAATATTACAAAACATATATCTTAAGCAAATAAATTAATTACCTAACCTATAAAATTAATTTGCTAATATAACTACATCAAAAATATATAATAATATACATTGTAAATTACATTTTTATATAATTTATTTAATTATCTAATAAATAAATAATTAAATAAATTACTCACCATATATATATATATATACCTAATTTTCGAGTCGGAGAACGCGTGAGAGCGTGAGAGGGCCTTCGGAGCTTGAGGTCGTGGTCGCCGGAGGGAGCAACGGTGGTGACGTGCACCGACGAGAGAGAGAACCACCGAGAGAGAGAAACACCATGTGAAAAAAGCGAGAAAATGGCCGGGCTAACTAAGAGGATGCGGGTGAGACAAATGCTGCAGAGGTGACC
>NC_081546.1:21581037-21589926 GCF_901000735.1 Corylus avellana
TGATGGTTTTGGTTAGATTTTTCTTAAATGATTTTGTTGCTCATAGTTGAATATTATCTATATATGAATGTGCATAACAATGTTTTTTGATATTTCTGAATCTGAATTGAAAAATATTGCAAATGTTGCATGTAAAATTCACAATCCTACTAACATTTTCAAATGGCTCCTTCTAGTTAGATGTTTTTGGTGGATTATGTATTGGATATTGGATTGGATTGGATTAGATTATGTATGTGGATTATGGATTGAATTATGTATTGGATTGGATTATGGATTGTGGATTATGGATTGAATTATGTATTGGATTGGATTATGGATTGTGGATTATGGATTGAATTGGATTATGGATTATGGATTATGGATTATGTATGTGGACTATGAATTAAATTGGATTGTGGATTGGATTGGATTGGATTATGTATGTGGATTAGAAATATTTGAATATTGAAATTATTGTATTGGAATATCAGGAATATTGGAATTATTGAAAAAAAAAAAAATTTGACGTGTCAAATTGCATAACACGTCAAAAACCACACGTACATATTTTTGACATGGCAAAAATGCCACGTCAAAAAATTTTTGACGTGGCGAAAATGCCATGTTAAAACTTTTTTGACGTGGCAAAACGGACACGTCAAAAAATTTTTGACATGTCAGTTTTGCCACGTCAAATTTTTTTTTTTTTACGTGTTGCTTCCAACACACCAAAAGTTTTTGACGTGTCACTGTAGACACGTCAAAAATTTGGGTTTTTTGACACCCACCCTTTGGACCGTTGATGAACGTAAAAAACGACACGTCAAAAACTCCTGGTAAAAAATTATTACCATTTTTGTAGTGTTAATGACTTTTCAGTATAACATTATAAAGGACATAAATTTCCTTCAAACCAGTTTGACAGAAATATTCTCCAACCTATTTAAAATAATGTCATCTGTCTATAAACATTTAAAAGGGTTATTTAATTTTTAAAGATTGAATCGGTCCTTTTCTCGGTCCGTAGCGCTTATTATATTCACCAAGATCTTGTTGCTCAATCTTTGGCGGGAAGTTCCAATCAAGGGGGTGTATGAGAGGTGTGGAGGAAGTTGTGGGCACTACCGGTTCCGAATGTTGAGAAACATTTTCTTTGGAGAGCATGTCATGATAGTCTTCCCAAATGAGAAAATCTAACCAAGAGGAGAGTCATCATGGATTCATTGTGCCCTTTCTGTGAACGGGAAATGGAAATAGGTTTTCATATTCTTTGGCAATGTCCATCTTCTAGTGATGTATGGAGTATGGGTCCGATGAAAATCCAGAAAAGCAACTTCTACGGTCTTGATTTTATGTAGGTAGTAGAAGGCATTTTTAATGTTTGCTCGAAGGAGGAACTTCTCTATTTTGAGGGGCTTGCACGGTGTATTTGGTTGAGAAGGAATGAGGCTCTTCATGGGGGTGTTTTTACCCATCCACGTGATCTCGTGCAGCAGACTGCCAGAGCTATTGAGGAGTATAAACAAGCCCAGTTATCTGGGGAAGCATCTCTAGTAGTGGAACGGGCTCCTTCCTTGACGCGGTGGGAAGTTCCGGGATATGGGTGGGTTAAAGCCAATTGGGATGCGGCCTTGGATCGGATGAATGGGCGATGGGTTTTGGCGTTATTGTTAGGGACCATAATGGACACGTAAAAGTGATGCGCAGCAAATTTTAAAGGGGCTTTCTTTCCCCAATGGCAGCTGAAACCCAGGCAGCTTTGCTGGCTATTCAGGTTTGTACAGAGATGGGCTTTTTAAAAGTTCATCTGGAGGGAGATGCCAAGGTGGTGGTGGATACTGTGAAGACTATGGGGGACAATTATGGTCAAAATGGGCATGTGATGGTGGATATTCAGGAAGGTGTTCGAGCTTTTTCTCACTGGAGGATGGAGCATGTCAGACGTGAGGGGAATGCTGTCGCCCATGCCTTGGCACAACTTGCAGTTTCTTCTTCTATGGATAGAATGTGGGTTGAAGGCTTTCCTGAATGCATTCAAGGAATTGTTTTACTGGAGCAACCTACTCTAGGCCAGTGAGGCATTGTTTTTGCATTTCTCTGCAGCAATTGACACTTCTCTCCATGCTTAACTCTGGCTTCAAAGAACCTAATGGGGACAATGGTGGGTGTAGCCTGTTAAGGTGGCGCTAGCTATTGTCCATTTCAGACCATTAGGGAGAGGACATATTTGAGTTGGGCGGAGGTGTTCTTGCTCTCCGGACTGTAATCGTGAATCTGTACTGTGGGAGCTGTTTTACTTCTCCTTTTTTGATCATTTAATGAATTGATGATGCCATTGGTTTTCAAAAAAAAAAAAAAAAACTGGTCCTAAGGCCATTAAATTAACTAAATTATTCATGTTTATATAAGAGAGAGTATATATATATATATATATATATATATATATATAAAAGCCAAGTTTTGGCTCAAAGAGAGCCTATAATTGTGACACGTGTCTTGAACTCATACTTTTTAAAAGCATAACCGGTTTTAATTTTTTTTAAAAAAATTTGAAGTGTCTTCTTAACTCTCTATTATTATTATTATTATTATTATTATTATTATTATTATTTATTTATTTATTTTTTAGTAAGTAGCGTGTGCTTTAGATTTATTGCATAACTTGCAAAGCAGATAAGTCTGCTTGCAAAAGGTCACGTATACATGCCGGTGGGTTATAAAGCCACACCATTTGAACATTTTTAGTTACCGGCAATCTAGCTAAAGTATGAGCCACCTTGTTCTCCTCTCTACGTACAAATCGCATTTTCCAAGCCGATATGGCCCGTAAAGACGAGCGTATATCCGCAATCAGTTGTCCCCTGTTACTCTCATCCGGATCTTCTGAATTTACCGCCGCTATTACGGTTTTTGCATCTCCTTCCAGTTGAACTTGAGTTATTCCCATCTCCAGGCAGAGCTGCACTACCAACAGGGCCCCCATTGCTTCTGCCGCTGCAGGTTCCAAAAAGCCAGGTCGCGTCTGGCAGCGTGCAGCCCACATGTTGCCATGGTGGTCGCGAATAACAGTCCCTAGCCCCATTCGTCCCCGCTTTAGGTCCACCCCGGCGTCCCAGTTGGCTTTAAACCAACCATAAGGGGGCGCTGTCCACATTGTAGCTGAAGTTTCTGCCATTGATGCCCTGTCTATTTTCTTTCTGTTTGTTAGTGTTTGGAACATTGCCGTTGCCTGTTGAGTAAGATACGTCGGGTGTGTAAAAAAACCCATTATGCATAAAATCGTTTCTCCTAAGCCATATTCGCTGAGCTAGGCCCACAAATTGGAGAAATTCAACCCGATCACACCTGGTATACATTCCTTCAACCACCTGTATGAACTCAGGCCCCTCAAAGCTACTCTTTTGGAAGCAAACCCCTCCTGCACTCCAGACATCACGCGTCGCAGGACACTGCCATAAGGTATGGAAAAGTGTTTCAGGCTCTTGTTCACATATTGGGTAGCTAGTATCCGTTAAAACCTTGCAAGAGCATAAATTTGCTCTAGTGGGCAGGGAATCGTGACATGCTCGCCATAGAAAATGCTTTTCTACATTTGGGATGGTGAGTTTCCACAGGTGCCTCCATAGTGTACAAGTTCCTAATGGAGCAGATCCCTCAGCTGTATGCTTCATCTCACGTTCCTTTTGTAGGTGGTACGCGCTCCTTACGGAAAACAAACCTTTGGCCGTCCCTCTCCAGATGATAACATCCTCTTGATCCGTATAACTCACTGGAATTGATTGAATGGCAATAGTCTCTTCTCGAGTAAATATTCGTTCCAATAAATCAGAATTCCACCATTTGGTGTGTTCATCAATCAATGTACTTACAGTTGCTGCATCATCCAATATCTGTGGGGGAGAGATCACTCTAAAAGTGGTCGATGAGGGGAGCCATCGGTCCTGCCATATTCTGATTTTTTTTCCATTGCCCACGCACCATACCATCCCTTCTTTAACTAGATCACTTGAACTTTGGATACTACGCCACGCAAAGGACGGCTTTTTTCCACAAGAAGCATCTAGCACCGAACAATTTGGATAATATTTGCTTTCATTATCCTCACAATAAAACTGTCCGGTGTTTTCCATAAGCGCCATATTTGCTTCGCCAATAAAGCTTTATTAAAGCATGCTATATCACGAAAGCCCATACCGCCTTGAGCTTTTGAGGAACTCAATTTATTCCAATTCACCCAATGGATCCGTTTGTCTCTCTCCTTGTGACCCCAAAAAAATTTCATCATTAATGAGTTGATCTCGAAACATAGGACCTTTGGAAGCTTGAATACGCTCATGCTATAGGTAGGCATCGCTTGGATCACAGCTTTTAGTAAAATCTCCTTCCCCGCCTGGGACAAGAATTTGAGCTTCCAATCCTGAAGGCGCTTCCATACTCGATCCTTTATAGTTTTAAAAGCTCTCGTGCATGATCTTCCCACTAAGGCAGGCAACCCGAGATAGGTGTCATATTTTTGATTTACTGGAATTCCAGCCAGCCCCTGCACTTGATCTCTGTCACTATGAGGTGTATTCTGACTAAAAAAGATAGCCGTCTTATTGGTGTTCATCTTTTGTCCGGACGCCATTTCGTACGTATGTAAAATAACTGACAGATTATTCCATTGAGACACATTTGACTTGCAAAACAATAAGCTGTCATCGGCGAAGAAAAGATGGCTTATCTCCGGACCTCTTTTTGAAGTAGGCACCCCTGACAAAACACCTTCTCGATTTGCTTGGGTGATCATAGCACTTAGAGCTTCTGCACATAATAAAAAGAGATAAGGTGATATGGGATCACCTTGTCGAATGCCCCTAGAAGGGGTAATCAATCCACAAGGTTTCCCATTGACGAGAATTGAGTATTTCACCGATGTAACACACATCATAATAAGGGATATCCAATGGTCGTTAAAACCCATCCGTCTCATTACCGCCTCCAAAAAACTCCATTCCACTCTATCGTACGCTTTGCTCATGTCGAGCTTCACTGCTATAAAACCCTTCTTCCCCCTCATCCCCGTATTCATAGTATGAAGTGTTTCATAGGCCGCAAGTACATTATCCGAGATAAGGCGCCCCGGGATAAATGCACTTTGGGTGGGGGCAATGATGTTGGGTAAAATCTTTTTTAAACGGTTTGCTAGGACCTTAGAGATAAGTTTATATAAAACATTGCATAAACTTATTGGCCTAAATTCCGTGACCCTCGTGGGATTTTTTAGTTTGGGAATAAGTGTGATGTGGGTCAAATTCAAATCATGAGGCATCACTCCGGCATTCAAAATATCAATAATAGAATGACATACCTCCTTTCCCATAATGGACCAATTAGTTTGAAAAAAACATGCATTCAGCCCGTCCGGACCCGGGGCTTTGAGTGGCGCCATTTGTAACATAGCTACTTCAATTTCCTCGACAGTAAAATTCTGCATTAAGTCTGAATTCATGTTGTCCGTTATTCTGCTATCCAAAGGAGTAAGGCATGGGGTATAGTCACCACCCGGTTCCTTGGAGAAAAGGGTTGTGAGATAAGATACAAAAGCATCCTCTATCGCCGCTGGATTTTCCCATCGCTGCCCCCTTTCGTCCACAATTATCTCCACATGGTTATGTCGACGTTTTGCATTTGCACATGCATGATAGTACTTCGTGTTTTGATCACCCATTTTGAGCCAATCTTCTTTCGCACGTTGGCGCCACCATAGTTCCTCTTTTTCTAATAACACTTGTAACTCAGTCTGAATGTTTTTGGTGTCCTGTATACCCGACCTGTCCTCCCTGGCCTAGTGCTTTAAAAGCCTCCTTTGCAGTTTGGATATCGCGTCAGGCACACTTCCTTGCCCCTTTCTCCACCAGATATTCAACTCATTTATGCAGCCAGCCAGTTTTGTACTGAAACACGCCCAGCTGGTATCAGAGTTTGAATGTTGATTCCAAGCCGTATTGATGGCTTCTTGGCAGCCTGCTTCTAAGGCCCAACTGGCCTCATAAAAAAATCGGGTCCTTCTTCTAGTAGATGCTTGATCCCGAGAGAGAGATAAAACTAATGGTGCATGGTCAGAACAGATAGTTGTTTGCACATGTACTGCCGCGTCCGGGAATAAATTTCTCCATGCAAGGTTGGCTACCCCCCTATCAAGCCGTTCTCTAATAAGCGCACTCCCCTCTTGACAGTTGCTCCAGGTATATTTAGGTCCCACAAAGCCTAAATCAAATAGTTCACAGACATGAAGAGTGGTTTGAAAAGCTTGAGATTGTTTTGTCGTATTTGTCCCCCCACCTTTTCTGTATTAGTCAAAACTTCATTAAAGTCGCCGATACAAACCCAAGGGTCCAGGGCCAAAAGAGCTAATCTTTTTAGGAGACACCATGCCTCTTGGCGTTTGGTAGCATCCGGGTGTCCATAAAAGCCCGTGAATTTCCAGTCAACCATCATTGCCCGGTTATGCACGACGGCATTTATATGTCGTTGACTGAAATTTTGAACTTCTACTTCACATCCCTCCTCCCATAAAAGCGCCAATCCTCCGCTTCGCCCCACACTCTCGACCACAAACATATTTTGGAATCCCAATTTCAACTGAATTGCCTCCATTTTATTTTTGCACAACTTGGTTTCCATAATAAAAATCAAATGGGGTTTCTTTTCTTTCACCATACGGCGAAGTTCATGAACTGTCCGGAGGTTCTCCAGCCCCCGACAGTTCCAACTTAGGACGATCATTGCGGTCGGCAGGGCTGGGTTTCAGCCTCCGCCAATCCCGATCCATTCGTTAATTTGATTTCCATACTACTCCGAGCTGATGCTATTTCATCCCCTTCATTTCCTGTTTTTTTCCTTCTATTAACCGTGTCTCCAATCTGATTTGAGTCCTCCTCTCGGTGCTTTCTCTTTGCTGCCATATTTCCCAACTGGGCCCCCCTCATGGATTTCTTAATATCTGCTAGGACTGGGCCTAAAAATGGGCTTCCGAGACTATTGAAATTCAGCACCTGCTTGGAGTAAGACTCCTTTGCACTTCCCTGCCCATCCAGCCACGCTCCAGCTGGAGATTGTCCTTCTTTCCCATTTGAATTTTCAGATAGCGCTCCCCCCTTAACTCCCCTGTGATTCTTTCCATCTTTGGGTTTATTACGCTCCTCATTAAAGTTGGTTGACTGTTTTTCAAAATGGTCTTTCATAATTCCTACGACACCCCCATTCTCGTCTTGCTGGGATTCCGGAGGGATCTTTTCATAATTCTCCCCAAAATTTCTGCCGTGATACTCGCCTTTGCCTTTTGGAGTTTCAGATTTCTGTCTTCCCCGAAATACCCCTCGTCCATGTTCTTCCCCTCCGGCTTCCTTCTGCCTTCTTTTACGGCCGTTGGGACCTCTCCGATCAAGATGATCATCATATGGTTTCCATCCCTCTGGTGCAGGTTGAGCAGACTGTGGAACCTCGGAATGACCTGCATGCTTGTTTTGCCCTATGTTTTGCCTTCAAGAGTATACTCATGGACTTAAAAGGCTCTGGCCATTAAAAAATTGCTACCATCTGCAATGAATTTTGAATTTTTTTTTTAGTTTTAATTTTTTAAGTGTCTTCTTAACTCTCTATTAACCGTTTAGTGTTTCTCCTATTTTTTTAATATGGTTTAATAGTTTACCATTTAGGTTTAGACAGTTTCATTATTCCAAGAGTTTATTTTAAAACGTTTCCTTGTATGTTATATGAATTTCATTATTAAGTGACTATATTTAATGTAAGATAATTATGGTTATTTAATTTTTAAACATTGAACCAGTCCTTTTAAGTTAAAAACTGGTCCTCTAAGGCCATTAAATTAACTAAATTAATTCATGTTAGGAATACAATGAGTTTAATATTCCTAATACGTTGAATATAAAGAAAGAAAAAAAAAAAAACGTCAAATTAAATCTATCATTAAATTCTTTTTAATTCTAACTCTCTCTCTCTCTCTTTACGTTTAAAAAGGGTGCATGCCAAAACCTTCTAAGTCCATGAGTCTACTCTTGAAGGCAAAACATAGGGCAACATTTGTGGTGCTTCTTCCTTTAATAGTCACTAGCAACAACATTCAAGTAAATACTTCTTTCTTTCTTTTTTTTTTTTCTTTTTTTTTTTTTTTTCTTTTTTGTGGTTTTGTTGTATTTGAATTTGAGGTTGATTTATCTAGAGTTTCTATTTAGGGTGTGTTTGGGAGTGCGTTTTTAAAAAAATAATCTGGGATTTTAAACCAAATCGCAATTTTAGGGTGTTTGGAATTTGCGATTTTAAAATCGCAAAAAAATCTGCGATTTCCATAAGCTGATTAGAGAGTGCTTATTTGAAAAAGTGCGAATTTAAAACAAAATCACGATTTCTATTAAAAAGATATTTGACACAATAGTTACCTTTTTTTGAGCGAGAATGAAAAAAATACCAAGAATACCCACTTAAAATATATTAAAACCATTCTTTTCTCTTTTTTTTTTTTTTTTTTCTTCATCCTCTTTGTCTCGTTCATCCTTTCTCCACCCTGTAGCAGTGTGCGTCGCCGTTGTTCATCTCTCCGCCCCTCTATCACGTAATAATCTCGCCTTAATATTTTATTTCTCTCCATATAATTCATTTGCTTTTGTAAAACTTTCCACTGTTTGGTGTTCGGTGTTATTTTATATGGTTTGTATGATTACTGTGCCTTTTTATATATGCGTTTATGTTCTTCAACCATTTCTACAGAGTAAAGTTGTGATTTTTTTTTTCAAAATTTTATTTAGATTATCATGCATACATAGTGATCTGCAATCCATCATAATATGCAGTGATAGATCACTGTACACGCATAGTAATGTGATAGTACCGGTACAGTAACCGTGT
>NC_081546.1:21590026-21591134 GCF_901000735.1 Corylus avellana
ATTTTAAAAACGCAATTTTTAAAATCGCACTTATTGAAATCGCACTCCCAAACGGGCCCTTAATCGAAAATAATGGTTTTTTTTGTTTTAATTCATTTGAATGTTTTATGGAAATTTTTTGTTTTGTTTGTTTGACTATTCCTATTTTTAGACATGTTTTGGAAGTACTTTTTTCATCTTTTAAAAGCAAAAGAAACATAAATTTATTTCATTATCTTTATGTTTATTTCTCAATCTGAATCTACATTTTGGTGGATTCAAGAAGTGGAATTAGTTCTTTGCTCACTTGCTTCATCCCATAATAATTTGTTCTTAGACAATCCAAGGCAGTTTTGTAAGTTTGCTTAAAAACTGTCTCCAAGGATCTGGGATTTGCACCTATAAGCTGTATCATTAATGTATGTAGTGATAAATCATGGTGCAGCATACATGTTTAGAAATTAAAATCTTTTGAATACTATTAGGAAGAATTTCCTCCTATCCGGCCAAAAACTGTAGTCTCTTTTTTTTTTTTTTTTTTTCTTTTTCTTTTTTCATTTATGAGACTTTTCCTACAATGTGGGAAAGAAAACATTAAACTATGGTTCGGTCCCTATTTATAGGGCAATGTCTAAATATAAGTATAATAATCAAATCCCCTTGATTTGATTATAATCCCAATATTTAATTACAATCAACTCATAAATAGAGAATATTTGATATCAGTATAATTATGAAATATTCGGAAAATATTATATATTTTCCATATATTCGAACAAAAGTAATGTGACTTTGTATTTGACTGAAATCTACTCCATTTTTTTATGTTTGTATATTTCTTCTCACACTTTCCCTCTCTTCTTTTATGGGATTGTGAGGTGCTTTTAAGAATACAAAATGAATGAAGATAGAATAAAAATTATATTTAAAGAGTTTATTATTTGATATTTTTTTTTCCTTTAATTAATTGTGCTAACTCTCACTCTCCCATAATTTATGTTTCAACCCTTTTTCTTTTTTAATATAATTTTATGTTTGAACCTTTTCTTTTCTCTCTCTAAAATAATTCTATGGTTTAAGTGTTTTAACTATTTCTCTCTCTCCCATAATTTTATATTTCAATCAATTT
>NC_081546.1:21591234-21615642 GCF_901000735.1 Corylus avellana
AAAAAAAAAAAATGCGTTGGGTTATGTGAGAGAAAAAAAACGGTTAAAACATAAATTATGGAGAGAGAGAGAGAGAGAGAGAGATTATGGGAAAGTACTGAGAGTTAGCACAATTAATTAAAAAAAAACAAACAAACCAACTGAGATATAAAATTATGGGAGAGAGAAATAGTTAAAACACTTAAACCATAGAATTATTTTAGAGAGAGAAAAGAAAATGTTCAAACATAAAATTATATTAAAAAAAACGGTTGAAACATAAATTATAGGAGAGAGAGATTATGGGAGAGTGAGAGTTAGCACAATTAATTAAAGGAAAAAAAAAATCAAATAATAAACTCTTTAAATATAATTTTTATTCTATCTTCATTCATTTTGTATTCTTAAAAGCACCTCACAAACCCATAAAAGAAGAGGGGCAAGTGTGAGAAGAAATATAAAAACATAAAAAAATGGAGTAGATTTCAGTCAAATCCAAAGTCACATTACTTTTGTTTGAATATACGGAAAATATATAATATTTTTCGTATATTTCTTAATTATGCTGATATCAAATATTTTCTATTTATGAGTTGATTGTAATTAAATATTGAGATTATAATCAAATTAAGGGGATTTGATTACTATACTTATATTTAGACATTGCCCTATAAACAGGGACCGAACCATAGTTTAATGTTTTCTTCCCCACATTGTAGTAAAAGTCTCATAAATGAAAAAAAAAAAAAAAAAAAAAAAAAAGACGACAGTTTTTGGCCGGATAGGAGGAAATTCTTCCTAATAGTACTCAAAAGATTTTAATTTCTAAACATGTATGCTGCAGCATGATTTATCACTACATGCATTAATGATACAGCTTATAGGTGCAAATCCCGGATCCTTGGAGACAGTTTTTAAGCAAACTTACAAAACTGCCTTGGATTGCCTAAGAACAAATTATTATGGGATGAAGCAAGTGAGCAAAGAGCTATTTCCACTTCTTGAATCCACCAAAACGTAGATTCAGATCAAGAAATAAACATAATGATAATGAAATAAATTTATGTTTCTTTTGCTTTTAAAAGAACAAAAAAGCACTTCCAAAACATGTCTTAAAATCGGAATAGATCAAACAAACAAAACAAAAAATCTCCATAAAACATTGAAATGAATTAAAACAAAAAAAAAAACCATTATTTTTGATTAAATAGAAACCCTAGATAAATCAACCTCAAATTCAAATACAACAAAACCACAAAAAAAGAAGAGAAAATCAAAGTGGTTAAAAAAATAAAAAAATAAAAAAATTATTTACTTGAATGTTGTTGCTAGTGACCAATGGCGGAGTCAACCATTTTATATTAGGGGTGTCACTAAATTTTTTTTTTGCATCTTACAAATTTTTTTTACCCTAAAAATTTGGTAATTCACACAATATATGTATTACAAAAAATATCTATAAAAGTTCATAAATATGTGCTCAAATTGATATATTAAAAATGTAACATGTCGACATTATTTCAAAAAGATAAAAATACAAACAAACAAAAAAAATTGTCTAGAATTTTTTGAGGGTGCCGTGGGTTAAAACAAATTTTTGAAGGTGTCGTGAGTTAAAACAAAAAAGAATTTTGATGGTAAAAAGAATAGAATTTTTTGTAAAAAAGATTTTTTTTTCTTTATTTTTTATTTTGAGAGTGCCGTGGGTTAAAACCAAAAAAAAAAAAAAAAAAATTAAAATCCTTGGGGTGCCAAGGGGCAACGTGGCTCCGCCACTGCTAGTGACTATTAAAGGAAGAAGCACCATAAATGTTGCCCTATGTTTTGCCTTCAAGAGTAGACTCATGGACTTAAAAGGCTCTGGCATGCACCCTTTTTAAACGTAAAGAGAGAGAGAGAGAGAGAGTTAGAATTAAAGAGAATTTAATGATAGATTTAATTTGACGTTTTTTTTTTTTTCTTTCTTTATATTCAACGTATTAGGCATATTAAACTCATTGTATTCCTAACATGAATTAATTTAGTTAATTTAATGGCCTTAGAGGACCGGTTTTTAACTTAAAAGGACCGGTTCAATGTTTAAAAATTAAATAACCATAATTATCTTACATTAAATATAGTCACTTAATAATGAAATTCATATAAGGAAACGTTTTAAAGTAAACTCTTGGAATAATGAAACCGCCTAAACCCTAAACGGTAAACTATTAAACCATATTAAAAAATAGGAGAAATACTAAACGGTTAATAGAGCGTTAAGAAGACACTTAAAAAATTAAAAAATTAAAATTAAAATTAAAAATTAAAACCGGTTATGCTTTTAAAAAGTATGAGTTCAAGACACATGTCGCAATTCTAGGCTCTCTCTGAGCCAAAACTCAGTTTTATATATATGACCAGTTCAATGTTTAAAAATTAAATAACCATAATTATATTACATTAAATATAGTCACTTAATAATGAAATTCATATAAGGAAACGTTTTAAAATAAAATCTTGGAATAATGAAACCGCCTAAACCTAAACGGTAAACTATTAAACCATATTAAAAAAAATAGGAGAAACACTAAACGGTTAATAGAGCGTTAAGAAGACACTTAAAAAATTAAAACTAAAAAAAAAATTAAAACCAATTATGCTTTTAAAAAATATGAGTTCAAGACACGTGTCGCAATTTTAGGCTCTCTCTTTGCCAAAACCCAGCTTATATATATATATATATATATATATATATATATATATATGATGACAAGCGAAACAAGTATATCTTTCCCTGATTTCGGAGTAACACTATTTCATCCATCTCCCTCTCTTTCTTTTATTCTTAATACGTATAAAACACTTCGATCTTCTCATGTGGTAGAGGAGAAAATCTTGAGAAATTGCTAGTAATTGTTGTCATAGACGTTGTAGATTTCCACAAAACATTCCACTTCTTCCATATCTGCCACATCAAAAAACCATACGAGTCTTATAACTAAAACAAATTCGTCAATTAAGTATTTCTTAGAAAAATAAAAAAAGCCATACGCCGGGTACGTACTTAAGCTTACAACATTGTTGAAGAAGGGCAAAGCGGGCGTGGGACTCTCCATGAGTGGCTGCCTTGTTAGGAACATGACCCTCTCTAGTCCATAATGGATTGGAAAATATTCAATTCATGGATAAAATTTTTTCTATGGCTATAAATGAGACACATATCCCACTAAAAAAAATAATAATAAAATATTATTTTAAATTAAAAAAAATTTTTTAAAAAAAACAAATTAATAAAAACATAAGAAAAAAAAAAAAGAAGGGAGTGGCCCATTTATGGCCGTTAAGATTTCTAAGAATAAATCTTAACCATGAACTAGATATTCTCCAGTCCATGATAAACCGGAGAGGATCTTATTCTGCCTTGTTAAAGCTCCATGCCACACATTTGGTAGCACAACAAATTATTTTTTCAGTTTTCTATAGTGGAAGTGAACCACATAGTTTCCTCTCTACAGTTTCATCTTTTGACTTGTGGCACTACAATTTCCTCTCTCTCTCACAGCTGCCCCAACGGGACTGGTTGTCATTTTCAAAGACTTGTAGACCATTCATACCTGGAATTTTTTTTTTTTTTTTTTTTCTGAAAATATGTAAGGTTTCACATTAATAAAGATATCAACCTGGTGTCTAAAGCTACGAAAATTATAACCAAAAGATATGAGGTTATAAAGTCATAAATACAATCAGAAAATTCTTATAATCAAGTGCATATCTATAATTTTAAGCTTTCGCTAACCCATGTACAATTATAGTTATGAAACAGATTTGCTCCGAGTAGACTAGATCTAAGACATGAGTAGCCCATATATAAAAACAAAAATCAAAACAACAAAAAAAAACTAAAAATCTGGCCGTGAGAGACAAACCCCCGGCCTACACCGATCTACTCCTCTTCGACCAAAAGGTTAGGAGACGGTTCACATCCTCGACCTAAAGGCTAGGACAAAAAGAATCAAAATCAAAGTAAAAATCTTAAAAAAAAAAAAAAAAACAAAACAAAACAAAACAAAAACAAAAAATCTCAACAAGCAGCAGTGGAGGAGCACGGAATCGTAGATATCTCCAGGAAGACACGCCTTGGCTGATGATGACGATCAAATCTAGGTTTGAAAGAATTAGACCCAGATTTACAAACTAGATCTGAAACACACCTGCCAGAAACAGAGATCTGAAGAGACCATAGAGAAGACACCGAGCATTGCTACCAGGAAAGGGAGAGGAGGGAAGACCTCTGTGATTTTTTCTTTTTTGGTGTTGCTTGGAGGAAGAGAGAAGGCAGAGCCTCTCTCTAGACACAGGGTTTAGGACGTATTCATACCTGGATTTGATACATAGGCACTATCGGAATTATTTGAAGTTTTATTATAATTTCATAATATTTAGGTTTAATTTTGGTTGGTAAGGGTTAAAATATAAACTAAATGATTAAATTTATCTATTTTTATTAACCTTAGTGTTTAAAATAGATGATAATTTAACATGATATCAACAAAAATATTTTGAGTTCGAACATGTGTTATTATTGTCCATCTTCTAATGGTGTGGGGGTGGCTTGCAATAGAAAAATCCAAAAATGTCCTAGCGGTGGGGAGGATTTTCTACAAGTAGCACGTGAGCTTTTAGAAAAATTGGAGAATGGGGATTTTGAATTACTGGGTTATTGTTGAAATTTTGTAGTTTTTGGTGGAGAATTATTCCGTCCCTAACAAGTTGTTCGAAGTGTGAAGGAATCACAGGAGAAATACTATGCAACTTATTAAAAGGCAACTAAGACAAGTGTGGTACGTATTCCAAACCATGTTTCCCAAATTCCAACCAAGCCGGTCATCACCCAAGCAATTCTAAAAGTTCTTATTGTGTCACTCTAAAAATGAGGTGACTTTTAAAATCACAATTTGATCAAAATCGAATGATGATCAATCACAAGTCCAATTGTAATTTTAAGAGCCACATCATTTTTAGAGGGACACAAGAGTCATATGAGAGTAATACAAAAATGACTTATAGCATTTCTCGTGATGACCCTCTAAATACGCATAGTGAAAAAGGATCCAACCACATTACACGGCAAGAAAATTTGATCAATGGGAGCCCAGAAGACTTGGGTCTTCCTCCCTCCTGTGCTGACTGCGGGTCCAACCCCATTAAATTTGATCAAAAGGAGCCCAGAAGACTTGGGTCTTCCTCCCTCCCTCCTGTGCTGACTGCGGGTCCAACCCTATTAAATTTGATCAAAAGGAGCCCAGAAGACTTGGGTCTTCCTCCCTCCTGTGCTGACTGCGGGTCCAACCCCATTAAATTTGATCAAAAGGAGCCCAGAAGACTTGGGTCTTCCTCCCTCCTGTGCAGTCAAGTCTTCCTCCCTCCTGTGCTGACTGCGGGTCCAACCCTATTAAATTTGATCAAAAGGAGCCCAGAAGACTTGGGTCTTCCTCCCTCCTGTGCTGACTGCGGGTCCAACCCCATTAAATTTGATCAAAAGGAGCCCAGAAGACTTGGGTCTTCCTCCCTCCTGTGCTGACTGCGGTTTTTAGAGGTTAATTGAATTTATTGTGATGGTGGCCCACAGGCCAAGAATGTAGTCTTCGTGGGACTTTACCTATAATTTTCATTAAATTAATTAATTTTTTTTTAAGATTTAATTTTAAAATTAAATTAATAAAAAAAATTAATATTTTAAAGTGAGGTGACAAAAACTGACATGACAAAACGGACCTATAATTTTCATTAAATTAATTAATTTTTTTTTAAGATTTAATTTTAAAATTAAATTAATAAAAAAAATTAATATTTTAAAGTGAGGTGACAAAAACTGACATGACAAAACGGTGAGTTTTGAGAACGAACGTTAGACATTTTGAAAAAAAATGTAACGTAACGGCTTGTGACGTCCTTTCGATTGACTTAGAGAGTAAAAAAAAAAAAAAAAAAGTTAAGAATATTTTTTGTTTTCATTCGTTGACTCAGGATTCATTAGAAATTTTACCTAAAATATAAAAAATATAAAAAAAAAAAAGAAAAAAAAAAAAAGAGTGTCAAATTTTGCAAAAGCTTGAGGCGATTTTGCATTCATTTGGCCAGATGAAAGTGTTGTATGTTTTGTCAAACAAAACCCATATCATCATGAAACTAACCGTTGGAAGATTTTTGTCAAACCTTGAGATTGGTTTAATGATACAAATATGACTATTTTGTGGGTACAGGTGCTTCTTTAGTATTTTAAATTCATTTTATATATAATTTTTCACGATTAATTGATTATCTTTATATTTGTTTCTCAAGATTTTTTTAATTTTTTAATTTTATTTTTTTGTGTACTAGACACTTCTTCGAATCTAGGTTTGAGTTGAAATCTGAATATGTTTAGGTTTTGTTTGTAAAAATTTTGGTTGAGCTGTTGGAAATTCTTTTTCCTCAGTTTGTGTAGTTTT
The DNA here is from genome assembly GCF_901000735.1 of Corylus avellana. Lineage (NCBI taxonomy): Eukaryota > Viridiplantae > Streptophyta > Magnoliopsida > Fagales > Betulaceae > Corylus > Corylus avellana. The sequence continues at coordinate 21,597,684 of NC_081546.1, forward strand.
TCAAATATTCCGATTTGTTAGTTTTATTTGTATTGAAATTCAATATTTGTTTGTCAAAAATTTATATGAATGAATTATGAGTATCAAAGTTTGAGTACCCAGAGTAGGAAAAACATAGAATGAAAACAAAGATGTGCAACACATATTCTTCCATCCCTGCCTTCACGGCACAATCAGGTTTCAGTCTAAATCACAATTGATGCTGGTGTGTGTATATAGTCTATATAGACAAAATGTACTCTTCTCTCCATTATAAGACTATAGAAGAAGACTACAAGTCTACTATTGGCTATGTATTACTGAAAGAGACAGGCAAGAAAATTGAATATACTTAGTTGTATCTGCTATGTACCTTTATTTCTTCATTAATTTTCATCATCTTCCTTTGCAGAATTAGTTGGTGCTTAGACTTCCCAATCACAATGCCAATTGTTGAAGAGGAATATCCGTGGCTTTTAGACTTCCAAGTGACATTGCGACTTGTTTAAGAGGGAAAAACCCATAATTGCAACACACGGAAACCAATGGTTTTATATTCTACTCGTCATCCTATCCAAAAAAAAATATCGATGTCAGAACGGACTCATCGTCTCGGGAATAGATGTTAGGTTCTGAGGAAATCTAAACCTTATATTTTGAAGGAACTTAAATAGACGCATGTTGATCTCTAATCTAAAAATACTAATAAAAAAACTAAACTAATATTAAATAAATTCTAATCCCTAACTTTACTTTCGTAACAATTTCCCTTCAATTTCCACTCATATTAAAGTCTTGTGCTTACTGGGACCAAAACAGTCCCATCAAATTGAAGTGTCTCTTGGTGCCACCAACTGGTCCAACTCACCATAATATCGGCGATAAGATTGAAGATTCAATGGTTCACTTCCACTATAAAATCCCGTTAACACCCGTTCTTATCCCTACGCCTTCTTTCTTTTAAACTTGAGCTATTTCTCTCTCTCTCTCTCTCTTTTGCAGAGTCATGATGCTAATAGAAAGGCCATCCCATATTCTCCCACTCTTGGGTTTGCTGTTGGTGCAGTCATGCATGCTTGAGTTAGCCCAATCTTCTACCAACCTTACCGACCAATCAGCTCTGATTGCCTTCAATTCTAAAATCACTTCCGGCTCAAACGAAACTGTCTTGGCAGGTAACTGGTCCACAACTACAAACTTCTGCAATTGGATTGGCATCTCATGTAGCAGGCGTAGGCAAAGAGTCACTGCTTTGAACCTTTCTCACGTGGGTCTCCAAGGCACCATTTCTCCTTATATTGGTAACCTCTCTTTCCTGGTCTCACTTGATCTTTCTAACAACAGCTTCTCTGGTTCTCTGCCGCATGAGATCGGTCGCCTACATCGCTTGAGAATACTCTCGTTGCTATACAACAATTTGGGAGGTAGTATCCCTCCAACTTTGCAAAATTGTCAGAATCTTCGAGAAATACATCTTGCATGGAACCATCTTACGACCGCAATTCCATCAACCCTCGCCAACATATCGTCGTTGGAGATCTTAAATTTGCAAGACAACAACATCACTGGTGTATTTCCTCTTGTTATCTTTAACATATCCTCTCTAATCGTAATTGCTCTTACAGAAAATCACATCTCAGGAACTCCTCCAATGGATCTCTGCAGCCACTGTCCTAATCTTCAAAAGCTTTACATTTCAAATAACGAATTCAGTGGAAAGCTTCCTTCACAAATGAGGTATTGTAGAGAGCTTTCAGTCTTAGCTCTAGCAAACAATAAATTTGATGGGAGTATTCCAGAAGGTTTTGGGAGTTTAGAAAAGCTTGAATTGCTATATCTTGGAGCAAACAACTTAACCGGTAATATACCTCCTAGTCTTACCATAAGTAACTTGTCGAGGTTATCTGAATTTGACATCGCGGTAAACAACATTCAAGGAAGCATTCCAAGTGATTTATGGCGTTTTCCAAATCTGGAATTTCTAAATTTTGAAGCAAACAAATTTACTGGTCACATCCCATCATATCTTTCAAATTGTTCCAAGCTCTCCATAGTAGATTTCGGTGGAAACTTACTCTCTGGGCCAATTCCCACAAGTCTTGGACACTTAAAATATCTCGAAAGACTTTATTTGGGTGCCAATCAGCTAACAGGGGAGCCTGAAAATCAAGAGCTTAATATCCTTTCATCTTTATCTAATTGCAAATTTTTAACAATATTGGACCTAGCCTTCAATCCCTTGGATATTACTCTTCCGGATTCTGTTGGAAACTTTTCAACTACCCTTCGTACCATGTATCTATCCACAAGCAAAATAAAGGGTCATATTCCAATGAGTATTGGTTCCTTGAAAGGCTTGACCATGCTTGATTTGGAAAAAAACAATTTGACTGGAACCATACCATCCACAATCGGGGGACTGGAGGGCTTACAAAGATTATATCTTATTAGTAATAAAATTGAAGGATTCATTCCAGAAGACATATGTATGCTGAAGAACTTAGGTGTGTTATCTCTCTCATTTAACAAAATCTCTGGATCCATCCCAAATTGTATTTCGAACCTCATTTTTCTGCAAGAGCTATACCTGGCTTCTAATAGGCTGGAATCACCAATACCATTAAATTTATGGAGCCTTGAGAATCTATTATTTTTGAATCTATCATTGAATTTCCTTAGTGGATATTTGTCTCCAAACATAAAAACATTGCGTGGTATTGAACTCATAGATTTATCTTGGAACCAAATTACTGGAAATATTCCAAGCATTATCGGAACTTTTGAAAGCCTAAGGTATCTTGATTTGTCAAGGAACTCATTTCAAGGAGACATTCCACAATCTTTTGGAGACTTGAAAGGATTAGATATGTTAAACCTCTCATACAATAATCTCTCTGGTGTAATTCCTAAGTCTATTGAGGCGCTTTCATATCTCAAGTATTTGAATGTTTCTTTCAACAAGCTATCTGGAGAGATTCCATCTAGTGGGCCTTTTGCAAACTTTACAGCTAAATCATTTTCAGGAAACAAAGCACTTTGTGGGAATCCAATTTTTGGAGTTCCACCTTGTCCAAACCCAAGCTTCCAAAGATCAAAGGTGAAACAAAGTTTGCTCAAATATTTTGTTCCTGTCATGGCTTCAATTACAATATGTCTAGCATTGGTTTATATGCTAAGAAGACATCGAGAAAGTAAATTGCAGGTTCCAAGTTTATTTAATACATTGCGTGTATTGAAGCATAGATGGATATCATATCAAGAGCTTTGCCAAGGGACGAACAACTTTTGTGAAAGCAACTTGCTAGGAGCTGGAGGTTTTGGTTCGGTGTACAAAGGAATACTATTTGATGGGACAATTGTTGCTGTTAAAGTTCTAAATTTGCAACTGTCAGGTGCTTTCAAAAGTTTCGATGCTGAATGCAAGGTCTTACGGACAATCCGACATAGGAATCTTGTAAAGGTTATAAGTACATGCTCCAACCTTGAGTTTAAAGCTTTAGTACTGCAATACATGTCGAATGGTAGCCTTGAAAGGTGGTTATACTCTTATAACTACTGCCTGAATCTTCTTCATAGAGTAAACATTATGGTTGATGTTGCATCGGCGTTGGACTATCTCCACCACGGTCTATCAAAATCGGTGGTGCACTGTGACTTGAAGCCTACCAATATCCTTCTAGATGATGACATGGTTGCACACGTCAGTGACTTTGGCATTGCAAAAATTTTGGTGGAAAATAAGGATGCTACACAAACCAAAACTCTTGGTACACTTGGTTATATCGCACCAGGTACATGCTTTCAATCTAATTATTTTATTGCTAAGGGACTATCTAATAGTTGCTGGTTTCAAAAGTATTAATGTATTTTTATATAGGCAATATATTCGTATGAATGTACACTAACAATAAAAATTACACAAATTATGATTACCCGAATAAAAGGTATATATATACACGTGTACAGAGGTCTATTTTGTTTGAGTTGGAGACAGTCTTAATTTTGTAAATAATTACCCGAATAAAAGGAACAGCACTGCATGACTTTGTTACGTGTAATTATTCCAAACAACAAACCACCCAGCACATCAAAAGTTGTTCATATATAACATAATTTTTCTTTTAAGGAGTCTGGAATATCTATCATTAGATGGTTAGATCGATGTATGTGTACAATAAAAGCATATTTAATTAGATGCATTATATGTTGTTAAATCACGAGTACTTGACCCAAAAACTTAATTAATCTGATCGGGGATTAAATTTAATCATTTAATTAATTAATATGTGAATATTTTCCCTCATGTGTAGGACCTGATAACAAGTGAAAATAAGGGGTAATTTGTGAAACCAAGGTTTGAACTCAAGATGATCTTATGATATCAAGTTAAATTACTAGTTGTCCAAAAAGTTTAATATAAATGAAAATGGTGAATTTAATAATTTAATTAATATGATGTCTTACGTCATTGATATCTATATATTCATAAATACTTTTTTTTTAGCTAAGATATATGGATAACTCTCTCTCTCTGTTTTTAATTTTTAATTACTAACTTAAAGGCTTTCTATTCAATTGCGAGGGTGAATAGAGTATGGTTCTGAAGGAAAAGTGTCCATCAAAAGTGACGTTTATAGCTATGGTATATTATTGTTGGAGATGATCACAAGGAAGAAACCAACCGACGACATGTTTGTAGGAGAATTGACTTTGAGACAATGGATAAACACATCACTTCCCGACAGAATGATGGAAGTTGTGGATGATGGTTTATTGAGAATGGAAAATGGAAGAGATGTAACTATCATGCAAAGTGTTCTTTCATCCATCATGGAATTAGGCTTAAGGTGTTCTGAGGACTTACCAGATGAAAGAGCCAATATCAAAGATGTGCTTGTGAAGCTTCAAAAAATTAAACTGACACTGTTTGAAAATAGAAACAGGGGTGTCTGATATCTCTGATCTAGGTTTTATATGGTTTGTCTTTTTGATTTTGTAAAGTACTTATAAGTGTGTTTTATGTTTGCATGACTTTTCATCATTAAATAAATGGCTTGGGATTTTCTAACGTTTTTGTCTTGAGCCTTTTCTCATATTTTTTTCTCCTTACGTTCATATTGAGATATATAAATTTACGCAAGTTTTATTCTTTATGCATTAGAGGTACAAAATTAATATAATTTCATTTGTAATTTTAACTTAATTCTTGGTGTTAAGTTTTTAATATTGGTAAATTCAGTGTCAAAACACATGTGATATAAGTTTTAGGTTTAACATTAAAACGGTTTAAAACTTGATCCACCGTCCACGTCATGAGAATTAGAGCTTGTATGTGCAATCTAACATACACCTAGTCAAACTAAAATAGTCATATCTTTTGATTCTGACATCCGATTGAGACAAACTTTGTTAATTTCGAACGCTTATAGAAAGGGCTACAACTTTATATTTCATCAAGATTTTCAAATTCATATGTTTATTAGGTCAAAATGGGGTTTCAATAGAAATTTGAAAATATTGACAAATGGCTTGGACGATGGCTCAGTCGATGCTCAATTGTAACGCCCCCAAAATTAAACCGATTAATTCGATCAATCTTGGAAGAGTTAGCGAAAACACCAGACCAATTAACTAGTAACTGACTGGCAGTATCACCCTTTAAACATAATATTGTAAAAACCTACGAAAAGTGGAATACAAAATATGAGATTACTATAATCCTTAATACCATTATGTATCATCAAATACAGGCTCAGAGCTTCCAATAACATTTTATAAACATCAATACATATCTACCCAAACCTAATAATTCGAGTCATTCGTCCGACATCTTCATCCTAACAAATTTTCTCACTCTATACTTGGCATTCTACTAAACCACAAAAACACCAAAGTGTTTGGTAGGTGGAAAGAAAATAATTGTGTGAGTTCATAACTTAGTAAGTAAATTATTACAAGGTTGGTAATTTAATAAGCCTTAAGTGAAAGATTATCACTTAGAATAGTAAATGTTAGTTTTCTCAAATATAACATATATTGTCTCCATTATTATGCCCTAAAAATGTAGTTTATTTTAAATAAAGAAACAAAATTCCGGTAACAATCACTGATATTTTGAATGTAGGAAAATCATACTATAAGTATATATGTATATGGTAAGTCATACCAATCCTCCATATGATCTATCTAACCCCTTAACACCTTCTTGGTAGGGTTGACGATGTCCCGAGAGACCTATAATACAATACTGGTGTCCCGTATATCATACGCGTACCATCCATTCACTAACAACCCGACCGAGTCCGACTTTAAGTGGCCCACAATGCTAATGACGTCCATATGTAGTGACTATCACTTAAGCTTGGTTGTGCCAGTCATGAAACAACCATTGGATATAAGGCCAAACATAAACAACCACCTCTATGACCATAAGGTCAAGCTCCTATATTAAGCTTATAGCAATTATACCCCATGTACTGGTGCACCAGTCATACAATGCAAATATTGTTCTTTTATTTAGAAAATCATATTAAACATTTATTCATCTATATAAAAGTAATAGGTTCAAAACAAAAGTATGCTCAGTCATTTGACATATCACATATTGTTATTAAAGCAGCTTCATAAGTATTTACTTACCTTATCTAGTTATCCAAACTCTCGGACATCTCAACTTCTCGCTACTGCAAAACATAATCTGATATTATAAACAGTACCTCGAGAGTCTAATCTTATGCACATAAAACCCTAATCAGGAGTTAAATACACTAACCCATTAAAAACCCTACTTATCCATTATGGGCACTATCGAACGTTCAGTCTCGATATCAAACGTTCAACCAAATGTCGTGGAACGTGAAAAATCTTAAAATTCAGAGTAAGTTCATAATCTTTCCTTGACTTTAAAGAGGGATAAAATATAAACCCATTAAAAGGCAAGGTAAATCTATTTTTTAAAGAATCCTTGTATCTTTGGGGCTTAAACAGCCGTCTCCGAGTCCAACCTTTGACCATGGCGTGTAATTCTGAAAATACAAGATAAATCTTTGAATACGATGTTGTCTGTTTATAGACATCTGTTTCTTGACGTGTGGTGCAAGCAGCCGGATATTTTTGGAAAAAATCAAATGAATCAGTTTATTTTATTTTCTTCTTTTTTCTTGGGGGCCCAAAACTTCTACTTGTGTTCAATTCATTCAAAAGAGCCAACAAACTTTGACTTGTATTTAGCAAAGGGTAAAGATAAACAGCACGCGGCGTGCTGTTTATCTTAGAAAAAAAAAAAAAAAAAATTTTTTGCACTGGGCGTGCCACGCCCCCGCGTGCTGCCAATCAGTGCTCGCAGCAAAAGAGACCGATTGGAAGTAACATGGAAAGAGAGGACAGGTGAAATGTCCACCCTTTTTTGTTTTAATTTTAATTTTTTTAGGCACTTAATTAGTTAATTTGGGTTTCTGAATTTGCAAATTTTGTAAAATTTGATACACGAAATTGAAAGTTTTTAAATTATAAAAAAAATATATATTGCAAAAGCGATAAAAGTTCAAGGAGTTAAATGAAGTTTCCATTAAACAAAATTATCTAGAGATATTTTGTCTTAATCTTTATAACTTTTTACAAGATTTATAAACTCTTTTTTAAGCAAAATGGCAGCCGAGCGAGAACAACTGTGGTTATTTAAACCCATAATAGCACCTATTCACCGAGAATCATACAGGAGGGATCTAATGGTGGAAATCACATGTGCTCTTTTAAGTTCAACCAAGCCATAGTATGACCCAGTTTCATCAAAGCATTAATGGGAACCAAAGTAGTTTATATTAATCAAGCATGGTGAATCGGTGATTCTCATTGTGAAATTCAAACCCATAGTCTAATATGTATCTAACCACTTTAGAAATTTTCTTGGCCCATTAAATGATAAGATTTATAAACATTTTAAATATTCATGAGTGGTGGAACCTGCTAATGGCCTAATTACTTTATGATAACCAATAAATTAAGCAAATGTCAAAGGTTGGAATCAGGGCAGGCTCAAAGGCTAACCAAATAATATAACTTAATATAGTAGTTGAATACTTGAATGGGGGAGGTGAAGAAACAGTTGTCTATAAACACACAAACACAGACAACATAGTTGGTGTCTTAGAAACTCCAATTTCATGGGGGAGGTGAAGTTGATTGCTACTACCCAAAGCCTTTTCTGCACCAGGGTTGAATGGGCATTAAAGCTTAAAGGAGTGGAATATGAGTTCATAGAAGAAGAAGATTTGAGAAACAAGAGTCCATTGCTGCTCAAGTACAACCCTGTTCATAAGAAAGTCCCAGTGCTGCTGCACCATGGCAAACCGATTGCTGAGTCTCTTGTCATCCTTGAATACATCGAGGAGACTTGGAAGGAGAACCCTCTGCTTCCCCAAGATCCCTATGAGAGAGCCCTGGCTAGGTTTTGGGCACAGTTTCTTGGCGACAAGGTACTTCTTAACTCAACCACACTATTTATTAATTCTTGTACTCTTTTCAAATCATACAACTCGTTCCTTTAGCAGGCTCGACTCCCTCGAAGTAGCCACGAACGATCTTGACTTATCTAATGGAACTGAGTGAAAAATTCATGGTTTTAATCAAAAACATTGTACAATAATAACTCGATACCTGATGGGCTTGAATTCTTGACTACTATTCATAGGAAATAGCTAATAGGCTATTTTGGGTACCTTTGATTTCTACTAGGCTAACTGCTGCAAATTGCTCTGTTTTGCTGGAGAGAATTGCTACTCGGATTGATTCTTGGTATTGTAAGAATCTTACATTTGCGGGCAGACTCCAGCTTGTTTCCTGTGTGTTGTGTTGCATTCAGGTGTATTGGACTTTGATTTTCATCTTACCAAAGAGAATTATTTGTGCTATTGAACAAAAATTCAAGAGGTTCTTGTAGAATGGTAAAGATGAGGGTGCTGCAAAAGCTAAGAGCTTGGAAGATGTTGTGTGTTCCGAAACAAGTAGGGGGTTTGGGTATTAAAAACCGTGCTGCAATGCTTCAGAATATTTGGAATCTTTTTGTTAAATAGGAATCTCTTTGGGTTACATGGGTGAAAGAGAATTTCTTGAGGGGTAGAAGCTTTTGGCATGTTCCAATTCCCCAAGGTTGCTCTTGGAGTTTGAGGAAACTTCTCAAATCAAGAGAAGTAGCTAAGAGATTTCTGCATTTTGAAGAGGGCAATGCGCAAAACATACATTTACTTTTTTTTCCCCAGTTCTGCAGTATGGAATGAGATTCGAAAAAATCAGAGTATTGTGGAATGGTGGAAGCTTTTATGGTTTCCACTAAACATCCCTAAGAGCATTCCCAATAGATTAGTCAAATTTTTATCTAAAATAGCTCGTCAAAACTCACTTTATCTAGTTTAGCTAATGAATTTTTAAAGGCCTCCTACATCCGGTTAGCTATATTTTTATCTATATCATATAAATATTATTTTTTTACTCTTTAGTGATTTTATCTTTATTTCTTTTCTAAAATTCGTATTTTACTCTTTATTTTTTCAATGGTAATTCGTTTAGCACAATACTTTTTCAATGATTATTATTTTTCAAATAATCATTTTTGTATATAATATTTTTGAAACGATTGTATTTTATAATAATTATATTTTTCAACGGTTATATTTTTCAAATGTCGTATTTGCCAACGTTAAGTATGAAAACTATATTCTCATAGTAATGTCAAATCATATTTATAAAATATCTTTTTATTAAAAATTGTGAAAGAATATTCTCATAATGATCCCTTGAAAAGTGGAAAAAGTTTTGGGAAAAAGAGAAACAGGTGAGAGAAACAATAAAAAATAAAATAACTCCCTTGAAAAGTACTACTATATGCAGCTTTTTTTTTTTGCTAATCCAATCAAATATCTATTTTGCATTTTTTTGGACAAATCCAATGTGGGGTTTTTTACAAATCTGATTAGCCATTTTAGATAAAAGTACCATTTGGCTTCTCCATTAGGAATGCTCTAAGCATACTTTTATTGCTTGGGTAGCCATAAAGAATGCATTGTCAACTGGTGCTAAATTGCTGCGTTGTGGCTTTAACGGAGATGTCCATTGTAGTTTCTGCAGAAAAGGGATAGAATCATAGAGGATAAGGAGCATCTTGTTTTGGAGCTACAATCTGTGGTGAAATAGAAATAGAAATGAAATTAGGTGTGGTGGCCTGAGGACAAAGTTCTGCAGAAAATTCAAAGGGAAGTGAGAGCTCCAGTTGCAGGGAGGGTTAAGCTTGGTATTTTAACACTGACGTTTTGGTGTAGCTTAGAACTTGTTTGCAGCTATAATACACCTCTGAACTTGTAGTTCAGAAGCACAAAGCCAATTGAAGATAGCTGGTTTTGTGTTTAGTTCTCTTGCAGAGTTTCTTTCTTTGTATTGTTTCTGTGTAACTTTAGTATATTGCATAATTCCCTTTCAATTTCCTTGAACGCATGCAGTGTGTGTTTGGGGCATGGGAAGCAGCTCACAAGGCTGAAGGAGAGGAAAACACAAAGGCTATAGAGTCTGCACAAGAATCACTGGCGTTTCTTGAGAAGCAGATTGCAGGGAAGAAGTATTTTGGAGGAGAAGAGATAGGGTTTCTGGACATAGTAGCGGGTTGGATTCCTCATTGGCTTAGTGTTATGGAAGAAGTCGGAGGCATGAAGTTACTTGAAGCTGAGAAGTTTCCATTGCTCCATGAATGGGCTCACAACTTCATCCAAATTCCACTCATCAGAGAATGCATTCCCCCAAGAGAAAAGCTTCTCGACTATTTTAATGCGAGTATAAGCTACATGCGTTCCTTAGCAACCAATAAGCCGTGAAATCAAGCTCCAAGCATGCCAACTCAGCAGAGATGGACGCGAGATGAACGCTAGAATGCAAAGAATCATTTCTCTTTATTATATATTTTCCATTACTTTAGTGTGCACAGAGCCTCATAAATCTCGCATAATTAGACATATGTTAAGGGTGAAATGGAGAGTTATTTGTTCTGTTTTCAAGTATCAATAAGCTAAGTAAAATTAGAGAAAAATGCAGAGGTTTGTTGTTTTCTTGGAATATTGTTGTGGTATATGAAAACCTGCTAGAAAGTTGACAATTGATGGAAGTTTTTTTTTCTTTGTGCAAGAACCTAATAGAGAAATTCCATTTCATTTTCCAAAACTAAAATAAACAAATGAACTTGTAAAAAGAAATTCCATACAGACCAAATGTCCAAATGGAATTAAAAACCAAAACCAAATGAACAGTCTAGTCTGCCTCATATCAAGCATGCCCTGGAAACATCAGTGCATATCAATTTTCAGTAATTATCACCACCTAAGAGCAGCATTTACTTCAATGCTCTAAAATTTCAATGCAATCACAACGTTTGTCCGAAAAGCTGATACAAAGAGATGAATTTAATCATTTAATCAATATTTTAATAAGTTAAGTCACTACTTATCCCAAAAGTTTAATTGAAATATTTAAGTAGGAGATGAATTGATAAGAGACAAGGTTTGAACTCTAAATCTTTTACTCTGATATCATATTAAATCACAACTTGTCCTAAAAGCTGATAGGGAAAAATGAATTTAATCAATACTTTATTAAGTTAAATTATCACTTATCCTAAAATCTTAGACAAAATATTTAATTTAAATGGAAGGTGAATTGATTGAGACAAAGTTTGAATTCAAGACTTTTGGCTCTGATACCATGATAAATATCTACTTGTCCTAAAAGTTTAAACTGATAAGAAGAGATAAATTTAAACATTTAATCAATACTTCAACGTTTCAGTCCTTCTAAATTTACCATTGCCTTTTCAATGGATGGTGCTTCTGAAACCATCCTCAATCCATCTTTCTCTCATTGGTATCATCAGGATCAAGTTATACTAGGAATGTTAATTTCCTCTCTTCCACAGAGAATATTAACGCTTGTTCTTTTCAAGCTTAAAAGGAACGAATCATGCATGAAAATCAAGTATCAGTTGATGTTACTTCATTCCTGCTTGGTGGTCTACAATGGCAATTCGTGTTTGCGTGTCGGGTTCAAGTCGTATAAAAGCATGAATATAAGACTATATAGGTTTACTATAATCCATCCCATCTAATTAAACAGGTCAAACCCCTTAACCTTAACCCTCTAATTTCGTGTTGGGTTCATGGATCATGTCAAAAATTGCTAGCCATTATGCCACATGTTAAGTTCAGGTCGTGTCGAAGCATGAGTATAAAACTATATAAGCCAGCCCTAACCCAACCTATTTAATTAAATGGATCAGACTCTTCAACTCTAACCCTCTAATTTCTTGTTGAGTTCATGTCGAATTCGCGGGTCGTGTCAAAAGTTGTCAGCCGTAGTCTACATTCCACTTATGAGTCATTAATAACCTCAGAAAAATCATGATCAACTCAAATATACATTATACCATATCACTTGTCATTGAGAGTTTGCAATTTGTATCAAAGTTAAGAGTTGTACTGCTTTGTTTCAAAGTCAGTTTGTATTGTCTATTTATTCTTTCTAATACTCTGTTAATGATCAACACACGAAAACATCATTCATCAGTTTCTTCACTATATTTAAACTTGTTGAATGCTAGTCACAAGAGTCCACAATTAATATAATATTATAGAATTGATCAAACTATTAATGTAAACTTTTAGATTAAGGTCATGTTTCAAATCCATATCAGATCTCTGCTTCTCTATCATATATATATATATAAAGGTTGTGTCAGCGCACAAAGATCAATAGAATTTCATGTACAGCTACAATGAAAAATGTATTTGTTTACTTTATATTCATGCCATCGTTCGCCCCATTTTGCAGATAATAGATCAGCATCAAATTTGTCTCTATATTAGCAGGAATATAGTTCTCTTCCAAAATATAAACCATGACCACCATAACCAAAAACTTTGATATTATACAATGCAATAGCTCTCTGTTTCCCAAGCCATGGCCACCATTTTATACAGCTTATTCAAGCTACCAGTCTTGTTTTTGCTCTTTCTTCTTCTTCCCTCTGCAAATTCAGTTTCTTTCCAAATATCTCGCTTTGAATCCAACACGTCCAACATACTATATCAAGGAGATGCTGTAGCTTCTGATGGAGCCATTGAGATGAACATGGTCAATTATGTGTGGCGTGTTGGTTGGGCAACCAATGCAAAGAGGGTGCCACTCTCGGACTCCAATTCTGGAAACCTCTCTGATTTCACAACTCATTTCTCCTTCCTTATTGATCACACCCAAGCAATGAGAGTTCTAGTTATGGGAATTCAGCTCAAGCTTGGATATAAAAGAGACGAGTGGAGAGAAAGCAAAAAATATAAGATTAATTTGGGGTCTGGTAGTTTCAGGTGGTGTTTTGATAGCTTGGTCGTATAGCATTTGCAATATTCTGGAGGCATAAGAAAAAGAGGAGAAACAGCAGAGACAGTTGATGAAGAGAAGACAACAGTGAACTTAACATCAATAAACGACGACCTAGAAAGAGAAGTTGGACCAAGAAGGTTCTCTTATAACGAGCTTGTTTCAGCCACCGACAACTTCTCAAATGAGAGAAAGTTGGGTGAAGGAGGGTTTGGCGCCGTTTATCAAGGGAATTTAACTGATTTAGATGAGCAAATAGCTGTGAAGAAAATTTCAGGAGGAGCTAGACAAGGGAGGAAAGAATATATCACCGAGGTGAAGATCATTAGCCGGTTGAGGCACCGGAATCTTGTGCAACTCATAGGATGGTGTCATGACAGAGGTGATCAGCTTTTACTTGTCTACATGTTTATGCCAAATGGTAGCCTTGATGGTCATCTTTTTCGCACAAGGAGTCCTCTCCCATGGGCAGTGAGATACAAAATCTCTTGGGTTGACCTCAGCATTGCTCTATCTTCATGAAGAGTGGAAGCAATGTGATGCTAGACTCTAAATTCGGTGTCAAGCTAGGTGACTTTGGGTTAGCTCAGCTTATGGATCAGGAGCTAAGTCCATGGAGAACTGTGGTTGCTAGAACTTTAGGATACATGGCTCCAGAATACATAACCACAGGTAGGGTTAGTAAAGAGTCAGACGTGTATAGCTTTGGGATAGTTGTATTAGAAATTGATACTGGAAGAAAATAAGGTAAATCTACGAAAAATGATTCTAACATAAGGTTGGTCTTGATGGGTTTGGAATCTTTATGGTAGAGGAGATCTTCTTTTGGCAGTGGATGAGAAGCTGCAAAATGATTTTGACGAAAAACAGGTCGAGTGCTTAATGATTGTTGGACTTTGGTGTGCTCACACTGATTCAAGTTCAGGTTCTTAGTTTTGACGCAACAACGCCAAATCTTCCAACACAGATGCCTGTTCCCATGTGTCGTGTACCTATACTATCAGTCAATTCTGATGAACCTTCAACAAGTGAACACCATCTTGCTTTGTAAAACTACACATATGAAGATCATCAGAGACTACAACACTCCTTCCCTAGAATTTTCTCCTTACTGCATGGCTTATCACCTTCCACTAGAGGTGACCTCTCCTCCTCCTCTTCTTCTAGAAGTCTCTGATCTTTCCGGCTTCGTTTACCCACTTAATGAGCATTTGGGTCTCCCTTGGAGTCAAAATAAGAACATTGTGTGTTTGATTTGGTCTAAGGGAGAGTAGATGTGCTTAGTTGAGTGTTATTGAGAGTTCGTATTGTGTGTGTATCCATTATAGTTTGTGTAAAAGTGTTTTATTCTACAATAATATCTTATTGTTTATTTATTTTGTTACTCCATGCCTAAATTGATCCTTAAAATATATTATTGTTCTGTCTTTTTATTGAAATCAGAAGTTGCACATATAATGTGGACTTATTTATGAACCTTTCCGTTTATTTTTGTGTTCAATTAAAGTACTGCAATCTGTATATAAAATCACATCAGGAAATCATGGGCAGTATAGCTTCAATGTTGCAACTTAGTGCTTCTCACGGAATATGTGTGAAATTAACATCTTGTATAATGTGATTAACTTAATTATGGTGTCATTAAGGGCCTTCAAGAGGGTTTTCTTTGTGTTGAAAATAAGGTTATATATTAAATTACATTAATACTATACACTAGAGGCCTATATATATAGGCTACTAATGCATATATACACATCAATAACCCATGTGAGACGAGGTGCATAACTACAATACACTAGCTTAGAGCCCGTGCTACGCACCGGGTTTTTTTTTTTATTTTGTAATTTACTCAAAAATTCTTTAAAAGATTATCAACAACAATTTTTATTTTCTTCTCTTAATTAACTAATTAGCTACTAAAAATGACAAATGTTCATAAGATCCTTTTAAACCATAGTTTTACTCAATACATATCTAATAAATTTAAAAATTCATAAATTTTAGTTCTTATAAACTGAAACATATTAAATATTTGTTCCCATATATGTAGTTTAAAATGAAATATAAAGGAAAAAAATTCAAAATAAAAACATAGATTAATCAATTATACAAAATGATTGATTAATCATTATATTCCAACAATGACACCACTTCTCCTCCATTACACAATCCATTATGGTAAACTTTTGTCTTTAGGAGTTGAACTTTCTCCTCATAAACAATTTTTTTGAGAAATTTTTCTATTACACTAACAAAAATAAAGAAGTGTTCTAAAATATATGAGCATATTGATATTTGATTACAGTTATGTTTACTAATTTTGTAAACAAAAGAATGTTGGTAGTTTAATTTTTTTTTTAAAAAATGAAAGAGATAAAAAACATTGGCAGGAATATTGACATAATCTAATTATACATCGTACCAAAAATAATGATAGGAAATTTTTTCAGTATCATTTCCCTTAATTCAACGTGAAATTTACAAAAGAAAACTAATCAATTTGAAAAAATAATATATAAATTAGTATAAAATTTAAGGGAAAAAAATGGAACATAACCATTTTTTTTTTTTTTTAACAGCCATCCTTCACATATATAAAGTAAATGAAACTAATTTTAAGACATACAGGAAAACAAAGACGAAAAAATCTACACAATGAACATTGACATAATCTAAAAAAGCATCCTACACCATACCAAAAATAATGATAGGAAACTCTTTCACTATCATTTCCTAATTCAATATGAAATTTACAAAAGAAAAATATTCAATTTGAATAAATAATATATAAATTAGTAGAAAATTTAAGGGATAACAATAGAAGAACATAAATACATTAAATAAAGATAAAATAAAAAACTAAAAATAAAATTTTAATATAATTGAAAGAATTGTCTTTTTCTACTGTATACGTTTCTCGATTCCAATGAAACCTTAAAAACCAATGTCATCCATTAATTAAGCATGTAAACAGATAAAAAAAATTAAATCACTCAATGAACAACATGTACAAACTAAAAAATTATCAACCAAAAATAACGATAAGAAACTCTCTCATTATTATTTCTTGAGTTCAATGTAAAATTTACCAAAGAAAAGTAATCATTTGAATCAAAAATAATATATAAATTAGAAGAAAAAAATAAGGGACAAAAAAAAAAAGGAAGAACATAAGCACCGAAAATAAAGATAAAAAAAACAAATAAAATGAAAATATTAATATAATTGAAAATAACTATTCTACTCTTCATTGAGAATAGTATAATTTTTCATTGAGAAACAACGATTGAAAAATTTAAAAGAACTATTCTTGCAAAAAAATAAAATAAAGAAAAGAAATCATTGAGAAACAACGATTAGAAACTCTCTCAACCTCTCTCTTGTAGTCTTGTCTTTTTCCTGATTTGAGTGTGAAATTGACAGAGAAACATTGAGATATAAATAGAAAGCAAGAGAAGAGAAAAAGAAAAATAAACAGAGAGAGAAAGAAAGAATTTGGGAACCTTTTGTTTTCTTCATTAAGACAATTAAATATATTACAAATAAAACTCATATATTTTAATTGTCTCATATTGAGATATAAACATAAAGGAAGAGTAGATAAAAAGAAAATTAAATAAAGAGAGAGAAATAGAGAATTTGAAAACCTTTTGTTTTCTTCATTAAGACAATTCAATGCATTATGATGATGATGAATATATATATATATAATAATATATCTCACATTAAGATATAAACATAAAGCAAGAGAAGATAAAAAGAAAATTAAATAAAGAGAGAGAAATAGAGAATTTGAAAACCTTTTGTATTCTTCATTAAGACAACTCAATGCATTACAAATAAAAAATCAAAAAATTGGTTCAAACATAAATTATGGGAGAGAGAGAGAGAGAGAGAGAGAGAGAGAGAGATTTAAGACATTTAAGTGGAGAAAATTATGGGAGAGAGAGAGAGACAAAATTATGGGAGAGAGAAATAGTTAAGACACTTAAACCATATAATTAGTTTAGAGAGAGAAGAAAAGGTTCAAATACAAAATTATATTAAAAAAAAAAACGGTTGAAACATAAATTATGAGAGAGAGAGAGAGAGAGATTATGGGAGAGTAAGAATTATCACAATTAATTAAAAAAAAAAAGGAATTCAGATATAAAATTATGGGAGAGAGATTTAAGACAATTAAGTGAGGATAGAGAAAGAGAGAGAGAGAGAGACAAAAAAATGATTGAAACACAAATTATGGGAGAGAGTTAGCACAATTAATTAAAAAAAAAAAACTATTGAAACACAAATTATGGGAGAGAGATCTAAGACAATTAAGTGGAGATAGAGGGAGAGAGAGAGAGAGAGACAAAAAACGGTTGAAACACAAATTATGGGAGAGAGTTAGCACAATTAATTTTTTTTTAAAAAAAAAACGATTGAAACACAAATTATGAGAGAGTGAAAGTTAGCACAATTAATTGTCTTAAACCATAGAATTAGTTTAAGACATTTAAATTGAGATAGAGGGAGAAAGAGAGAGATTTAAGACAATTAAGTGGAGATAGAGGGAGAGAGAGAGAGAGAGAAA
>NC_081546.1:21615742-21619032 GCF_901000735.1 Corylus avellana
TGAAAAACTAATCGACTCCCAAATTAAACAATCATGTGCGGAAATAAATCAATCATCAAGAAACACAAAGATTTGTTTACGAAGAGGAAACCATTTAGAGAACTCTCTAAATGTAAAACCTCTCCGGGGCAACCAAACCCAGGAAATCAACTAAATCAGTAGAATAACAAGAAATATCTTAATGTCGAAGACTTACATAACCTATGCACTTTGACATTTAAGTATATCAGACAAGCGACCCACTTATCTGCTACCGCAGTAGTTCTTCCAGAACATCTGGATTGTTCCTTCTACGTGATCTCCCTTCACCGGAACTCTGGTTGACTTCGATTTCTTCAACTCCTTGATACACTCAAGATCTCTTTAAAACCTAATTAGAAATCGTACCTTTACCTATATGCATCGTTTCATATAAATAGAAACTGGACTCCTAGTCCAACCAAAATACAAATTTAAAAGCTAACAACCTTATCTATTATAAGGCGTCCGGACGAGTAGTAAGCTCGTCCGGACGAGAACTAGTTTCTTCGTAAAATATACATGCAACTTACTAGTCGTCCGAACGACATCAATGACCGTTCGGACGAAGCTAGGTTAAATACGCTAATTCTAGTTCTCTGGAGCGGCGCGTCCGGACGAAGGTGCAGACGAGCCTTCAGACGAACCTCTCGGGTTTTCTTGCATATCAATCTCGTCCGAACGAAGGTGCAGACGAGCCTTCAGACGAACCTCTCGGGTTTCTTGCATATCAATCTCGTCTGGACGAAGGTGCAGACGAGCCTCCAGGCGAGACCCTGTGTGATTCACATATTTTGCTTATTTTGCTATCTTTCACACTGCACAATGTAACAAGCTAATTAAAGACAATTATTTTGTTTACACGAATCTAGCCAATTTAACACTTCTTAAACTAACAAAATACCTTGCGGGGTGCGATTTCGAATGCCATAAAAGGATTTGGCTTCCCTCGCTGGACACCAATTGGTTTTCAGATGAGATGGTCAAAGGCCCGATCTAACAAATTAGATATTCTTCAGTCCATTATGGACTGAAGAGAATCCTGTTCCTAACAAGGCAGCCACTCATGGAGAGTCCCACACCCGCTTTGCCCTTCTTCAACAATGTTGTAAGCTTAAGTGCGTCCCCGGCGTATGGCTTTTTTCTTTTTTGTCTAAGAAATACTTAATTGACGAATTTGTTTTAGTTATAAGACTCGTATGGTTTTTTGATGTGGCAGATATGGAAGAAGTGGAATGTTTTGTGGAAATCTACAACGTCTATGACAACAATTACTAGCAATTTCTCAAGATTTTCTCCTCTACCACATGAGAAAAGAAGTGTTTTATACGTATTAAGAATAAAAGAAAGAGAGGGAGTGGATGAAATAGTGTTATTAAGAAATCAGGGAAAGATATACTTGTTTCGCTTGCCATCACATATATATATATATATAGAAGCCGAGTTTTGGCAAAGAGAGAGTCTAAAATTGCGACACGTGTCTTGAACTCATACTTTTAAAAGCATAATTGGTTTTAATTTTTTTTTAGTTTTAATTTTTTAAGTGTCTTCTTAACGCTCTATTAACCATTTAGTGTTTCTCCTATTTTTTTTAATATGGTTTAATAGTTTACCGTTTAGGTTTAGGCGGTTTCATTATTCCAAGATTTTCTTTTAAAACGTTTCCTTATATGAATTTCATTATTAAGTGACTATATTTAATGTAATATAATTATGGTTATTTAATTTTTAAACATTGAACCGGTCCTTTTAAGTTAAAAACCGGTCCTCTAAGGCCATTAAATTAACTAAATTAATTCATGTTAGGAATACAATGAGTTTAATATGCCTAATACGTTGAATAGAAAGAAAAAAATAAAAATAAAAAAACGTCAAATTAAATCTATCATTAAATTCTCTTTAATTCTACCTCTCTCCCTCTCTCTCTCTCTCTCTTTACGTTTAAAAAGGGTGCATGCCAGAGCCTTTTAAGTCCATGAGTCTACTCTTGAAGGCAAAACATAGGGCAACATTTATGGTGCTTCCTCCTTTAATAGTCACTAGCAACAACATTCAAGTAAATACATTTTTTTTTTTTTCTTTTAACCACTTTGATTTTCTCTTCTTTCTTTGTGGTTTTGTTGTATTTGAATTTGAGGTTGATTTATCTAGGGTTTCTATTTAATCGAAAATAATGGTTTTTTTTGTTTTAATTCATTTGAATGTTTTATGGAGATTTTTTGTTTTATTTGTTTGATCTATTCCGATTTTAAGACATGCTTTGGAAGTGCTTTTTTCTTCTTTTAAAAGCAAAAGGAACATAAATTTATTTCATTATCTTTATGTTTATTTCTCGATCTGAATCTACATTTTGGTGGATTCAAGACGTGGAATTAGTTCTTTGCTCACTTGCTTCATCCCATAATAATTTGTTCTTAGGCAATCCAAGGCAGTTTTGTAAGTTGCTTAAAAACTGTCTCCAAGGATCCGGGATTTGCACCTATAAGCTGTATCATTAATGTATGTAGTGATAAATCATGCTGCAGCATACATGTTTAGAAATTAAAATCTTTTGAATACTATTAGGAAGAATTTCCTCCTATCCGGCCAAAAACTGTCGTCTTTTTTTGTTTTTTTTTTTTTTTTTTTTTTTTTTTTTTTTCATTTATGAGACTTTTCCTACAATGTGGGAAAGAAAACATTAAACTATAGTTCGGTCCCTATTTATAGGGTAATGTCTAAATATAAGTATAGTAATCAAATCCCCTTGATTTGATTATAATCTCAATATTTAATTACAATCCACTCATAAATAGAGAATATTTGATATCAGCATAATTATGAAATATACGGAAAATATCATATATTTTCTGTATATTCAAACAAAAGTAATGTGACTTTGGATTTAACTGAAATCTACTCCATTTTTATTTTTTTATTTTTTTATATTTCTTCTCACACTTTCCCCCTCTTCTTTTATGGGTTTGTGAGGTGCTTTTAAGAATACAAAATGAAAGAAGATAGAATAAAAATTATATTTAAAGAGTTTATTATTTGATTTTTTTTTCCTTTAATTAATTGTGCTAACTCTCACTCTCCCATAATCTCTCTCTCTCCTATAATTTATGTTTCAACCGTTTTTTTTAATATAATTTTATGTTTGAACATTTTCTTTTCTCTCTCTAAAATAATTCTATGGTTTAAGTGTTTTAACTATTTCCCTCTCCCATAATTTTATATCTCAGTTGGTTTGCTTTTTTTTTTTTTTTTTAATTAATTGTGCTAACTCTCAG
>NC_081546.1:21619132-21641109 GCF_901000735.1 Corylus avellana
GAGGAATATGCGTGGCTTTTAGACTTCCAAGTGACATTGCGAATTGTTTAAGAGGGAAAAACCCACAACCTCAACACATGGAAACCAATGGTGCTATATTCTACTTGTCATCCTATTCAAAAAAAAAATATGGATGTCAGAACAGACTCATCGTCTCAGGAATAGATGTTAGGTTCTGAGAAAATCTAAACCTTATATTTTGAAGGACTTAAATAGACACATATTGATCTCTAATCTAAAAATACTAATAAAAAAACTAAACTAATATTAAATAAATTCTAATCCCTAACTTTACTTTCGTAACAATTTCCTTCAATTTCCACTCATATTAAAGTCTTGTGCTTACTGGGACCAAAACAGTCCCATCAAATTGAAGTGTCTCTTGGTGCCACCAACTGGTCCAACTCACCATAATATCGGCGATAAGATTGAAGATTCAATGGTTCACTTCCACTATAAAATCCCGTTAACACCCGTTCTTATCCCTACGCCTTCTTTCTTTTAAACTTGAGCTATTTCTCTCTCTCTCTCTCTCTCTTTTGCAGAGTCATGATGCTAATAGAAAGGCCATCCCATATTCTCCCACTCTTGGGTTTGCTGTTGGTGCAGTCATGCATGCTTGAGTTAGCCCAATCTTCCACCAACCTTACCGACCAATCAGCTCTCATTGCCTTCAGTTCTAAAATCACTTCCGGCCCAAACGAAACAGTCTTGGCAGGTAACTGGTCCACAACTACAAACTTCTGCAATTGGATTGGCATCTCATGTAGCAGACGTAGGCAAAGAGTCACTGCTTTGAACCTTTCTCACGTGGGTCTCCAAGGCACCATTTCTCCTTATATTGGTAACCTCTCTTTCCTGGTCTCACTTGATCTTTCTAACAACAGCTTCTTTGGTTCTATGCCGCATGAGATCGGTCGCCTACATCGCTTGAGAATACTCTCGTTGCCATACAACAATTTGGAAGGTAGTATCCCTCCAACATTGCAAAATTGTCAGAATCTTCGAGAAATAGATCTTACAAAGAACCATCTTACGACCGCAATTCCATCAACCCTCGCCAACGTATCGTCATTGGAGAACTTATATTTGGAAGGCAACAACATCACTGGTGTATTTCCTCTTGTTATCTTTAACATATCCTCTCTAATCGTAATTTCTCTTAGAAAAAATCACATCTCAGGAACTCTTCCAATGGATCTCTGCAGCCACTGTCCTAATCTTCAAAACCTTGTCATTTCATTTAACGAATTCAGTGGAAAGCTTCCTTCACAAATGAGGTATTGTAGAGAGCTTTCACTCTTATCTCTATCATACAATAAATTTGATGGGAGTATTCCAGAAGGTTTTGGGAGTTTAGAAAAGCTTGAAGTGCTATTACTTGGAGGAAACAACTTAACCGGTAATATACCTCCTAGTCTTACCATTAGTAACTTGTCGAGCTTATTTATAATTGAAATTGCGCAAAACAACATTAAAGGAAGCATTCCAAGTGATTTATGGCGTTTTCCAAATCTGCAATTTCTAAATTTTGGTGGAAACAAATTTAGTGGTCACATCCCATCATATCTTTCAAATTGTTCCACGCTCTCCATGGTAGATTTCGATGGAAACTTTCTCTCTGGACCAATTCCCACAAGTCTTGGACACTTAAAATATCTCGAAGGACTTTTTTTGGGTGGCAATCAGCTAACAGGGGAGCCCGAAAATCAAGAGCTTAATATCCTTTCATCTTTATCTAATTGCAAATTTTTAACAACTTTGGACCTATCCCACAATCCCTTGGATATTACTCTTCCGGATTCTATTGGAAACTTTTCAACTACCCTTCGTACCATGTCTCTAACCAAAAGCAAAATAAAGGGTCATATTCCAATGAGTATTGGTTCCTTAAAAGGCTTGGCCACACTTGCTTTGGAAGGAAACAATTTGACTGGAACCATACCATCCACAGTTGGGGGATTGGAGGGGTTACAAAGATTACTTCTTGGTCATAATAAAATTGAAGGATTCATTCCAAAAGACATATGTATGCTAAAGAACTTAGGTGAGTTATCTCTCTCAAATAACAAAATCTCTGGATCCATCCCAAATTGTATTTCGAACCTCATTCATCTGCAAATGCTATACTTGGGATCTAATAGGCTGGAATCACCAATACCATTAAATTTATGGAGCCTTGAGAATCTATTATTTTTGAATCTATCATTGAATTTCCTTAGTGGATATTTGTCTCCAAACATGAAAACATTGCGTGCTATTGAAATCATAGATTTATCTTGGAACCAAATTACTGGAAATATTCCAAGGATTATCGGAACTTTTGAAAGCCTAAGTTATCTTAATTTGTCAAGGAACTCATTTCAAGGAGACATTCCACAATCTTTTGGAGACTTGAAAGGATTAGATATGTTAGACCTCTCATACAATAATCTCTCTGGTGTAATTCCTAAGTCTATTGAGGCGCTTTCACATCTCAAGTATTTGAATGTTTCTTTCAACAAGCTATCTGGAGAGATTCCATCTAGTGGGCCTTTTGCAAACTTTACAGCTAAATCATTCTCAGGAAACAAAGCACTTTGTGGGAATCCAATTTTTGGAGTTCCACCTTGTCCAAACCCAAGCTTCCAAGGATCAAAGGTGAAACAAAGTTTGCTCAAATATTTTGTTCCTGTCATGGCTTCAATTACAATATGTCTAGCATTGGTTTATATGCTAAGAAGACATCGAGAAAGTAAATTGCAGGTTCCAAGTTTATTTAATACATTGCGTGTATTGAAGCATAGATGGATATCATATCAAGAGCTTTGCCAAGGGACAAACAACTTTTGTGAAAGCAACTTGCTAGGAGCTGGAGGTTTTGGTTCGGTGTACAAAGGAATACTATTTGACGGGACAATTGTTGCTGTTAAAGTTCTAAATTTGCAACTGTCGGGTGCTTTCAAAAGTTTCGATGCTGAATGCAAGGTCTTACGGACAATCCGACATAGGAATCTTGTAAAGGTTATAAGTACATGCTCCAACCTTGAGTTCAGAGCTTTAGTACTGCAATACATGTCGAATGGTAGCCTTGAAAGGTGGTTATACTCTTATAACTACTGCCTGAATCTTCTTCATAGAGTAAACATTATGGTTGATGTTGCATCGGCGTTGGACTATCTCCACCACGGTCTATCAGAATCGGTGGTGCACTGTGACTTGAAGCCTACCAATATCCTTCTAGATGATGACATGGTTGCACACGTCAGTGACTTTGGCATTGCAAAAATTTTGGTGGAAAATAAGGATGCTACACAAACCAAAACTCTTGGTACACTTGGTTATATCGCACCAGGTACATGCTTTCAATCTAATTATTTTATTGCTAAGGGACTATCTAATAGTTGCTGGTTTCAAAAGTAGTAATGTATTTTTATATAGGCAATACATTCGTATGAATGTACACTAACAATAAAAATTACACAAATTATGATTACCCGACTAAAAGGTATATATATACACGTGTACAGAGGTCTATTTTGTTTGAGTTGGAGACGGTCTTAAAAAATAATTACCCGAATAAAAGGAACAGCACTGCATGACTTTGTTACGTGTAATTATTCCAAACAACAAACCACCCAGCACATTGTTCATATATAACATAATTTTTCTTTTAAGGAGTCTGGAATATCTATCATTAGATGGTTAGATCGATGTATGTGTACAATAAAAGCATATTTAATTACATGCATTATATGTTGTTAAATCACGAGTACTTGACCCAAAAACTTAATTAATTTGATCGGGGATTAAATTTAATCATTTAATTAATTAATATGTGAATATTCTCCCTTATGTGTAGGACCTGATAACAAGTGAAAATAATGGGTAATTTGTGAAACCAAGGTTTGAACTCAAGATGATCTTATGATATCAAGTTAAATTACTAGTTGTCCAAAAAGTTTAATGTAAATGAAAATGGTGAATTTAATAATTTAATTAATATGATGTCTTACGTCATTGATATCTATATATTCATAAATACATTTTTTTTAGCTAAGATATATGGATAACTCTCTCTCTCTGTTTTTAATTTTTAATTACTAACTTAATGGCTTTCTATTCAATTGCGAGGGTGAATAGAGTATGGTTCTGAAGGAAAAGTGTCCATCAAAAGTGACGTTTATAGCTATGGTATATTATTGTTGGAGATGATCACAAGAAAGAAACCAACCGACGACATGTTTGTAGGAGAATTGACTTTGAGACAATGGATAAACACATCACTTCCTGACAGAATGATGGAAGTTGTGGATGATGGTTTATTGAGAACGGAAAATGGAAGAGATGTAACTATCATGCAAAGTGTTCTTTCATCCATCATGGAATTAGGCTTAAGGTGTTCTGAGGACTTACCAGATGAAAGAGTCAATATCAAAGATGTGCTTGTGAAGCTTCAAAAAATTAAACTGACACTGTTTGAAAATAGAAACAGGGGTGTCTGATATCTCTGATCTAGGTTTTATATGGTTTGTCTTTTTGATTTCGTAAAGTACTTATAAGTGTGTTTTATGTTTGCAAGACTTTTCATCATTAAATAAATGGCTTGGGATTTTCTAACGTTTTTGTCTTGAGCCTTTTCTCATATTTTTTTCTCCTTACTTTCATATTGAGATATATAAATTTACGCAAGTTTTATTCTTTATGCATTAGAGGTACAAAATTAATATAATTTCATTTGTAATTTTAACTTTATTCTTGGTGTTAGGTTTTAATGTTGGTAAATTCAGTGTCAAAACACATGTGATATAAGTTTTAGGTTTAACATTAAAACGGTTTAAAACTTGATCCACCGTCCACGTCATGAGAATTAGAGCTTGTATGTGCAATCTAACATACACCTAGTCAAACTAAAATAGTCATATCTTTTGATTCTGACATCCGATTGAGACAAACTTTGTTAATTTCGAACGCTTATAGAAAGGGCTACAACTTTATATTTCATCAAGATTTTCAAATTCATATGTTTATTAGGTCAAAATGGGGTTTCAATAGAAATTTGAAAATGTTGACAAATGGCTTGGACGATGGCTCAGTCGATGCTCAATTGTAACGCCCCCAAAATTAAACCGATTAATTCGATCAATCTTGGAAGAGTTAGCGAAAACACCAGACCAATTAACTAGTAACTGACTGGCAGTATCACCCTTTAAACATAATATTGTAAAAACCTACGAAAAGTGGAATACAAAATATGAGATTACTACAATCCTTAATACCATTATGTATCATCAAATACAGGCTCAGAGCTTCCAATAACATTTTATAAACATCAATACATATCTACCCAAACCTAATAATTCGAGTCATTCGTCCGACATCTTCATCCTAACAAATTTTCTCACTCTATACTTGGCATTCTACTAAACCACAAAAACACCAAAGTGTTTGGTAGGTGGAAAGAAAATAATTGTGTGAGTTCATAACTTAGTAAGTAAATTATTACAAGGTTGGTAATTTAATAAGCCTTAAGTGAAAGATTATCACTTAGAATAGTAAATGTTAGTTTTCTCAAATATAACATATATTGTCTCCATTATTATGCCCTAAAAATGTAGTTTATTTTAAATAAAGAAACAAAATTCCGGTAACAATCACTGATATTTTGAATGTAGGAAAATCATACTATAAGTATATATGTATATGGTAAGTCATACCAATCCTCCATATGATCTATCTAACCCCTTAACACCTTCTTGGTAGGGCTGACGATGTCCCGAGAGACCTATAATACATTACTGGTGTCCCATATATCATACGCGTACCATCCATTCACTAACAACCTGACCGAGTCCGACTTTAAGTGGCCCACAATGTTAATGACGTCCATATGTAGTGACTATCACTTAAGCTTGGTTGTGCCAGTCATGAAACAACCATTGGATATAAGGCCAAACATAAACAACCACCTCTATGACCATAAGGTCAAGCTCCTATATTAAGCTTATAGCAATTATACCCCATGTACTGGTGCACCAGTCATACAATGCAAATATTGTTCGTTTATTTAGAAAATCATGTTAAACATTTATTCATCTAGATAAAAGTAATAGGTTCAAAACAAAAGTATGCTCAGTCATTTGACATATCACATATTGTTATTAAAGCAGCTTCATAAGTATTTACTTACCTTATCCAGTTATCCAAACTCTCGGACATCTCAACTTCTCGCTACTGCAAAACATAATCTGATATTATAAACAGTACCTCGAGAGTCTAATCTTATGCACATAAAACCCTAATCAGGAGTTAAATACACTAACCCATTAAAAACCCTACTTATCCATTATGGGCACTATCGAACGTTCAGTCTCGATATCAAACGTTCAACCAAATGTCGTGGAACGTGAAAAATCTTAAAAATCAGAGTAAGTTCATAATCTTTCATTGACTTTAAAGAGGGATAAAATACAAACCCATTAAAAGGCAAGGTAAATCTATTTTTTAAAGAATCCTTGTATCTTTGGGGCTTAAACAGCCGTCTCCGAGTCCAACCTTTGACCATGGCGTGTAATTCTGAAAATACAAGATAAATCTTTGAATACGATGTTGTCTGTTTATAGACATCTCTTTCTTGACGTGTGGTGCAAGCAGCCGGATATTTTTGGAAAAAATCAAATGAATCAGTTTATTTTATTTTCTTCTTTTTTCTTGGGGGCCCAAAACTTCTACTTGTGTTCAATTCATTCAAAAGAGCCAACAAACTTTGACTTGTATTTAGTAAAAGAGACCGATTGGAAGTAACATGGAAAGAGAGGACAGGTGAAATGTCCACCCTTTTTTGTTTTAATTTTAATTTTTTTAGGCACTTAATTAGTTAATTTGGGTTTCTGAATTTGCAAATTTTGTAAAATTTGATAAACGAAATTGAAAGTTTTTAAATTATAAAAAAAATATATATTGCAAAAGCGATAAAAGTTCAAGGAGTTAAATGAAGTTTCCATTAAACAAAATTATCTAGAGATATTTTGTCTTAATCTTTATAACTTTTTACAAGATTTATAAACTCTTTTTTAAGCAAAATGGCAGCCGAGCGAGAACAACTGTGGTTATTTAAACCCATAATAGCACCTATTCACCGAGAACCATACAGGAGGGATCTAATGGTGGAAATCACATGTGCTCTTTCAAGTTCAACCAAGCCATAGTATGGCCCAGTTTCACCAGAGCATTAATGGGAACCAAAGTAGTTTATACTAATCAAGCATGGTGAATCAGTGATTCTCATTGCGAAATTCAAACCCATAGCCTAATATGTATCTAACCACTTTGGGAAGTTTCTTGGCCCATTAAATGATAAGATTTATAAACATTTTAAATATTCATGAGTGGTGGAACCTGCTAATGGCCTAATTACTTTATGATAACCAATAAATTAAGCAAATGTCAAAGGTTGGAATCAGGGGAGGCTCAAAGGCTAACCAAATAATATAACTTAATATAGTAGTTGAATACTTGAATGGGGGAGGTGAAGAAACAATTGTCTATAAACACAAACACAGACAACATAGTTGGTGTCTTAGAAACTCCAATTTCATGGGGGAGGTGAAGTTGATTGCTACTACCCAAAGCCTTTTCTGCACCAGGGTTGAATGGGCATTAAAGCTTAAAGGAGTGGAATATGAGTTCATAGAAGAAGAAGATTTGAGAAACAAGAGTCCATTGCTGCTCAAGTACAACCCTGTTCATAAGAAAGTCCCATTGCTGCTGCACCATGGCAAACCGATTGCTGAGTCTCTTGTCATCCTTGAATACATCGAGGAGACTTGGAAGGAGAACCCTCTGCTTCCCCAAGATCCCTATGAGAGAGCCCTGGCTAGGTTTTGGGCACAGTTTCTTGGCGACAAGGTACTTCTTAACTCAACCACACTATTTATTAATTCTTGTACTCTTTTCAAATCATACAACTCGTTCCTTTAGCAGGCTCGACTCCCTCGAAGTAGCCACGAACGATCTTGACTTATCTAATGGAACTGAATGAAAAATTCATGGTTTTAATCAAAAACATTGTACAATAATAACTCGATACCTGATGGGCTTGAATTCTTGACTACTATCCATAGGAAATAGCTAATAGGCTATTTTGGGTACCTTTGATTTCTACTAGGCTAACTGCTGCAAATTGCTCTGTTTTGCTGGAGAGAATTGCTACTCGGATTGATTCTTGGTATTGTAAGAATCTTACATTTGCGGGCAGACTCCAGCTTGTTTCCTGTGTGTTGTGTTGCATTCAGGTGTATTGGACTTTGATTTTCATCTTACCAAAGAGAATTATTTGTGCTATTGAACAAAAATTCAAGAGGTTCTTGTAGAATGGTAAAGATGAGGGTGCTGCAAAAGCTAAGAGCTTGGAAGATGTTGTGTGTTCCGAAACAAGTAGGGGGTTTGGGTATTAAAAACCGTGCTGCAATGCTTCAGAATATTTGGAATCTTTTTGTTAAATAGGAATCTCTTTGGGTTACATGGGTGAAAGAGAATTTCTTGAGGGGTAGAAGCTTTTGGCATGTTCCAATTCCCCAAGGTTGCTCTTGGAGTTTGAGGAAACTTCTCAAATCAAGAGAAGTAGCTAAGAGATTTCTGCATTTTGAAGAGGGCAATGCGCAAAACATACATTTACTTTTTTTTCCCCAGTTCTGCAGTATGGAATGAGATTCGAAAAAATCAGAGTATTGTGGAATGGTGGAAGCTTTTATGGTTTCCACTAAACATCCCTAAGAGCATTCCCAATAGATTAGTCAAATTTTTATCTAAAATAGCTCGTCAAAACTCACTTTATCTAGTTTAGCTAATGAATTTTTAAAGGCCTCCTACATCCGGTTAGCTATATTTTTATCTATATCATATAAATATTATTTTTTTACTCTTTAGTGATTTTATCTTTATTTCTTTTCTAAAATTCGTATTTTACTCTTTATTTTTTCAATGGTAATTCGTTTAGCACAATACTTTTTCAATGATTATTATTTTTCAAATAATCATTTTTGTATATAATATTTTTGAAACGATTGTATTTTATAATAATTATATTTTTCAACGGTTATATTTTTCAAATGTCGTATTTGCCAACGTTAAGTATGAAAACTATATTCTCATAGTAATGTCAAATCATATTTATAAAATATCTTTTTATTAAAAATTGTGAAAGAATATTCTCATAATGATCCCTTGAAAAGTGGAAAAAGTTTTGGGAAAAAGAGAAACAGGTGAAAGAAACAATAAAAAATAAAATAACTCCCTTGAAAAGTACTACTATATGCAGCTTTTTTTTTTTACTAATCCAATCAAATATCTATTTTGCATTTTTTTGGACAAATCCAATGTGAGGGGTTTTTTACAAATCTGATTAGCCATTTTAGATAAAAGTACCATTTGGCTTCTCCATTAGGAATGCTCTAAGCATGCTTTTATTGCTTGGGTAGCCATAAAGAATGCATTGTCAACTGGTGCTAAATTGCTGCATTGTGGCTTTAAGGGAGATGTCCATTGTAGTTTCTGCAGAAATGGGATAGAATCATAGAGGATAAGGAGCATCATGTTTTGGAGCTACAATCTGTGGTGAAATAGAAATAGAAATGAAATTAGGTGTGGTGGCCTGAGGACAAAGTTCTGCAGAAAATTCAAAGGGAAGTGAGAGCTCCAGTTGCAGGGAGGGTTAAGCTTGGTATTTTAACACTGATGTTTTGGTGTAGCTGAGAACTTGTTTGCAGCTATAATACACCTCTGAACTTGTAGTTCAGAAGCACAAAGCCAATTGAAGATAGCTGGTTTTGTGTTTAGTTCTCTTGCAGAGTTTCTTTCTTTGTATTGTTTCTGTGTAACTTTAGCATATTGCATAATTCCCTTTCAATTTCCTTGAACGCATGCAGTGTGTGTTTGGGGCATGGGAAGCAGCTCACAAGGCTGAAGGAGAGGAAAAGACAAAGGCTATAGAGTCTGCACAAGAATCACTGGCGTTTCTTGAGAAGCAGATTGCAGGGAAGAAGTATTTTGGAGGAGAAGAGATAGGGTTTCTGGACATAGTAGCGGGTTGGATTCCTCATTGGCTTAGTGTTATGGAAGAAGTCGGAGGCATGAAGTTACTTGAAGCTGAGAAGTTTCCATTGCTCCATGAATGGGCTCACAACTTCATCCAAATTCCACTCATCAGAGAATGCATTCCCCCAAGAGAAAAGCTTCTCGACTATTTTAATGCGAGTATAAGCTACATGCGTTCCTTAGCAACCAATAAGCAGTGAAATCAAGCTCCAAGCATGCCAACTCAGCAGAGATGGACGCGAGATGAACGCTAGAATGCAAAGAATCATTTCTCTTTATTATATATTTTCCATTACTTTAGTGTGCACAGAGCCTCATAAATCTCGCATAATTAGACATATGTTAAGGGTGAAATGGAGAGTTATTTGTTCTGTTTTCAAGTATCAATAAGCTAAGTAAAATTAGAGAAAAATGCAGAGGTTTGTTGTTTTCTTGGAATATTGTTGTGGTATATGAAAACCTGCTAGAAAGTTGACAATTGATGGAAGTTTTATATTTCTTTGTGCAAGAACCAAATAGAGAAATTCCATTTCATTTTCCAAAACTAAAATAAACAAATGAACTTGTAAAAAGAAATTCCATACAGACCAAATGTTCAAATGGAATTAAAAACCAAAACCAAATGAACAAGCTAGTCTGCTTCCATATCAAGCATGCCCTGGAAACATCAGTGCATATCAATTTTCTGTAATTATCACCACCTAAGAGCAGCATTTACTTCAATGCTCTAAAATTTCAATGCAATCACGTTTGTCCCAAAAGCTGATACGAAGAGATGAATTTAATCATTTAATCAATACTTTAACAAGTTAAGTCACTACTTATCCCAAAAGCTTAAGTGGAATATTTAAGTAGGAGATGAATTGACAAGAGATAAGGTTTGAACTTAAGATCTTTTGCTCTAATATCATATTAAATCACCATTTGTCCTAAAAGCTGATAGGAAAAGATGAATTTAATCATTTTATTAATACGTATTAAGTTAAATTACCACTTATTCTAAAAGTTTAAATAAAATATTTAATTTAAATAGAAGGTGAATTGATTGAGACAAAGTTTGAAGTCAAGAGTTTTGGCTCTGATACCATATTAAATCACCACTTATCCTAAAAGTTTAAGCTGATAAGAAGAAATAAATTTAAGCATTTAATCAATACTTCAACGTCTTAGTCCTCCTAAATTTGCCATTGTCTTTTCAACTGATGGTGCTTTTGAAACCATCCTCAATCTATCTTTCTTTCATTGGTATCATCGGGATCAAGTTATACTAGGAATGTTAATATCCTCTCTTTCATAGAGAAGATTAACGCTTGTTCTCTTCAAGCTTAAAAGGAACGAATCATGCATGAAAATCAAGTATCAGTTGATGTTACTTCATTCCTGCTTGGTGGTCTACAATGAAAATCAAGTATCGGGTTCAGGTCATATAAAAGCATGAGTATAAGGCTATATAGGTCTACCATAACCCATCCCATCTAATTAAACAGATCAAACCCTTTAACCCTAACCGTCTAACTTCGTGTTGGGTTCATGGATCATGTCAAAAATTACTAGCCATTATGTCACATGTTGAGTTCAGGTCGTGTCGAAGCATGGGTATAAGACTATATAAGTCAGCCGTAACCCGACCCATTTAATTAAACGGATCAAACTCTTCAACCCTAACCTTTTAATTTCGTGTTGAGTTTGTGTCGAATTCACAGGTCATGTCAAAAGTTGTCAGCCCTAGTCTACATTCCACTTATGAGTCATTAATAACCTCAGAACAATCATGATCAACTCAAATATACAAATACCATACCACTTGTCATTGAGAGTTTGCAATTTGTATCAAAGTTGAGAGTTGTACTGCTTTGTTTCAAAGTCGGTTTGTATTGTCTATTTATTCTTTCCAATACTCTGTTAATGATCAACACACAAAAACATCATTCATCAGTTTCTTCACTATATTTAAACTTGTTGAATGCTAGTCACAAGAGTCAACAATTAATATAAAATTATAGAATTGATCAAACTATTAATGTAAACTTTTAGATTAGGGTCATGTTTCAAATCCATATCAGATCTCTGCTTCTCAATCACATATATATAAAGGTTGTGTCAACGCACAAAGACCAATAGAATTTCATGTACAGCTACAATGAAAAATGTATTTGTTTACTTTATATTCATGCATCGTTGACCCCATTTTGCAGATAATAGATCAGCATCAAATTTGTCTTTATATTAGCAGGAATATAGTTCTCTTCCAAAATAGAAACCATGAGCACCATAACCAAAAACTTTGATATTATACAATGCAATAGCTCTCTGTTTCCCAAGCCATGGCCACCATTTTGTACAGCTTATTCAAGCTACCACTCTTGTTTTTGCTCTTTCTTCTTCTTCCCTCTGCAAATTCAGTTTCTTTCCAAATATCTCGCTTTGAATCCAACACGTCCAACATACTTTATCAAGGAGATGCTGTAGCTTCTGATGGAGCCATTGAGATGAACATGGTCAATTATGTGTGGCGTGTTGGTTGGGCCACCAATGCAAAGAGAGTGCCTATTAAGAGAGAGCGCGGACTCCAATTCTGGAAACCTCTCTGATTTCACAACTCATTTCTCCTTCCTTATTGATCACACCCAAGCAATGAGAGTTCTAGTTATGGGAATTCAGCTCAAGCTTGGATATAAAAGAGACGAGTGGAGAGAAAGCAAAAAATATAAGATTAATTTGGGGTCTGGTAGTTTCAGGTGGTGTTTTGATAGCTGGGTTGAGTATAGCATTTGCAATATTCTGGAGGCATAAGAAAAAGAGAAGAGAAACAGCAGAGACAGTTGATGAAGAGAAGACAACAGTGAACTTAACATCAATAAACGACGACCTAGAAAGAGAAGTTGGACCAAGAAGGTTCTCTTATAACGAGCTTGTTTCAGCCACCGATAACTTCTCAAATGAGAGAAAGTTGGGTGAAGGAGGGTTCGGCGCCGTTTATCAAGGGTATTTAACTGATTTAGAGGAGCAAATAGCTGTGAAGAAAATTTCAAGAGGATCTAGACAAGGGAGGAAAGAATACATCACCGAGGTGAAGATCATTAGCCGGTTGAGGCACCGGAATCTTGTGCAACTCATAGGATGGTGTCATGACAGAGGTGATCAGCTTTTACTTGTCTAGTTGGTTATGCCAAATGGTAGCCTTGATGGTCATCTTTTTGGCACAAGGAGTCCTCTCCCATGGGCAGTGAGATACAAAATATCTCTTGGGTTGACCTCAGCATTGCTCTATCTTCATGAAGAGTGGAAGCAATGTGTGGTGCACCGGGATATCAAATCCAGCAATGTGATGCTAGACTCTAAGTTCGGTGTCAAGCTAGGTGACTTTGGGTTAGCTTAGCTTATGGATCAGGAGCTAAGTCCACGGAGAATTATGGTTGCTAGAACTTTAGGATACATGGCTCCAAAATACATAACCACAGGTAGGATTAGTAAAGAGTCAGAAGTGTATGGCTTTGGGGTAGTTGCATTAGAAATTGTTAATAGAAGAAAATAAGGTAAATCTACGGAAAATGATTCTGACATAAGGTTGGTCCGATGGGTTTGGAATCTTTATGGTAGAGGAGATCCTTTGGCAGTGGATGAGAAGCTGCAAAATGATTTTGACGAAAAACAGGTCGAGTGCTTAATGATTGTTGGACTTTGGTGTGCTCACCCTGATTCAAATCTTAGGCCCTCCATTAGGGAAGCAATTCAGGTTCTTAATTTTGATGCAACAACGCCAAATCTTCCAACACAGATGCATGTTCCCATGTATCGTGTACCTATACTATCAGTCAATTCTGATGAACCTTCAACAAGTGAACACCATCTTGCTTTGTAAAACTATACATATGAAGATCATCAGCGACTACAACACTCCTTCCCTAGAATTTTCTCCTTACTGCATGGCTTATCACCTTCCACTATAGGTGACCTCTCCTCCTCCTCTTCTTCTAGAAGTCTCTGATCTTTGCGGCTTTGTTTACCCACTTAATGAGCATTTGGGTCTCCCTTGCAGTCAAAATAAGAACATTGTGTGTTTGATTTGGTCAGAGGGAGAGTAGATGTGCTTAGTTGAGTGTTATTGAGAGTTCGTATTGTGTGTGTATCCATTATAGTTTGTGTAAAAGTGTTTTATTCTGCAATAATATCTTATTGTTTATTTATTTTGTTACTCCATGCCTAAATTGATCCTTAAAATATATTATTGTTCTGTCTTTTTATGGAAATCAGAAGTTGCACATATAATGTGGACTTATTTATGAACCTTCCCCTTTTTTTTTTTCTTTTTTTTTTTTTTGACATGTCCGCACAAGAGGAGGGAGGGGAATTCGAACTAGTGACCTCCGCTTTATTAGACGTGGTCCCAGCCAATCAAGCTAACTCTTGGGGACCTTTCCGTTTATTTTTGTGCTCAATTAAAGTACTGCAATCTGTATATAAAATCACACCAGGAAATCATGGGAAGTATAGCTTCAATGTTGCAACTTAGTGCTTCTCACGGAATATGTGTGAAATTAATATCTTGTATAATGTGATTAACTTAATTATGGTGTCATTAAGGGCCTTCAAGAGGGTTTTCTTTGTGTTGAGAATAAGGTTGTATATTAAATTACATTAATACTATTATACTATACACTAGAGGCCTATATATATAGGCTACTAATGCATATATACACATCAATAACCCATGTGGGACGAGGTGCATACTTATAATACATAATATAATCTAACAGTCCCCTTCAAACTCAAAATAGAGTGTGAGAGACTAACTTAAGTTTAGATACAAGATCACAAAACCACCGATTAGAGGATGTGACTTGGTAAAGAGGTCTGCAAGCTAATCAGTCGGTTATCATTCCTTTTATATGTCTTGCATAAACGAGTGTGAACAGTGAGATTTTGGGATGTGCAAACTTACATCATTAGAGTTTTAACTAACATTTGTCTTTCGATTCATATTTCAGAGGCCAAACATACATTTTTTAACAACATTGCCAACAGTGCCCTATTTGAGAGTGCTTTTGAAACAACTAGCAATTTGAAACATTTTCAAACCACAAGAGAGTGCGTTTTTAAAATCACACAATTTTAAAGATTAAACCACAATTTTACTAAACACTTAACTGATTTTCTAAAAATTGTATTTTCATTATCTGCGTTATGAAATTGCTATTTTTCAAATTGCAAATTTTACAAGTTTTGAGGGTTTCAAGAGTTAGTGCAGTTGTTACAGAGAAAACAACAGTCGAAATATATGACAAAGTAGCAAGTCAACAATTTATAGCTAATGTTACATTCTTGGCTGGAGGCATCTGACAGAAAAAGAGAGGGTGCAATGAGTATGTCTCTGACTCTGTTTGCTGAAAGGAAATATTCTGAAAAGATTCACACAAAAGCTTCAAATACTTAAGCTAAGATGATGCATGTTCCTTTCTCTAGATTGGAGAAAGTGTAACCAGATACAAAACTACCATAAAAATCATGGTAAGAGAATCTTATGCTATCTTGATCAAAAAAAAGATTCATAATAATCCTTTTTAAGACATTCCTATTAGGGAGCTGGTATCAGGATACAGGGTGATTGTCCATCAAACATGGTATACGATATTAACAATCATGGGGACGACAACGAAACCTTAACTGGTGACATATAACACTTCAAATGGTTGCTGTCCTAATGTGTTGAGCTGCAAATGTAAACAGAGTAATAATTATCAACTGTACAAGGAAATTTTTGTGCAGGTATTTGGCTTGAAAATCAAATTTATGATCAAGCAGCAACACGGTGACAGCGCAGCCAAAATGCAGTCCCCCCACTTCTGCCTCGAGCAACTGCTATTTCCTCATCAACATAAAACCAGATAAAGAAAGGATCCTTGGTGCTTGGCTCCCTGTCCTCTTTTTGGCCAAGGCTAATTTCCAAGGGATTCAAAGGTCCAATTTTTATACGAATACACTCGAAAATGAAGGCCAGTATTCTCTGCTTCCATGTAAATTTGCCTTCAAACGTTAAGGATCCAATTGGTCCAAGATATACTCCATTCTCAATTCTCTTTGCCTGGCAATCCAAACAAGGTTGTTTTTGTTTCTCAGTTGACAAAGCAAATCATATAATCTTCTATTTGTTGGATTTTAGGAACCAAAGCTCCCATTACTATGAAGAAAAAAAGCTCCAGCAAGTTCATCCTTGATTTGATGATTTTTTATTTTTTTATTTTTTTTCGCTTGGCATGATGATGACTTAAGCATATAGAAATATCAAAAAGGATGATGTTAACATAAGTACACGGAAATTTCTGACTATCTATATTGAAAGAAAAGTGGGGAAGGGAGGCCGAGTGGAGTGGAGTGGGGGGAAGGACTAGACTGAAAATAAAAGAATGCGAACATATGTACATCTTTGATCACGAACATTGGTTGGCCTACTTGTGATACCTTCTTAACTTAAAAGACACAAATTTCTTCCAAACTGGGTTGGAAGAAATTCCTCCAAACTAGTCTAATAAAGTAATATGTCATATGTGTCCTTCTAACATGTGACTCTCACATGTTTTTTAATACAATTAACAGAATTCTTTCACCATTAAATCCTCTCTTCTAACGTCTAAAATTTATTCTTTGTGTATTTGAGAAAGTCCAAGAGTTTCTTTCTTTCTCATCTGTTCATATCCCTTTTCTTTCTTTAACACAGAACCAACCCAGTTCTGTCTCTCTCTCTTTGTCTGAGAGTCTAGTCTTAATAAAACGTTTTCTATGAAAACAAAGCAGCTACTTTGAAGCAATCTCGTAGTAGTAGTAAAAGTATTTGACAAATTGTTCAAATAAATATCCGTTCTCCAACTGTCCCTTAAACCCATCATAAAACCTGGTATTTACCAGACAACGCAAGAGAGAGATGTGTTTGCGACTTAGTTGTGGGAAAAACTATGAGCACTAATTCGTCATGATTGAAGTCCTTGGCTTGTAAATAGTTAATATTATAAGCCAAGACCTTCAATCATGACCTATTAAAGAGTGATTCTGGGGGTCTTTGGGGTCATCTTCCTCATTTGGATGGTTGTTCCAAAGGAGCAAACGAAGCATTCGAGGCATGGCCCCATCTTTGCAATTCTCAAAGGCTTGTCCAAAACTACATTTTTTGTTATTGATGTCATGGATATCCTGGTACCAAGACGAATAGCATGGGCCATTGAACCACAGGTCCGAGACCACTACTTCCTTAGGCTCATAACCATAGTAATTTAAATCAAACCCCTTGTAGGATTGATTGGAAGAGCGAGACTCAGCCAAAGCTCCATGTATAACCCAACAATAACAATAAAAAAAAAAAAAGACTACCCCAATATAATAAGAACTAAGAACAAACTACAAAGGAGTGTGAAAGCAAAAGAGTGAACGAGCTAAGGGATCTTGATTTCTTCCTAGTGGGGCTTTTAATATAGAGAGACAGAGAGAGGGAGGGGAGAGAGAGACATTGAAGGAGAGATAGAAGCCCAGGCTGGGTTTCTATGCTCTGTGTTCAAGATCTGGGTTGGCTCTGTGTTCAAGAAAGAGAAGGGAGATGAAATGACGAAGAAGAGACAGACTCTTGAACGTTAGAATAAAGTTTAGACATTAGAGGAGAAAGATTTAGCAGTGAAGGGATTCTGTTAATTCTGTTAAAAACATGTGTGTCTCTCACGTGTTAGAAAGACACATATTACTTTATTAGACCAATTTGGAGAAAAATTTATGTCTTAACTTAAATGCATAAAGAAACAGCACAGAAGAACATGGCAGTCACAGATGAAGTGAGTTCAGAAAAGCTCTTTATAACATTGAGCGCCTGCTTGGATCTTGAAAAAAAAATGAAGGAAAACAGAAGAAAAGTTT
The DNA here is from genome assembly GCF_901000735.1 of Corylus avellana. Classification (NCBI taxonomy): domain Eukaryota; kingdom Viridiplantae; phylum Streptophyta; class Magnoliopsida; order Fagales; family Betulaceae; genus Corylus; species Corylus avellana. Next base: position 21,637,103 of record NC_081546.1, read on the forward strand.
TAAAATGCCAAACAAAATAACCTAATTCCTGAGCAATTCAGTGAGTTTTTTTTCTTTTTCCTTACCCTCTCTAAGATCCAAACAAGGCCCAACTCTGCTTGGAAGTTTTTTTTTTTTGAAGGATAAGCCATGAGTTACTTGGAAGTTACTTCATAGAATAAGCCATGAGTAATGAACTTCTGTATCGCAGTTTTGTTGATCTTAAGATCATTGGACCAGACTAATATAAAGGTTGGAAGGACACATCCCAATTCAATTATTTCAAGAGAATTATTCTGCTCTTGAAACAAATTGTTACATGTGCCCTTGGGAGGACTTATTAAAGGGCATATGAGGGTCGAAATGAATCATTCTCCATTATATTCCCTACTCCCTAGAAAACACAAACATGAGGGTACTCCATATTCTAGTGGAAAATTGGAAGTATTTGTAGATTGAAAAGAGAATCATTTTAAACACATCCCTAGAATCATAATAAAGAAATGCATGAGACACTTACGGCTGCATCGAACCTCTGAACAGCTGTGAGAGGAAAATAACGACCGCCCTTCAATTTATTCTACAATTTAGCACAAAAGTCCAATAAGGATAAATTGCAAAAGATATGTAAAGCTATGCAAATCAAGGAACAGAATTATGCCAACCTCAGCAGTGAAAATAAGCATCCATGTTCTGCCAGGGGATTTTGATCCACCTAGTGTATCAAGAAACCCGGAGGGCTCAATCTTTGCCTTTTCAATAACAGAAAATGCAGACAAAATGTCTTCTGCCGCAACCTTTCTTGTCTTAGCAGCCTGTTTCAGCACTTTCACACTCTCTTCCACTTCCTAAAGCACATGAACATCTTAAGTTACTAAAATCACCCAAAAGAAGCTAGCAAAGTGGTCAACATAGCAATACAATAAGCCCCATTTAAGCACAAAGTTTAACGAGGTTCAGTCAAGTGTTTTTTGCTTTTCATGCACTTTCTCAAAACCCAAACATTGAATTGAGCAAACTAAGAGATAAAACTCAAGGTGCTTTATGTCACATACAAAATTGAAGCAGAAAAGCAAGCAATGGGAAGCAATTTAACAGAAAGACAGTCCAAAGAACTGAAAGAACAAGGAAACAAAAGCCATAGTCTGTTGGTTTTTCCTTCCTGGACAAGAAAAGGGGTGGTGGAGGCACTTTGGTCTGTTTCATCCAGGGTGGCTCTGGTTCTTGCTCTGGGAAATCTAAGAAGATGGGGTTTTGTGGGCTTAGCATAAGGTGGTATTTGAGAGGAACAAGAGGGTCTGAGGGATGTTTTAGAAAATGAACATGAGAGCAACAAGCCGAAGGAAGTGGAGGAGGAGGAAGAGAACATACAGAACGCTGTTTGTGAGCCCATTGCCATTTGCTCGTGCTGTCGTCGAGTTGTCGTTTCCCTTCTCTTGAGAAGCCTTGTCGTGTGAATTTCAGCAAGTGGATTGGATAATTTAGATTAAATACGTTCAGAATATATGGTCTACTATCCATCAACCGAAGATTCATTGAAATTTGGGTTTCACTTGAATTAATTTCCAAAGATCCGAAAAGTAGAAAATTATTGATTGACCTTCATGAATAATCATATCCCTAATTTTAAATGTGTGGATATGAATCTTCAGAATTTTTTACATTGTTATCATATGATGGCAGAGTTCTCAAAGATAGGTATTTTCAATTTTTTTTTTTTTTTTGAAATGAGTCCTATATAAATCAACCCAAAAATTCTTGCTAGGTAAGTATAATGTTTTTAATACACATGGGACTATCCTCCATCCATACATGGTCTAAAGATTGGCCAAGAGCAAATTTTGCAAGGCGAAGAGCCATTTTGTTTGCCTCCCTCCCAACATGCCAGACTACCCAGCTTTGTAGGCTATTCAGGATAACTCTACCATCTTCAATTAATTACCCATACTGACTCCAACAGGCAAAGTGTTCACAATATCAAAGATATGTATTTGGAGTGTAGAAATAAACAAGAGGAAGTGACTTGTGTGTTTTTGATGTTTTTAACTTTACATAAGTCTAGGGGTGTAAAAAAAATAATAAAAAATAATTAAAAAGAAAAAGGTGGGGAAACCAAGACTGGGACCGGAACCATGAAACCGGTTGGGAAAAATTGTCCAGTTCCGGTTCCCGGTTTTAGAGTTTTTAAATACCCGTTTATAACCGGGTAACCATTCAAATTTAGTACTATTTATTAATATTTTTGATTTTTTTTTTAAAATGGGGCACAAAATGGTTAAATTAAGTCCAAAAATTAGGCCAAATACCTAAAATAAGCCCAAAATGCAAAAAAATAAATAAAAAATAAAAAACCGGCTACCCGGTTTGGATAACCAGGTACCAACCAAAATCGGCTGGTTATTATATAACCGGTTAACCAAGTACTCGGTTGCGGTTTTCAAAAATCAAAAACTAGGTTTTCACCCCTACATAAGTCTGGCCTATTTATAGTTCAACAAGGCCAATCAAACTAAAGAAGAAAAATAAATCATAAAATGAAGGAAGAATATTACAGAATAATATCAAATTATACAAGAAAACAAATCGGTATCTAAGATGGTCTCTGAATGGAAAGTGAATTCCGTTGAATAAGTATTCCAAAATATCTTCAAAATATATTTTGAATATATGTTGTTGTGCATGCACTTGTGAGGTTTGTGTTCCACATTGAGAAAGTGCATGTAAAAAATAAGAGTGGTTAACCTACCTAAGTGAAGCCAAGCCCATTATTAGCTTAAGCTTTTAGGTTAGAAGTGGTTCCCTAATATGTATATTGATGTTCTATAATAATAATAATAATAATAATAATAATAATTAAAAAATTAAAAAAAAAATTAAAAAAAAAAAAAAAAAAAAACACCTCTCATTGTCTCCTCAACAATTGGTATTAGAGCCCATGGTTAGATTTCGCTTCTGCTGATACAAGTGTCTCGGTTTGACGCATTTGATTTGACTCCGGTAAAAAGAGTGGCTTCTCTTGGAGTATGCGTGACACTCTAGTGTGTGGGGAGAGTTTAGTCATTGTGGAAGAGACTCACAAGTGTTGAGAGATTTGTTGTGCATGCACTTGTAAAGTTTGTGTCCCACATTGAGAAAGTGCATGTAACAAATAAGAGTAGTTAACATACTTAAGTAGACCCAAACCCATTAGCTTAGGCTTTTAGACTAAAAGTCGTATCCTAATATATATATTAATTTACTCTTATTTGACTCTCTTAGTGTTTCTCTTCCCAACAAATGCAATAGAAATGTCTTGGTGTATAAGCTTTGGTGAACACATGAGCCAGTTGATCAACAGAGGAAATAGGACAAAGGCAAAGAGTTCCTTGTAAACAATGATGGCACACAAAACAATTGTCAATCTCGAAATATTTCGTGCACTCGTGTGAAACATCATTAGGAGCCAATATAACGACAGTAGCTCAAAACTGGTGTCAACAAGTGGATGGTACTTAGCTTCAATAATGGAGTGAGCAGCAGACTTTTTCTTGCCATCCTAAGAACATAAAAACCTATGGTGGAGCGACAGTCAATGGGATCGCCTCACAAATTAGCATTTGAATACACATGTAGATGTAATGATAAATTAGAGGAGAAATGCACACCGTGAAATAGTGTGCCCCTTACATAACGGAGGATTCGAAGATCAATGGCATAGTAAATTGAGCGCAGTACGGTCATGAACTCATTTACAAGATGAACAACATAAGCAATATTTGGTCTCGTGATAATAAGATAGATGAGATTGCCAATTTTTTTTTTTTAGTGTTGCATCTAGAAGTAACTCACCATCAATGGCTCAAAGTTTGACATTTGTCTTGAGGGTACTATCAACAATTTTACAGTCAATAAGTCTAGCTCGTGAAATGAGCTCATAAGCATATTTGGCATGAAAGAGTTCGCAACCACTAGACTTAGAAGAAACTTTTAACCTAAGAAAGTAGCTAAGATAGCCCAAGTCCTTCATCACAAATTGCCAACTCATAAAT
>NC_081546.1:21641209-21647262 GCF_901000735.1 Corylus avellana
GGATGCATATTGTCAAAACATGGTGTCAATATGGACGAAGAGAGAGAGAAATCTGGATTTTTCAGAGCTTTGGGGTTATGGAGGAAGAAAGAGAATTGCACTATGTGAAAGAAAGTTGAGTATTTTTTTTAGAACTCGTAAGGATCCCAGAAGGAAGAAATCTTAGCACCAAGGAGGAAGAAATCTTAGTACTTGATTCGAATAAATCTTAGCAAGCTACAAATGTTAGTACAACGTCGTGCTCTGATGCTGTGTGAGAGGTGAGGCTTGAGAGTTGAGAGGCAGAGGCAAGGAGCTTAGGAGGTTGAGAAATAGGTTTAGGGTTAGAAAAATTAGGATGTTTTGCACTTCTATATAATAAAAATATAAAACCGAGGTTTGGGGGAATCAAAACCTGGAATTTTGGGTGAAAAAAAAAAGCACAATTACCACTATGTTAGCAATTAGCGGATTTTCAAAACCCACTAACCGCTAACCGCAACCGTCTAACCGCAACCGTCTAGGCGGTTAGCGGTTTTTACTAACCGCTTTCAAAGCGGTTAGTGGTTATAGCGGTTGCGGTTAAGCGATTTTAAATTTCACCACTAATTTTTGTATATATATATATATATATATATAAATGATGTCGTATCTAGTATGGTATTATCATATTACCGTAAAACGGCGTCATTTTAGTTTTTTTTCTTTTTCTTTTTTAAATAACTCTTAAATTTTTTTCTTTAAAAAAGGGTTAGTGATTATTAAGTTAGCAGTTATTAGTATTATTAACTGCTAATCGGCTGCATGCGACCTATAGTTTATTGCTGCAAATTTCTGCTGGGGACCCATAGAGACGGTGAGAACAAGAAGAAGGGATTGCAAATTGCCCATTTCTGCTATAGATTGTAGATTTCTCGAGGCTTGAAGTCGAGAGTGATGGAGGAGAACAAGGCGGCGAGGATGGAGTCATGGGTTGATTAACAAAGAAAAAGAAGCCTAGGAGACTGCGTTTATGGAGAATTGTGGCAGGAGAGAGAACTTTTTTAAGATTATAATAAAACATCGAGTTGCACTGTACCATTCTCAAGGTTTAGGAAAAATGTAGGGTATTTGCTGGAGTGATTTTTTACGACTTTTTTCAAAAAAATTTCTAAATTTAAGGGAACAACTTATAAGAAATTTGCTGTGAATGCTCCTATAGCATTCCAAATAGTTTCATTTACATTTTCTCTAATAAATAACTTTTTGTTTCTCTATTCAAATATACTATAAAATAGTTTCTTCTTATATTTCTCTATACCATTTAAATATTATTTCTTTTGCCAGTAATTTTTCCCTACACCTTTCCTTTCCGTCTTACTCTTCACTTTCTTCTTCTTCTTCGTCCAATCATCGTCTTCTTGATAATCAAACACGTACTCTTCGTCCTTGTCTTTGGCACAATTGTCGTCGAAATCGTGCCGCCCATTCACGAGCGGGTGCAGCAAGCATGAGGCAGCAACTCGTTGGATCATATCCGAGAAATTCAATACTCTGCTCTACATTTCTCTTATGCAAAACTTTCAAGGTACAGATAGAAGCAACACAGAACAAATAAGCTCAGACATTTTCTCGACTTGGACCTCTAAACTCATAGGCCCTTTTCATCGACAGCTAACTCTGAAGCTTTGTTGATGAAGACTGGTACTAAATATAGAAAAACTCAGGTAAGCGCTTTGTTGATGAAGACTGGTACTAAATATAGAAAAGCTCAGGGAAGCGACAAGCGGTGAAACAAAAATGAAACCAAATTATTAGCTTGAAGCCGATCACAAATACAGGAGGGCAATGGTGAGTCAAATCCAAATGGAAGTGGGAATGCCATGGTTAACCACAAGTCAAAGAGTCCCTTATTGCTTCTCTGGATCTCTGCCGAACAGAGAATGGAACGGAACGGAACGGAGAATGGCAACAACCGGTTGGCCCTCTTTTTTGTATTTGCTAATTTGATTTGGGGTTGCTGTACAGTGTCAATTCAGTGTGAAATTTGTGTGATAAATGGGTGTAAATAGTAACATTACTTATACATGCAGCTTACACACAACTTACTCATGTATATTAGAATGGTATCGAATTGGCATCCTTACTTGAAAAGAAAAAATCCAGACAAACTGAAATTGAAAGCTGCATCCATTTCAATGTTTCTTGAGAGTAGTCAACGCAAGAGTTGGTCTAAACTGAAGACAACCTGCATCTTGACATGAGAGCGATGATGATAAATACAAACATGCAGCATCCCTTTTTTTTATTGCACGAAAAGGACACCAAAAAAGTCTCTTGCCTCACTTCTCTACCTAATACAGTTCTATCAAAAATTAGTTCTTTAAATTATTATTAAAAAAAAAAAAAAAAAGGTTTATACAACCGGTGATGCTGGTCGAATTGGAAATGCCAAAAGCATTATCAATTCTTTGATGATTAGGGTAAAAATATTTGATGATTGGGAGAGAACAAGGAATCTAGCTTAAGTTAAGCAGCAGATTCCTTGGCAATCTTCTCTGCCTTGGCGATGACTTCTTCAATCCCACCAACCATGTAAAATGACTGCTCAGAGAGATCATCATATTTTCCATCAAGAACTCCCTGTCAAATAAAGATCCATGGCATCAACACCAGACAAGATTATCACTTATGAAAGGGAGAAGTTAATTGGTAGATTCAAATTGTTAACTGCCAGCCCCAAAACTAAAGAATCATTGAACTATCACCATCGTGCAAATGGAAACAGAAATAATCCATATGCATTTGATAAATAATCACCTGGAAGCTGTTAATGCTCTCCTTCAGGTCAACGTATTTTCCTGGGGCTCCAGTGAATACTTCTGCAACATGGAAAGGCTGGCTCAAGAATCTTTGAATCTTACGAGCACGAGCAACTGTCAACTTGTCATCTTCACTAAGCTCATCCATTCCCAAAATGGCAATAATGTCTTGAAGATTTTTGTAGTTTTGGAGAACTTTCTGTACACCTCGAGCAGTATTGTAGTGTTCTTCTCCCAAAATATGAGGAGAGAGCATACGAGATGTAGAATCCAAGGGGTCGACGGCAGGATAGATACCAAGCTCAGATATCTGATTATAAAGCAGAAATCATAAAAAGCAAGAACAAGGAAGAATGGTTCTTTGCTTTAGACGAATATAAGTGAAAATTAAAAGAAAAGAAAAAAAGGCTACAAACCTGCCGGGACAGCACTGTTGTGGCATCAAGATGGGCAAAAGTGGTTGCAGGAGCTGGATCTGTCAAGTCATCAGCAGGCACATAAATAGCCTGAACAGATGTAATGGAACCCTTCTTGGTAGTGGTAATACGCTCTTTGAAGGCCTCCAAGATCTGTAGCCAAGGTAGGTTGATAACCAACAGCAGATGGTATACGGCCAAGCAAAGCAGACACCTCTGAGTTAGCCTGCAGAATAAATACAGAAAGGGAACCAGGTTTAGCGCATATAAAAAAAATATAAATGTTATTATTGAAAAAAATATAAATATATATTGACAAGCAAGGTTACTTGGGTGAAGCGGAAAATGTTATCAATGAAGAGAAGCACATCTTGACCCTCAGCATCTCTGAAATGCTCAGCCACAGTCAGCCCTGTAAGTCCAACACGAGCACGAGCACCGGGAGGTTCATTCATTTGACCATATACAAGAGCACACTTGCTCTCAGCCTGACAATTAAGAGAATGTCATTAAGAAAAGTACGACAGATTGTGGATAATACACATCAAGAAAAAGGGGGTTCAATAAGTGTTGAATTAGATTAACCTGCTTGTCTCCAAGCTTAATGACCCCACTTTCTATCATTTCTCTGTACAAGTCATTACCCTCACGAGTCCGCTCTCCAACACCAGCAAATACAGAGAAACCACCTAAAGAGAGATAAATCAAACACTCCATGAAACTGTGCACCAATCATTTCAAAAATGCACCAGTTCACAAGGTATTCAATGGAACCAACCATGAGCCTTAGCAACATTGTTAATGAGTTCCATAATAAGCACCGTCTTTCCAACACCAGCGCCGCCAAAGAGCCCAATCTTTCCACCTCTTTGATAAGGTGCAAGGAGATCAACAACCTGGAGGAGGTAGCAACACAAACGTAATTGAGAAGTACAAAGGCTAAAAGATACATTTATAGTAATAAAAAAAACACAAACACACACATTCACACATCAGTTGAACTCAAGCCCTATTAACATTTCATATGAAATAGCACTATTTCTTATTGGCGCGGGCAATCCCATTATGACAGTATACAGTCATACTTGTTCAAAACGAATAGCAAACAAACTGTCACCCCGTCCATCATTGAAACGCATTCCTTCACATTTGAATAGAGCTAAAATCTTCAGCTATAATAGGGTCAGAGAGCTGACATACCTTGATTCCAGTCACAAGAATCTGTTGCTCAGTTGCCTGCTCAACGAAGGCAGGCGCTTCTCTATGGATGGGCAGAAAGTGGTCGGTTTCTGATTTTCAAATTAAAAATCTAACATCAGATACAACATTTCTTGCTGGATATGAAACTTTCATGCAATCCCAATGCTATAAACCATTCAGCAAAAACATAAATAAACAAATACAATAACATGCCAAAAAGGGTTTCCAATTCAGGTTCTCACTTAGCTCTCCCCTCTCATCTATGGGCTCTCCAATAACATTCATGATGCGGCCAAGTGTAGCTCTACCGACAGGCACCTAACACACACCACCAACAACAAATATTAAGACTTTGGTCCATTCTGAATTATTATACAACATTCAAACTTCAAAATGCGATAAAAACAAACAGAAAATACATCCGAGAAATCCAAAGAAAATAAACATAAATTTTCAATCTTGGATTTAAAAAAAAAAAAAAAACACATTCTTTTACCAAACAACCAGCGACTTTAAACCCAAACGAAAACAATCCCAAAATCGGTCTGGCTATGATTATCGTGGCTTACGGTGATGGGAGAGCCAGTGTTGAGCACGCGCTGACCACGGACTAGGCCTTCGGTCCCGTCCATAGCGATGGTGCGCACCATGTTCCCTCCCAGGTGCTGCGCCACCTCCAGCACCAGCCGGATCGAGTTGTCGAGGACCTCCAAGGCTGTTAGGATCGGCGGCAAGCCATCTTCAAATCGGACATCGACGACGGCCCCGATGACCTGGCACACTCTCCCGATCGCGCCCTTTCCGGTGAACTCGTCGGTTATCTTGCCACTGGACTTGGTCGGCGGCGGGGGAGGGGGTTTGGCCGACGGGGCGGCGGCAGAGGTGGCATAATGCGCGGCGCGTGAGAGGAGGTACCCCGGGGAGCGCGTGAGAGGGGAGCTGGGGGTTGGACGGGAGAGCGAGGGTCTGGCGGAGCGGCGGAGAGGTGTGCGGAGGAGGGTGGCGAGGAGTTTACGAGAGGGGGACATGGTGGCGGGATTTTGGCGGTAGTTCAGGGGTTGGTTGGGAATGGCCGGAAATGGAACGAGTAGTGGTTCAGTTGGTGCGGCGGAGGCTTCAACTAAAAAGACTAATCATTTGGAAATGTTCTTCCTTTCTTTCGTGGTAGATAGTGAGCAAGTGAGTGACTCTTGGAGGAGAGATGCTGGTGAGAGCTGCGTTACGTATAAGCAGGAATTTCTTAAAAAATGTTTTTGAAATAGAAAATCATAAGTTGTTTTTGGTTAGATATTAAATTACCGTTAATACTCATTTAATAGGTATTTTGTTAGGAAAAAATCAGGCATCCCTCAAATGAATTAGAATTTTCTACATTTCATTTGAATCGGATGATATCTGTTTAGTTATAGTGGATAATATTTTTGTCCCCTCAAAAAGTGAAAAAATAAAAATATCCCTCCATTATAAGTTAGTGTTATTGAGAGAAGGCATTAATAACTTTTTGGTAATTTGAGGAGAACATTTGTTTTAACATAAAGTTTGGAAAAATATTGACAATTAGGTGAAAAGTTTAGGGGTATGAGAATTTTTCCCTAATTATTAACTAGATAAAATTGTAAATGTGTCATTTTATTTGGTTTAGGATTGTGGGTTTTAT
>NC_081546.1:21647362-21676250 GCF_901000735.1 Corylus avellana
CTGGACCTCATGGATATTTCTTTGAAACCACTGAACCACTGCCACTGGTGGCGAATGGAAGGGAGCTTAATTAATATGAACAAAGCTAACCCTTAAAATAAACGGTTAACGACAACTATCATGGTATTGAATTCAGTCATAATAATTTACATGTGGGTATGGCACATTGGAAGAAATTTTGGAAGTTATCACTTGGGCTCAATTGGAAATGGTTGATAAACCGAAACAAAATAACATATTTCTTTTTAAAACGTGAAAGCTAGGCACATGTTATGTTTAATATGATTGATATATAGAGTCTTTATACCGTTAACTCTTGTCTCCTATTAATATTCATTTTCTCTCAAACACCGCGACACAAGGTCCAAAATATTTTCTCTCTTGATTGCTTTCAAGGATGTGGCACCATTACCGTCCATATATGCACAACATTAATTGACAATATATCAGAGGATCGGATTATATCTCCTGTGTCCTCCTCCATATATTTTATATTTATTGGCTAGCTCCAGGTTTATCTCCTATGACTAGCTAGCTACTGCCATTAGAATTGTTAGTTACAAATTAATTAAGAAGCATTAATTTGGATAATCCATCAATTTCAAATTTTATTTTAATTATTTCTTTCTCTTTCTTAAGCGTAATATTATTAAGTGTATATATATTAGCCATAAAAAAGGTTCATATTAATTTATTGAGGGTTCCAAGTTTCAAGTACTGAGATGGATTTTAATTAAGAAAAAACAACAAATGTGATCGAACAATGGCATTTTATTATAAAAAAAAAAAACAGATGGAACGTACATATATCCGATCAGATTACAGAAAGAAACAGTGCAAATAAGTTAAGGATACCGCCAATTCCAAACAGTATGCATGGAGGCCATGAAAGAAAACAACACGTACAACTGACAATTGGCCTCACAACGTACACAAGTACTGACTGATGATTGGCCTTATTTGTGGACAAAATAGATATAGAAGCTAGCTAGCTTCTAATTAAACACGTAGGACATCTGAAGATTGGCCTGCAGATTTGTTCCATGCTAGGGAAGCTGCGACAATATATATATTAAGAGTAAAAATTAGCTTTCTTGATTAATTTCATAGAAGACTAGAAATCCAAAGAGAAATATGATTATAGTAATAAAATAATTACCGAGTGTTGAAAGAGTCCAGTAGTCGTAGTCGTCGCCGTCCACATGCCACGCAAAGTAACCAAGCAATTCCTTTTCCTTGGCGTGTATAACCTTATCAAAGATGATATCCTTACCATCATAACCAATCCACGTCGTCCCAACATAGCAATACTGTGTGACATAGGAGTGATCGATCCCTTCTTTGGCACCTTCTGATACTTTTATAAAATCCTGGATTTTTCGATAAAGTATGGGGTCATCACTCGAAGCTCCAGCAGCCGCTGAGGATATTTCATGTTCATCAGCATTTTGCAGAACCCAACTGCGGCCAAAAAATGGAAGGCCGAGGACTAATTTGTTGGCCGGCACGGTTGCATTGATCCAAGCAATGATGGCATCCTCCACGCTAATAATTTGAGGAGAGAAATGTGGATTGTACCATGGAGCAGGTGGTAAAGTGAAATTTGGTGAGGTAACAGGGGTCTGCAAGTCATAAGCCATGACGTTGATCCAGTCCAAGGAAGTTTTGATAGCGTCGATGGGATAATACAGTGGGGAGTAATAGACGGCTGCGGTTAGAAGCAGCTCAGGTGCCTCTTCCTTCACTGCAGTTCGCCATTCTGTGAGGAGTGCGTCGAGGTTGTTGCTATCATCAGTCGTGTTGGGATACTGCCAGTGGAGGCTAAGGCCATCGTAGTTGAATCTCGTGGCTACTTCAATGCAGGTTGCTATGAATGCTTGACGGGTAGTTTGTTTGCTAGCGATTTCGGAAAAAACGGAAGGATCCGTGTCTCCACCGATGGATAAAAGGGCTTTAACATCAGGGATTTTGATCTTCACGGTTTTGGCGAAGGATTGAAACTTATCCTCATAGCCGGTAGGAAAGATGAGGTCGTGGGTACCGGTGGAAGTGTTGGTCTGTACATCGGCAAAGGCAGCAAAAAGATGGGTAAAAAGTTTGGAATCTATGTTCTCCGGCTGCAACTCACCCTTCCAGTACCAGTATCCGGCATTCACAGTAGTGCTACTAGTCATCTTGATCGATGATCTTGATGAATGATATTGATGCGTAAGTAGGTATTTGAGAGAGAAGAAGAAATTGGCTCGCTCCAGTGATTTTTTTTCCATTGCACCTTCATGCTATTTATACTAATATTTCCATGCGTGCATTCATGTGCATGTGCATGAAGGCTATCTCGATCTAACTCTCGAAAAGGCTTTATTTAATTTAATAGAAGAAATTCATGGATGATTCCCACTTTTCTTAATTTATTAATTTGGATTCCATGATTAACTTAATTTATTTATTAATTCCACGTTTTTTAAGTAATTATTAATGAATACTTTCACAGTATTATTATTAATTTGGATTCCATCAAGTTTTGCTGATCAAGATGATTCATTATAATACTCCAACCACGTGCATATACAGCCAAAACATGGTCCCGTACGTTATGAATTTCGACATCGATCTCACCAAAATAAAAAATAAAAAAACAAATCTATATTCCAATTAGTTTATACGGATTTAAATTAAGTTGGCTCATTGTATGAGTGGTACTAATTAAGTCTGCTAGCTACCCCACTAACACTTCCATTAACAACAATCAAATACAGGAAGACTCCCGTTAATTATAAGGAATCAAAACAAAAACCATAAAAATACCACAATTTCGAAAAGAACTCATCATTCTATGTATGTTTGGTTTGAGCCTTTAACTCCCTCTCGATAGGGTTTGTGCGTTCCTGACGATTTCTGGTATAATTTCAATGCCTTAATGCATACAATAACGGCTATCATTCACCTCTCTCTTTTTAATTAAATATTTCATTCATGTCTTGAACTTTACTTATTACAGAGAAATGTTAAAATATTATTTAAATTTTAAGTGACGTACCAGCATCAAATTAAACGGTTAAATGAAGAAAAACGAAATATTAATGATAATATGGTCCATATTGATTTGAAGTCAAATGAATGTTTTGAAATCTGTTTTCTTTCTACATTTATTTAGGAATCTGTTTACCAATATGGACTTCATATATATATATATATATATATATATCCCACGTTCTTTATTAATTTGGATTCCTTAAACTTAATTAATTCGGCTCATCGATCAAGACGATTGATTAATTATATATATATATATATATATATATATATATATATATATATAAAAGCACTGATGACATACATGCAGCCAATTATTGACACGTTCTTGATTAATTTGGATAACATCAACTTATTTTGGCGGCCTGATCAAGCTGATTGATTAATTGTAAATAAATAATACTCTATCCCTCCAACCACATGCACATATAGCCACAAAGTAGTACGATGATCGATGCATGTTGGGTATTTTTAACTAACAACTTAATAAATTTTTCACGTACTTTATTAATTAATTTGGATTAACTATTAAAATTAATAGTTCTGGTACCAACACCATCTTAGTTTTAAGTAAGTAATGAATTTTGACACGCGCGTTTTTCATTTTGGATTCCATCAAGTTTTGCTGATATCACGATGACTAATTAACTAAATATTATACTCCAACCACATCCACATTTACACACTGTCACAAATTAATTAAGTGGTGTACATACGTATATATAAGTCTCTTCCCATTGTTACATCCAAGGCTGTTAAGAGAGCAAGCTGCTCGCTCGCTCGCTCGCTTGGGTTCGGTTCGTGCTCGATTCGAATATTAAATGAAGCGTTTCGTGAACATGAATCTTGGCTTGAATATTAAACGAAGCTAGCTCGGCTAAGCTCATGAGCAGCTCGTATAAGACTCGAATTGGTAGTTATTTACATAATTCCTCATATTAATATTAAAATTTGATGATTTTTATTTTTTATTTTTTTAATAGCATCATTTTATTATAAAATGATGCATATCCTCTTTCTTCAAAACCAAGTGCCGTATTGTATTGACTCGGGTTCCATACTCCGCTAGCCAGACTAAGCAAATGCGCATATGCAAGCTGACTTCTTGAGTCGTTTAAGAGTACTTGAAGTTTAAATTTATAATAAAAAAAATAAATTAATAAATTAAATTAAATATAAGAGCTAGCTCGTAAACTGGCTTGGCTTGGTTCGGCTCGACTTCTTTTGAGCTCGAGCTCTAGCTCGATTTTTTGGCTCATCCTAAGCTCGGCTCGAGCTTGAACTCAAGTAAAATTTAAACAAGCTGAGCCCAAATAAGGGAAGCTCGCTCAAGCTCGGCTCGTTTACACCCTCACTTACATCCAAATTATATATCTATCATACAAAGTCCTGGTTTGGATCAGTTCAATTTAATTAATTAATGATCAGGAAATTAGTATACACTGCCCAATAATTAAGCTGGACGGGAGAATCCTTTTAGTGTGAGTTCAAACCTTTACATGTTGGATCCTCTAATTGAGTGGTTTTAATTATTTCTTTTTTAAGTAAAATGTTGTTAGATTTAAGGTCTTGATGAATTATTGTCAATCGTGAGTATTCTTGGATATATAAAAGAAATCGTTTAGCAAGATCTGTATCAATGACATTATGAAGAGAAAGTTAACAAAGTTGTTAGCAGTAGATTGCATATTGCTAACAGTTACATGTGTTCTTAAATATGATGCTTCAATTAAATTCAACTTGTTTTTCTTTTTAAAGCTCAAATTAATTCCCAAACCCAATTTTGGCTGATGCCTTCTACACTAAAAAATTGTAAAACGTAGGCATAAAAGATTCCAACCAAAAAGGTAGAAGTCCATCTTAATTAGGGGTATTTTTAATTAGTAATTCATGAATATGGTCACGTTTTATTAATTCATTTGGAGATTCCATCAACTTAATTCGGCTGATTTTCATTATAATTATAATACTCCAACCACATGCACATACATACAGCCAAAAATTGGTACCATATTTTAAGTCATTATTATTATTTTGGGTTCCATATCATGTTTTGCCGATCAAGATGCTTTTCATTATAATGCAATTACTCCAACCTCGTATAGCCCAAAACTGGGACGATCGATGTTGTGCTTTTTTTTTTCTTTTTTTTTTTTTTAAGTTCATTTGGCTGAAGATGATTAACTAATTATAATACTCCAACCAACCATGTGCACATATACGTGCATACAGCCAGAAAGTAGTACGATGATCGATACATGCAATGCATGCTGGGTAATTTTAACTAACTACTTAATCAATTTTGACAAGTAGTTTATTAATTAATTTCGAATAGGATTCCATATATCAAGTAATTATTAATTTGGCTGAAGACGGTTGATTATAAATAATGCTCCATCCACCCACATGCATATATGGACATGCACATGTATTCTGCCAGAAATTAAGTGGTGTACGTAGTCTCCTCCCTTTGTTAGATCAAAATCATATCATTCAAACTTCAAACTCCCGGTTTGGATCAATTCAATTTAATAAATGAGAGGAAAGATCGACAGCCCAATTAAGCTGCATCCAGGAAAATATATAGAACATATATAAAATTAATAAGATAAGATAGAAAATACCCAACTAATCACAAAACTATTTTTAAAACATCTCATCTTAATCCTAATTGATATATAACTACCAATTAATCCTTATTCAATAAAATTCTACTTTAAACATAAATTCTAATCCCCTCTTATATAACTCCATATCCATAACACTATTTCCTGACCATTATTTATCATAGAAAAGATCTAATCTTAAAGAAAAAACGAGCCACGATAGAAAAAACTATATATTAAATTGAAATCAACTTTGCTTGAGGTGAATGATAATTGGCGAGACTCATTTATTGTATTTGGTATGAATCTTTAAGAACAATTTCTAGTGTTTCAAGCTTTGAGCTATATATAGATGTGTGCATTTTAAGGGAATTGCATGTATGCATCTTTGTATGAACAGATAAATACTTATATATCAATTTATTTGCTTAAATTGATGCTTAAAAATGTTGTTATTTCTTGCAGAGACCTAATCATCTTTCTGCAACGTAATTAATCCCTATCCATTTTTCATTTATTTGGACTATTCAAAGGAATTAAGGCAGTAACCTCAAATAAGGCAAGAAATGGAGAGATTTCTTTTTTTCACATTTTGTCTACAACAAACAAAAAATAAATTGGTTATTGTTGTTACTGTGCACAATAATTGATAAAAAAATATAAAATCGAAAAGAGAGAGAGATTAAGAGAGAGAGTCGAAACACAGATTTAACGTGGTCTAGCAATGTGCCTATGTCAACAGAGAGGCAGCTATATTTTATTCTTAATGATTTAGGGTTACATCATAACACACACATATATATATATATATATATATATATATATATATATATAGGAAAAATCCTAAACTCTACTTGTACGGACGTATTAAAGAAATCCTCAAAATACCCCATACCGTACAGTGAACATCGCTATCGCAATATTCACTTCGCTCCCGTTTACTTGGCCTTCCACTGTAATTAATATAAGCCACTTGTTCCAACAGTTCTGAATTTTAGACCATTTACTCCAATGACATCTTCAAAAGGTACATTATTATAGTAAATTAAATTAAAAATAATGCCATTACAATGATAAGAAAGATATGCATGTAAGTACGGTCCTGTCTGAAACACAAACAATTTTTTCCCCTATATGCAACGTATATATTCCAGAAAGGCCTCCATGCTTAGTTATCGGGTTACAAATTGGGAGATTGTTGTATCATTAATAGAAAAAATTTCTAGCAGCAACCCATATTTATTTTCTCATCTTCGTTTCTTTTAGTAGAAAAAGCAGGCACTTTTGAAATTGTCAGAGCAGCAGTTTCACTTTTTAGCATTGAAGAAACCTCCAATATGGATGGCCTATCAGCTGCATTTTCCCTAACGCACAAAAGAGCTATTTGCAGTCATTTTATTAGTTTACTTGATGAAACTGTATCATCCAGAGATGGATCCATAAACTCCATGCCTTGCAGGCATTTTATTAGTTTACTTGATGAAATTGTATTATCCAGAGATGGATCCATAAACTCCATGCCTTTGCCTGATTTCCACAACTCATATGCCTGAGATAAATGAAACCATGATATCAATTTTGCTGTTCATAAAACACAGAACTTAAAAAAATGACAGAAGACAAAAGCATGATTAAACCAACTTACGTAGTCTAGGAGGTTTAAATTTTCATTTGCACCATAACAACATGCATTCTTCCTCCCACTTATGATGTGTAAGAGTAGAATTCCAAAGCTATAAACATCAAATTTGGTAGAGTATAAACCTCGTTTGACGTATTCAGGAGGAACGTAATGACTGCATGCAATATTAATTATTGATTATTGATATAACTATTAATTATTTGATTAGAATGATTAAATTACTAAACTTCAATCTTTTAAATTACTTAATTACTATGGGTGCTCCAACAATTTGGTTTGTATTTGCTTCACTTTTAACCATACCAAAATCAGACATTAGGTTTCATTTCGTTGTAAGTAAAATGTTGTTAGATTTGAGGTCTCGATGAATTATTGTCAATTGTGAGTATTCTTGAATATATAAGTCTTTGAGTAATCCCTTGGATGATATGAATTCGATTTCTCCGATCCAAAAGAAATCGTCTAGCAAAATCTGTATCAATCAGATTATGATCGACGAGAAACTTGTCAATTGTGGATTGCATACAACTGCTATAACAGTTATATGTGTTCCTAAATATGACGCTTCAATTAAGTTCAACTTGTTTTTCTTCTTTTTAAAGCTTAAACTAATTTTCAAACCCAATTTTAGCTGATGCCTTCTGCACTAAGAAATTGTAAAAAGTTGGCAGAAAAGATTCCAACCAAAGAAGTACTAGAAGTCCATCTCAATTAGGGGTATTTTTAATTAGTAATTCATGAATATTGACACGTTTTATTAATTCATTTGGAGATTCCATCAACTTAAGTCGGCTGATTTTCAATACTCCAACCACATGCACACATACTGCCAAAAATTGGTACCATATTTTAAGTCATTTTTATTTATTATTAATTTTTTGTTTTTGTAACATTTTTATTATTATTTTGGGATCCACCATGTTTCGCTGATCAAGATGCTTTTCATTATAATATAATCACTACACCTCGTACAGCCCAAAACTGGGACGATCGATGTTGGCCGGGTTTTATTTTATTTTATTTTTTTTTCAGTTAATAACGTTTTGTTAATTAGTTTGGATTCCATCGAGTTAATTACTGGCTAGAGCCTAGATGTGATTATAATGTTAAGAAATAATTCCACATTGCTTGTAGACAAGATCTTAAATATCCATGTTTATAAAGAATAAGTAACATTTTCTTATTGAGCCGGTTTTATGAGATGAATTAAGCTCACAAATTTGTTCATGGTATTAGAGCCTATCACAAGACGAATGGGAGGCATGTTTATAAAGAATGGATAACCCTCTCTTATTAAACTAATTTATGAGATGAATTAAACTCACAAATTTAAGCTCACAAATTTCTTCGTATAATACTCCAACAAACCACATGCACATGCATGGATACATATACAGCCAAAAAGTGGTGTACGTTATATTGTCTTTTTTTTTAACAAGTTATTAATGTCTCTTCCTTTTTAATTAGTAATTCATGAATATCGACACGTTTAATTAATTCATTTGGATATTCCATCAACTTCGGCTTATTTTCATTATAATTATAATACTCCAACCACATGCACATACATACAGCCAAAAATTGGTACCATTTTTTAAGTCATTATTATTTATTATTATTTTTTATGCCATTATGTTTTGCTGATCAAGATGCTTTTACGTACATTAATTATAATATAATTACTGCAACCTCGTAAAGCCCAAAACTGGGACGACGGATGTAAGGGTTTTTAAAAAAGGTACAAAATAAAAAAAAAAAAAAAAAATTAGTGAATAATGACATGTTTTGTTAAGTTGTTTGGATTCTATCAAGTTAATTTGGCTGAAGATGATTAACTAATTATAATACTCCAACCAACCACATGCACATGCATACATACAGCCAGGAAAGTGGTGTACGTTACTGTCTCTTCTTTTGATTAGATCCAAATATCATAAAAACTAATAGGTCAAGAAAGTAACCTTAGCGATTGGTTATACACTACAAAAAAATACCTATTTTCTAACGTGACAAATAGTATATGATTTTTGTCATGTCAGAAAATTCTGACGCGCCAATTTGGTGCGTCAAAAAATTCTGACGCACCAATTTGGCACGCTCCGGTTTAGCACGTCAGAATTTTCTGACGCACCAATTTCGCGCGTCAGAAAATTTTGACGCATCAAATATAGAACGTCATAAATTTTTGACGGGCCAATTTGGCGTGTCAGAAATTTTCTGACGTGCTGACTATTACACGTCAAAAAAAAAAAAAAAAAAAAAAGGCCCGAAATTTTAAAATTTTTTCCCTTCTTATTTTCCCTCCACTTTTTTCCTCTTTTTATTCTTCCCTCTTCATTTATTTTTCCCACACTCTCTCTCTCTCCTCTCCCTTCTCTCCACGGCAAATTGAAGAATTTTTTTTTGTTTTTTGAAATAGGCATATCGAAGAAATTAGGCAGAAGAGAAGAAGAAAAAGAAAGGGAGAAGAGAAGAAGAAAAAGAAAAAAGAAAAAGAAGATCGAGGAAGAAGAAGAAGAGATCGCACCATCTCTGCACACCATGGTGCAGATCTGCACCATATGGTGCAGCTGTGTTGAGAAACACAGATTCAAAAAAATTAATTAAGTTTTTAATTTTCTGACGTGCGTTAGAACTACCACGTCAGAAAATTTTCTGACGTGTGAGACAGTGAAACGTCAGAATTTTCTGACGTTTTACCCACTGACGTGTCAGGAAAAATTTTTTCCTGACACCTATGCTTCTGACAATCGACACGTGTCAGAAACGACCCGTCAGAAAAATTTTCTGACGCGTCAGGCACTAGAAAAAGTCGGAAATCTCCAGTAAAAAAAAATTATTTTTTTGTAGTGATAACATATAACCTAGCATAATTCTAGTAAAATATTTTATCAAAGTTACCACAAGTATCACAATTTGACTAAATGTGACTTTGTGAGAGAAAATTGAGAACTGAGCAAAGGAATCAGGTCAAATTTCGCATATTGAATAGAAGTTTTTTATTTTTTTAGGTTTAGGTCACTACAAAAAAAATAATAATAACAATAAGAGGTTTGATATTGACACAACACAAACCCAACTCATGGCCAACTTCTCTCCTACGTGTAAAAAAAATTTGAATTTTAAACCAAATAAATTGTCATTTTTCCTAAATTTTTAGAATCCCAAGATTATCTTTATCAATTTTTTCTTTTTTAAATGACACATAGGAGAGAAGTTGGCCATAAGTTTGATTTATGTTGTAACCTTAACATTTTCCTAATCTTATAATAATAATTTCTAACGTGGCTACAGTACATGATTTTTTGCCACGTCAGTAAATATTTTTCTGACGTGGCAAAGTTGGGAGGTCAGTATTTAGTATTGATGTGACAATATCCACACGTCAATAAATTATGATGTGTTAGACATTGCCACGGCAATAAATTTTTTAGTATTTTAAAACTTTAAAAATTATATAGTTTATTGACATATTAAATTTCAACACGTCAATAATCTCTAACGTGGTATTTTCTGACGTGTTAAAATACCACGTCAAAAATTTCGGACGTGTTAAAATACCACTTCAGAAATTTCTGACGTGGCATTTTCACACGTCAGGAATTACTAACGTGTTAAATGTTGGCATGTCACAAAAAAAAAAAAGAACAGGATATTCAACTTTTTCCCTCTTTTTTCCGTCTTCTTTTATCTCCCCACACTCTCTCTCTTCCCTCTGCATGGCCAGCTCCCTCTAAAGGGAAGATGAAAAAGAAAAGGAGAAGAGAAAAATAAGAGAAGCAGCAAAAGAAAAGCAGAATAAGAAGAAGAAGAAGAAGAAGAAGAAGAAGAGAAGCAGAAAAAAAAAAAAAAAAAAAAAAAAAAAAAAAGAGAAGAGAAGATAAGAAGATTTTTTGGGATTTTGGAAGATTTGTTGGGTTTGACGTTTGGGTTTTTGATTTTTCATGTTCATTTTTTGATTTGGATTTTTTATTTTTTTAAAGATTTTTTTGGGTTTGGGTTTTGAAAATGGAGAAAAGAAGAGAGAGAGAGAGTGAGAAAATGGAGAAAAGAAGAGAGGGAGAGCTGGAGAAAAGAAATTGATGAAAGAAATTATTTTAGTTTAAAAATAATTTAAATTAATAAATTTTTTAATTGAAAAAAAAATTCCGGAAAAAATTTTAAAAAAGAAAAATTATTTTTTTAATAATTTTTTAAAATTTACTCACGTGTCAATTTTGACGCGTCAGTAAATTTATTGACATGTTATATTTTAACACATCAATAAATTACTGACGTGTTTGACTTGTCAAACAGTAACACGTCAGTAAAAAAATTTACTGACTCCTATGTTTTTTACCTTCAACACACGTCAGAAACGTTTTCTGACATGTTAGATACCATGACATATCAGAAAACTCTGGTCAGAAAAATAACGATTTTTTGTAGTGGGTTTAGATTTAGGTTTTATTTTTATGTGGAGCTAAATTTCCAACTGAGGTTGGGGATGAAACCTCACCGATAAAGAACAACATTACTTTTATGTAAGTTTTTATTTATTCGATTTTATTGGATTTTATATTTCAATTGTTTTATTTCTTTTCAATTAGATTGAATGATTCTTGGATATTTTTTGTGATTCAAGGATACACTTGATGATTTGAGATAATTTAATTCAATTAATTGTTTGATTTTATTTGCTTAAAAATTGGATATTCCTTCTGATTTGTTCTACGGATACATTAGGTGTTTCTATTAAAATTGAATATCTTTTGTGATTTACGGATACATCTGATAATTTAATTGATATTGGATTTCTTTTGTGATTTGTGCAATAAATTGATACATGGGATAGTTTTGATTAACTGTTGAAGCATTGTAAAACATATCTAAGATTTTAATTGTGAGAACTTTGGTTTAATATTGATAAACATGGAGTATGTTGTATGTTATGATTCGGTGAGAGTGAATTGGCAAACCTTAATATTTTATCTCTTAATTTATTTTATTTAGTTTATATTTTATCTTTTAATTTTCAAAAATGAAAAATTCAAATCTCTTTTGGAGCTAGGTTATGATAAAACTAGTTTAAAAATAAATTGTTCTTTCAAAAATACAATTTCTTGTGGGTTCGACATCGCATTTGCAAAACATTAAATTACAAATATTCGTGCACTTGCAAGTTAATAAATTTTGCACAACAATAGACACAGCACTTCCTATGGAAACTCATTTGGAATGCCCTTTATGTTAGAGAAAACATTGGGAGATTTGTCTCTGATTCAGATACGGAGGTGTGGGAATGCCCTCTCTCCCATGGTAATGTGGAATCTCAACACCATCTTTTCTTGGATTGTCCATTTGCCAAGATTATTTGGAGAAACCAAAAATGGCTCTAGGATACTACTGTCTTTAGCAATATTTCTATTCCCTCTTTGATTAGAATTTTGTCTCCTTGCTTATTTGCCGTAACTGGAGTATCAAAGAGGAGTTGCTTTCTTGATTAGTAGTTGGGTTTGAGTTTGTTTTGTAGCTGGTGTGGTTTTTTGTAGTTTCTTTGGGTTCTGCAGAATTTCTGTTTACTTAGAGCATTTCTAACTGTATAGGGAAATGGGTGATAATAGCTAAATCTAACTAATGTAAGTGAAAATATTTTCCCTCTAGAAGAGTAGGCAATTTAACTTTTTTTCTTTTAAAGTAAACAGTAAATAGGCTCTTTAGCCTACCTACTGTTTACAACTACAAATTGCCTCCCCCCAAATCAACTAGTTATACAAATCATAGGATCAGATTTTACCAGCCATAAATCAATCGGGAGTATACAGTTAATTTGAGAGTTACAATTGTAAAAGTTGTAATTTCGATCTTCTCACTCCCTAAATGTCATTGGTTTGTCAAAATTGGTGTAACTTGTGGGTTGCTTTTAGTTATTGTGATTGCTCTAATCATTAAACTCTACATCCTAGCTAGTAAAACCAAAGAAAGTCATCCATTTCTGTTCCAGCGACAAGTCAGAGAGCCCAAACTCATCATTTCATCGCAATTTCATCAAGGTATGTTCTTATCTCGGATCTCATTCTTATGACTCTGCTCTCTCTGCACTAAATATGTGAAGGGGGGACGATTACATATATATTCTTATAACTTTGGTGCCCTAATGTGTATAATAGCAGCCCCTATCATGTACCTAAATCTAATTGTTTAATCAATACTTCAACAATATAGACAAGAAAAAACAAAATATCTGATTAATGACTTTTTATTCCAAATAACAGATGGAGCACATCCAATCGGATTACAAAAACATTAACAAGGATACTGGCAGACAGTATCAAGGAAACAAAACAACACAAGTGATAATAAATTGGCCTTGCAACGCGTACACAAGTACTGATAATTGGCCTTATTTGATATGGATAATAGAAGCTGGCTAGCTAGCTTCTAATTAAACACGTGCCACATCTTCATATATCGTTCCATGCTCGGGAAGCTACAAGAATATATTAAAGAGTAAAAATGATTTAATACACGGACGTAAGTTAGGTTCATAGGATGGACAATGATGGATTGAAGAGTAGAAATATTTGAAAGAGAAATATATAGTAAATATAATACTAGCTAGTTAATAAATTACCTTGGTTTGAAAGAGTCCCGGCAGTGTCGTCGTTGCCCACATGCCATGCAAAGTAACCAAGCAATCCCTTTTCCATGGCATATCTAGACTTATCAAAGATGCTATACTTACCATCATAACCAATCCATGTGGTCCCGGCATAGCAATAGTGTGTGACGTAGGAGGGATTATTCACTTCTACAGCATTGTTTTCTTGTATAAAATCCAGGATTTGGGAATAAGGTATGGGGTCATCAGTCGAAGCTCCATTAGCCGCCGAGGATATTTCATGTTCATCAGCATTTTGCAGAACCCAACTGCGGCCAAAAAATGGAAGGCCGAGGACTAATAAATTGGCCGGCACGCCTGCATCGATCCAATCACGGATGTCGCCGTCCACGGTAATTAGTTCAGAGCTTGTTGGACTGTGCAATGGAGCAGGTGGTCTAGTAAAATTGGGTGAGGAATCAGAGGTAGGGGTATACAAGTCATAGGCCATGACGTTGATCCAGTCCAAGGAATTTTTGATAGCATCAGTGGGATAATACTGTGGTGAGTAATAGACGGCTGCGGTTAGAAGCAGCTCAGGCGCCTCTTCCTTCACTGCAGTTCGCCATTCTGTGAGGAGTGCGTCGAGGTTGTTCCTATCATCGGTCGTGTTGGGATACTGCCAGTGGAGGCTAAGGCCATCGTAGTTGAATCTCGTGGCTACTTCAATGCACGTTGCTATGAATGCTTGACGGGTAGTTTGTTTGCTAGCGATTTCGGTAAAAACGGAAGGATCAGTGTCTCCACCGATGGATAAAAGGGCTCTAACATCAGGGTTATTGATCTTCACGGTTTCGGCGAAGGATTGAAACTTATCCTCATAGTCGGTAGGAAAGATGAGGTCGTGGGTACCGGTGGAAGTGTTGGTCTGTACATCGGCAAAGGCAGCAAAAAGATGGGTAAAAAGGTTGGAATCTATGTTCTCCGGCTGCAACTCACCATTCCAGTACCAGTATCCGGCATTCACAGCAGTGCTACTAGGCATCTTGATCGATGATCTTGACGAATTGAATGATATTGATGCGTATGCAGGTATTTGAGAGAGAAGAAGAAATTGGCTCGCTCCAGTGATTTTTTTCCATTGCACCTTCATGCTATTTATACTAATATTTCCATGCGTGCATTCATGTGCTTGTGCATGAAGGCTATCTCGATCTAACTCTCGAAAAGGCTTTATTTAATTTAATAGAAGAAATTCATGGATGATTCCCACTTTTCTTAATTTATTAATTTGGATTCCATGATGAACTTAATTTATTTATTAATTCCACGTTTTTTAAGTAATTATTAATGAATACTGTCACGATATTATTATAAATTTGGATTCCATCAAGTTTTACTGATCAAGATGATTCATTATAATACTCCAACCACGTGCATATACAGCCAAAACGTGGTCCCGTACGTTATGAATTTCGACCTCGATCTCACAAAATAATAATAATAATAATAATCTATATTCCAAT
This sequence comes from Corylus avellana, assembly GCF_901000735.1. Lineage (NCBI taxonomy): Eukaryota > Viridiplantae > Streptophyta > Magnoliopsida > Fagales > Betulaceae > Corylus > Corylus avellana. The sequence continues at coordinate 21,662,750 of NC_081546.1, forward strand.
TAGTTTATACGGATTTAAATTGAGTTGGCGCATTGTATGAGTGGTACTAATTAAGTCAGCTAGCTAGCCCACTAACACTTCCCTTAACAACAAACAAATACAGTAAGATTCCCGTTAATTATAGGGAATCAAAACAAAAACCATAAAAATACCACAATTTCGAAAAGAACTGATCATCCTATGTATGTTTGGTTCGAGCTCTTAACTCCCTCTCGATAGGGTTTGTGCGTCCCTAACGATCTCTGGTATAATTTCGGTGCCCTAATGCATACAATAGCGGCTATCATTCTCCTCTCTTTTTTTATTTAAATATTTCATTCATGTCCTGAACCTTACTTATTAAGGGGAAGTGTTAAAATATTATTTAAATTTTAAGTGATGTACCAACATCAAACTAAACCGTTAAATGAAGAAAAACGAAATATTGATGATAATATGGGCCATATTGATTTGAAGTGAAATGAATGTTTTGAAATCTGTTTTCTTTCTACATTTATTTAGGAATCTAGCTAACTAGATTATTTAAATTTTTTTAAAAGAATTAATTACCAATATGGACTTCATATATATATATATATATAGTTAGATATCCCGCGTTCTTTATTAATTTGGATTCCTTAAACTTAATTAATTCGGCCAATTATTGATCAAGACGATTGATTATATATATATATATAAGCACTGATGACATACATGCAGCCAATTATTGACACGTTCTTGATTAATTTGGATAACATCAACTTATTTGGGCGGGCTGATCAAGCTGATTGATTAATTGTAAATAAATAATACTCCATCCATCCAACCACATGCACATATAGCCACAAAGTAGTACGATGATCGATGCATCTTGGGTATTTTTAACTAACAACTTAATAAATTTCTCACGTACTTTATTAATTAATTTGGATTAACTATTCAAATTAATAGTTCTGGTACCAACACCATCTTAGTTTTAAGTAAGTAATGAATTTTGACACGCACGTTTTTCATTTTGGATTCCATCAAGTTTTGCTGTTATCACGATGACTAATTAACTAAATATTATACTCCAACCACATGCACATTTACATATTGCAACAAATTAATTAAGTGGTGTACATACGCATATATGAGTCTCTTCCCATTGTTACATCCAAGGCTGTTAAGAGAGCAAACCGCTCACGAGCGAGCTCGGGCTCGGCTCGTGCTCGATTCGAATATCAAATGAAGCGTTTCGTGAATATGAATCCTAGCTCGAATATTAAACGAAGCTAGCTCGGCTCGACTCAGTTAAGCTCGTGAACAACTCGTATAAGGGTCGAATTGGAAGTTATTCACATAATTCCTCATATTAAAATTAAAAATTGATGATTTTTTTTTTTTTTTTTTAAAAAAAAAAAAAAATAGCATCATTTTATTATAAAATGATGTATATCCTCTTTCTTCAAAACCAAGTACCGTATTGTATTGACTCGGGCTCCATACTCCGCTAGCCAGACTAAGCAAATGCGCATATGCAAGCTGACTTCTTGAGTCGTTTAAGAGTACTTGAAGTTTAAATTTATAATAAAAAATAAATTAATAAATTAAATTAAATATTAGAGCTAGCTCGTGAACTGGCTTGGCTTAGTTCGGCTCGACTTATTTTGAGCTCGAGCTCTAGCTCGATTTTTTGGCTCATCCTAAGCTCGGCTCGAGCTTGAACTCAAGTAAAATTTAAACAAGCCGAGCCCAAATAAGGGAACCTCGCTCAAGCTCGACTCGTTTACACCCTCACTTACATCCAAAATTATATATCTATCATACAAAGTCCTGGTTTGGATCAGTTCAATTTAATTAATTAATGATCAGGAAATTAGTATACACTGCCCAATAATTAAGCTGGACGGGAGAATCCTTTGAGTGTGAGTTCAAACCTTTACATGTTGGATCCTCTAATTGAGTGGTTTTAATTATTTCTTTTTAAGTAAAATGTTGTTAGATTTAAGGTCTTGATGAATTATTGTCAATCGTGAGTATTCTTGGATATATAAAAGAAATCGTTTAGCAAGATCTGTATCAATGACATTATGAAGAGAAAGTTAACAAAGTTGTTAGCAGTAGATTGCATATTGCTAACAGTTACATGTGTTCTTAAATATGATGCTTCAATTAAATTCAACTTGTTTTTCTTTTTAAAGCTCAAATTAATTCCCAAACCCAATTTTGGCTGATGCCTTCTACACTAAAAAATTGTAAAACGTAGGCATAAAAGATTCCAACCAAAGAGGTAGAAGTCCATCTTAATTAGGGGTATTTTTAATTAGTAATTCATGAATATGGTCACGTTTTATTAATTCATTTGGAGATTCCATCAACTTAATTCGGCTGATTTTCATTATAATTATAATACTCCAACCACATGCACATACATACAGCCAAAAATTGGTACCATATTTTAAGTCATTATTATTATTTTGGGTTCCATATCATGTTTTGCCGATCAAGATGCTTTTCATTATAATGCAATTACTCCAACCTCGTATAGCCCAAAACTGGGACGATCGATGTTGTGCTTTTTTTTTTTTTTTTTTTTTTTTTAAGTTCATTTGGCTGAAGATGATTAACTAATTATAATACTCCAACCAACCATGTGCACATATACGTGCATACAGCCAGAAAGTAGTACGATGATCGATACATGCAATGCATGCTGGGTAATTTTAACTAACTACTTAATCAATTTTGACAAGTAGTTTATTAATTAATTTCGAATAGGATTCCATATATCAAGTAATTATTAATTTGGCTGAAGACGGTTGATTATAAATAATGCTCCATCCACCCACATGCATATATGGACATGCACATGTATTCTGCCAGAAATTAAGTGGTGTACGTAGTCTCCTCCCTTTGTTAGATCAAAATCATATCATTCAAACTTCAAACTCCCGGTTTGGATCAATTCAATTTAATAAATGAGAGGAAAGATCGACAGCCCAATTAAGCTGCATCCAGGAAAATATATAGAACATATATAAAATTAATAAGATAAGATAGAAAATACCCAACTAATCACAAAACTATTTTTAAAACATCTCATCTTAATCCTAATTGATATATAACTACCAATTAATCCTTATTCAATAAAATTCTACTTTAAACATAAATTCTAATCCCCTCTTATATAACTCCATATCCATAACACTATTTCCTGACCATTATTTATCATAGAAAAGATCTAATCTTAAAGAAAAAACGAGCCACGATAGAAAAAACTATATATTAAATTGAAATCAACTTTGCTTGAGGTGAATGATAATTGGCGAGACTCATTTATTGTATTTGGTATGAATCTTTAAGAACAATTTCTAGTGTTTCAAGCTTTGAGCTATATATAGATGTGTGCATTTTAAGGGAATTGCATGTATGCATCTTTGTATGAACAGATAAATACTTATATATCAATTTATTTGCTTAAATTGATGCTTAAAAATGTTGTTATTTCTTGCAGAGACCTAATCATCTTTCTGCAACGTAATTAATCCCTATCCATTTTTCATTTATTTGGACTATTCAAAGGAATTAAGGCAATAACCTCAAATAAGGCAAGAAATGGAGAGATTTCTTTTTTTCACATTTTGTCTACAACAAACAAAAAATAAATTGGTTATTGTTGTTACTGTGCACAATAATTGATAAAAAAATATAAAATCGAAAAGAGAGAGAGATTAAGAGAGAGAGTCGAAACACAGATTTAACGTGGTCTAGCAATGTGCCTATGTCAACAGAGAGGCAGCTATATTTTATTCTTAATGATTTAGGGTTACATCATAACACACACATATATATATATATATATATATATATATATATATATATAGGAAAAATCCTAAACTCTACTTGTACGGACGTATTAAAGAAATCCTCAAAATACCCCATACCGTACAGTGAACATCGCTATCGCAATATTCACTTCGCTCCCGTTTACTTGGCCTTCCACTGTAATTAATATAAGCCACTTGTTCCAACAGTTCTGAATTTTAGACCATTTACTCCAATGACATCTTCAAAAGGTACATTATTATAGTAAATTAAATTAAAAATAATGCCATTACAATGATAAGAAAGATATGCATGTAAGTACGGTCCTGTCTGAAACACAAACAAATTTTTCCCCTATATGCAACGTATATATTCCAGAAAGGCCTCCATGCTTAGTTATCGGGTTACAAATTGGGAGATTGTTGTATCATTAATAGAAAAAATTTCTAGCAGCAACCCATATTTATTTTCTCATCTTCGTTTCTTTTAGTAGAAAAAGCAGGCACTTTTGAAATTGTCAGAGCAGCAGTTTCACTTTTTAGCATTGAAGAAACCTCCAATATGGATGGCCTATCAGCTGCATTTTCCCTAACGCACAAAAGAGCTATTTGCAGTCATTTTATTAGTTTACTTGATGAAACTGTATCATCCAGAGATGGATCCATAAACTCCATGCCTTGCAGGCATTTTATTAGTTTACTTGATGAAATTGTATTATCCAGAGATGGATCCATAAACTCCATGCCTTTGCCTGATTTCCACAACTCATATGCCTGAGATAAATGAAACCATGATATCAATTTTGCTGTTCATAAAACACAGAACTTAAAAAAATGACAGAAGACAAAAGCATGATTAAACCAACTTACGTAGTCTAGGAGGTTTAAATTTTCATTTGCACCATAACAACATGCATTCTTCCTCCCACTTATGATGTGTAAGAGTAGAATTCCAAAGCTATAAACATCAAATTTGGTAGAGTATAAACCTCGTTTGACGTATTCAGGAGGAACGTAATGACTGCATGCAATATTAATTATTGATTATTGATATAACTATTAATTATTTGATTAGAATGATTAAATTACTAAACTTCAATCTTTTAAATTACTTAATTACTATGGGTGCTCCAACAATTTGGTTTGTATTTGCTTCACTTTTAACCATACCAAAATCAGACATTAGGTTTCATTTCGTTGTAAGTAAAATGTTGTTAGATTTGAGGTCTCGATGAATTATTGTCAATTGTGAGTATTCTTGAATATATAAGTCTTTGAGTAATCCCTTGGATGATATGAATTCGATTTCTCCGATCCAAAAGAAATCGTCTAGCAAAATCTGTATCAATCAGATTATGATCGACGAGAAACTTGTCAATTGTGGATTGCATACAACTGCTATAACAGTTATATGTGTTCCTAAATATGACGCTTCAATTAAGTTCAACTTGTTTTTCTTCTTTTTAAAGCTTAAACTAATTTTCAAACCCAATTTTAGCTGATGCCTTCTGCACTAAGAAATTGTAAAAAGTTGGCAGAAAAGATTCCAACCAAAGAAGTACTAGAAGTCCATCTCAATTAGGGGTATTTTTAATTAGTAATTCATGAATATTGACACGTTTTATTAATTCATTTGGAGATTCCATCAACTTAAGTCGGCTGATTTTCAATACTCCAACCACATGCACACATACTGCCAAAAATTGGTACCATATTTTAAGTCATTTTTATTTATTATTAATTTTTTGTTTTTGTAACATTTTTATTATTATTTTGGGATCCACCATGTTTCGCTGATCAAGATGCTTTTCATTATAATATAATCACTACACCTCGTACAGCCCAAAACTGGGACGATCGATGTTGGCCGGGTTTTATTTTATTTTATTTTTTTTTCAGTTAATAACGTTTTGTTAATTAGTTTGGATTCCATCGAGTTAATTACTGGCTAGAGCCTAGATGTGATTATAATGTTAAGAAATAATTCCACATTGCTTGTAGACAAGATCTTAAATATCCATGTTTATAAAGAATAAGTAACATTTTCTTATTGAGCCGGTTTTATGAGATGAATTAAGCTCACAAATTTGTTCATGGTATTAGAGCCTATCACAAGACGAATGGGAGGCATGTTTATAAAGAATGGATAACCCTCTCTTATTAAACTAATTTATGAGATGAATTAAACTCACAAATTTAAGCTCACAAATTTCTTCGTATAATACTCCAACAAACCACATGCACATGCATGGATACATATACAGCCAAAAAGTGGTGTACGTTATATTGTCTTTTTTTTTAACAAGTTATTAATGTCTCTTCCTTTTTAATTAGTAATTCATGAATATCGACACGTTTAATTAATTCATTTGGATATTCCATCAACTTCGGCTTATTTTCATTATAATTATAATACTCCAACCACATGCACATACATACAGCCAAAAATTGGTACCATTTTTTAAGTCATTATTATTTATTATTATTTTTTATGCCATTATGTTTTGCTGATCAAGATGCTTTTACGTACATTAATTATAATATAATTACTGCAACCTCGTAAAGCCCAAAACTGGGACGACGGATGTAAGGGTTTTTAAAAAAGGTACAAAATAAAAAAAAAAAAAAAAAATTAGTGAATAATGACATGTTTTGTTAAGTTGTTTGGATTCTATCAAGTTAATTTGGCTGAAGATGATTAACTAATTATAATACTCCAACCAACCACATGCACATGCATACATACAGCCAGGAAAGTGGTGTACGTTACTGTCTCTTCTTTTGATTAGATCCAAATATCATAAAAACTAATAGGTCAAGAAAGTAACCTTAGCGATTGGTTATACACTACAAAAAAATACCTATTTTCTAACGTGACAAATAGTATATGATTTTTGTCATGTCAGAAAATTCTGACGCGCCAATTTGGTGCGTCAAAAAATTCTGACGCACCAATTTGGCACGCTCCGGTTTAGCACGTCAGAATTTTCTGACGCACCAATTTCGCGCGTCAGAAAATTTTGACGCATCAAATATAGAACGTCATAAATTTTTGACGGGCCAATTTGGCGTGTCAGAAATTTTCTGACGTGCTGACTATTACACGTCAAAAAAAAAAAAAAAAAAAAAAGGCCCGAAATTTTAAAATTTTTTCCCTTCTTATTTTCCCTCCACTTTTTTCCTCTTTTTATTCTTCCCTCTTCATTTATTTTTCCCACACTCTCTCTCTCTCCTCTCCCTTCTCTCCACGGCAAATTGAAGAATTTTTTTTTGTTTTTTGAAATAGGCATATCGAAGAAATTAGGCAGAAGAAGGAGAACAAAAAGAAAAGGAGAAGAGAAGAAGAAAAAGAAAGGGAGAAGAGAAGAAGAAAAAGAAGATCGAGGAAGAAGAAGAAGAGATCGCACCATCTCTGCACACCATGGTGCAGCTGTGTTGAGAAACACAGATCTGCATGGCAGCTCCTCATGCTGCCATGCCAGAGGAATACGAAAAAAAAAATTAATTAATTAATTAATTAATTTTTAATTCAAAAAAAAATCCCAAAAAAAATTTCAAAAAAATTAATTAAGTTTTTAATTTTCTGACGTGTGTTAGAACTACCATGTCAGAAAATTTTCTGACGTGTGAGACAGTAGAACGTCAGAATTTTCTGACGTTTTACCCACTGACGTGTCAGGAAAAATTTTTTCCTGACACCTATGCTTCTGACAATCGACACGTGTCAGAAACGACCCGTCAAAAAAATTTTCTGACGCTTCAGGCACTAGAAAAAGTCAGAAATCTCCAGTAAAAAAAAATTATTTTTTTGTAGTGATAACATATAACCCAGCATAATTCTAGTAAAATATTTTATCAAAGTTACCACAAGTATCACAATTTTACTGAATGTGACTTTGTGAGAGAAAATTGAGAACTAAGCAAAGGAATCAGGTCAAATTTCGCATATTGAATAGAAGTTTTTTATTTTTTTAGGTTTAGGTCACTACAAAAAAAAAAAATAATAACAATAAGAGGTTTGATACAGACACAACACAAACCCAACTCATGGCCAACTTCTCCCCTACGTGTAAAAAAAAATTGAATTTTAAACCAAATAAATTGTCATTTTTCCTAAATTTTTAGAATCTCAAGATTATCTTTATCAATTTTTTCTTTTTTAAATGACACATAGGAGAGAAGTTGGCCATAAGTTTGATTTATGTTGTGACCTTAACATTTTACTAATCTCATAATAATAATTTCTAACGTGGCTACATTACATGATTTTTTGCCACGTCAGTAAATATTTTTCTGACGTGGCAAAGTTGGCAGGTCAGTATTTAGTATTGATGTGACAATATCCACACGTCAATAAATTCTGATGTGTTAGACATTGCCACGGCAATAATTTTTTTAGGATTTTAAAACTTTAAAAATTATATATTTTATTGACATATTAAATTTCAACACGTCAATAATCTCTAACGTGGTATTTTTCTGACGTGTTAAAATACCACGTCAAAAATTTCGGACGTGTTAAAATACCACTTCAAAAATTTCTGACGTGGCATTTTCACACGTCAGGAATTACTGACGTGTTAAATGTTGGCAATTCACTAAAAAAAAAAGAACAGGATATTCAACTTTTTCCCTCTTCTTTTATCTCCCCACACTCTCTCTCTTCCCTCTGCATGGCCAGCTCCCTCTAAAGGGAAGATGAAAAAGAAAAGGAGAAGAGAGAAAGAAGAGAAGCAGCAGAAGAGAAGCAGCAGAAGAAAAGCAGAAGAAGAAGAAGAAGAAGAGAAGGTGAAAAAAAAAAAAAATGGAGAAGAGAAGATAAGAAGATTTTTTGGGATTTTGAAGATTTGTTGGGTTTGACGTTTGGGTTTTTGATTTTTCATGTTCATTTTTTGATTTGGATTTTTGATTTTTTTAAAGATTTTTTTGGGTTTGGGTTTTGAAAATGGAGAAAAGAAGAGAGAGAGAGAGTGTGAGAAAATGGAGAAAAGAAGAGAGAGAGAGAGTGTGAGAAAATGGAGAAAAGAAGAGAGGGAGAGCTGGAGAAAAGAAATTGGTGAAAAAAATTATTAAAAAAAATTATTTTAGTTTAAAAATAATTTAAATTAATAAATTTTTTAATTGAAAAAAAAAATTCTGGAAAAAATTTTAAAAAAGAAAAATTATTTTTTTAATAATTTTTTAAAATTTACTCACGTGTCAATTTTGACGCGTCACTAAATTTATTGACATGTTATATTTTAACACATCAGTAAATTACTGACATGTTTGACTTGTGAAACAGTAACACGTCAGTAAAAAAATTTACTGACTCCTATGTTTTTTACCTTCAACACACATCAAAAACACAACGTCAGAAACGTTTTCTGACATGTTAGATACCATGACATATCAGAAAACTCTGGTCAGAAAAATAACGATTTTTTGTAGTGGGTTTAGATTTAGGTTTTATTTTTATGTGGAGCTAAATTCCCAACTAAGGTTGGAGATGAAACCTCACCGATAAAGAACAACATTACTTTTATGTAAGTTTTTATTTATTCGATTTTATTGGATTTTATATTTCAATTGTTTTATTTCTTTTCAATTAGATTGAATGATTCTTGGATATTTTTTGTGCAGCGGTCAATTATACGTCGTCGACGTCGCCCAGAGTCACATATCCCATTAATCAGATTGCAAGGAAGTTGGACTGGATCAACGTAGTGGCGTACGACTTCTATAACCCCGCTCTGTCAGGGAATAGAACTGGACCTTTTGCTGCATTGCACAGTCCACAAATCAATGCAGAAACCCCACCTTGTGGGCATAATGGCGTCAGTGCTTGGCTTGCAACAACTATGCCCGCCAATAAAATAGTCCTTGGCCTTCCATTTTATGGCACCGCATGGTGCCTAGTAAATGAAAATAACCGAGAAATATTTGCGGCGGCTGCTGGACGAGCTCAAAGTGATAAAGTATATATTAATGACTTAGATGGGACCTTACCTTATAACCAAATCAAGTATTTCATAGAGAAACACCCAGGTGGCAGACAGGATCACAGTGACAAATATGTTGTAGACTATTTCAGTGCTGAGAATACTTGGATTGGTTATAACGATATTCATAGTATCAGAGCTAAGGTTGAATATGCTAGGGGAAAGGGATTGCTCGGTTACTATGCATGGCATGCGGGCGGCGACAGAGATGGGACTCTTTCAGGAGCAGGTTAGTATGTTTATATCTTTCCTAAATCATGCATCTACAATTTGCCTTTGAAGCATATATATGAGGTTTTTTTTTTTTTTTTTTTTTTTGTCACATACACGTGTCTCTGTTTTGATATGTGCATGCATCGTCCATATTAATTCTCACTTGTTATGCATGTGTAATTCTAATTACTTGTAAGGTATATATATGAGTCTGTGATGCAAAGTTAGCTCAATCACCTCCGAAGGTCTCCTGACCGAAAGTGGTCGAATTACCCTAATGACTTTGGGCCGGGTAGCTCATCTCCACCCGGCGCTTCTAACCTGTTTATAGTGTGGCGGTAAGTGTTTTAAGATAATTATTAGGTGTGCTAGAGTATATTTGCTATTTGTTAAATGTTGTAGTACGTGTCAACATGTAATTTGAAGGTGTAAATCAAGGGTTTTTCTTTTACCTCATCCTTATTGAACTCAAACTCTTCCAATTTGAATTTGTAAGCTAGTATTCATTGATCATTCTAACTTGTAATTCTTATTGCTATCGCAGCTTTTGGCGCATGGCCAATCACTGGACTTGGACAGGCCGGCACCAGCACGGGCACTGACAACGGCACCGAAATTGGTTTCGGCACCGACAACGTAACCAAAACCAGTACCGGCACTGCCACCTCCACCGCCACCGGCGTCAGTACAGTCACTAGCACCGTCACCAACGCCATCACTGGCACCAACACCAACACCAACACTTTCACCTGCATCAACAGTACTTGTCTTGCACCGGCACCAACATTGGCTAGCTCGTTGTGAACATTCAGGCCACTTATAATATATGTCATAATCGTTCAATAAGAAGCTTGCATTATCCACAATAAGGCCAATTATCACATGTGTTATATGGCCAATAATCAGACCCGCGTGTATTTGTAACATAGAAGCTTGTATTATCAACAATAAGGCCTCTTAATTAAGATACATGTCTATTGTGTTAAGAAGCTTGTATTGTGTACAATAAGGTCAATTATCAAATATGGTGTGTTGTAAGGCCAGTAATCAGATATGTTATATTATTTGGAGCATATACATATATAAAGAAGCTTGTACTATTGATAACCAGCTCATAACCAATGCTTTACATGGAATTCTTCATTATAATTTAATTTCAAAACCTTTTTTTGTTTTTACTTAGATTTTCTATCGTACTTTTCTTTATAGGTTGTAAAAATATATATCATGCATATTTTAATAAAAAGACATACTAAAGGTTATACATCAATATATTACTCAATATAGTGACACACAATTACAATTTACACACAGAACATTGCATAGATGTATAAATCGCATAAAATTTTACTATTACAAGGCCCTTAATTTTAGTTTAATCCATATAAATTAACACATGTTAAAATCTTTGTTCCTACCGGAAAAAAGTAGGAGACAGAAATCTTGGATTGCATGTGATTATAAAAGTATTAATAGAAAGTTAGCAAGGATCTCAATATTATTGATGTGATACCTATCCAAATAATTTTGAGCCATTAGAAAATATACATAACAAAATAAAAGAAAAGAAAAATCTTTCAATCAATGCAATCAAATAATCCTCCTAGTGACTCACATCACATTCAATGCTTAATTATCTCTTTGGTGTTTTCAAAGCGTTTAGGGAATGTTAAGTGCTCTCCAAGTGCTTATATTCATTTTCTGCATAAACAATCAAATTTATTTTAATCTTATTTGCTTTCAAAAGCATAAAAAGTACTTTGAAAAAATACCTGAAAATACAAGTAAATCTTACAAAAGAAAAAAACCCATAAAACGATCAAATAAATTAAAACATAAGACCCTTAATTTTAGTTAAATATATATAAATTAAAACATGTTAAAATTGTGTTCCGATATGATTAATTTAAAATCAAAAGAAGCATAAAGGGAAAAAAAAAATAGTAAGAAAAAAACATTGATTTTGATTATTAAAGCATTAATATAAGAAAATTAGTATGAATGTCTGATAAATAAATTTTTGGCTTCTTTTTCTTTTTTCTTTTTTTTTTCTTTTCTTTTTTTTTTTTTAAAAAAACGCGTAAGACCCTTTATTCTAGTTTAATCCATATCATGTTAAAATTTATGTTCCCAGATAAGTAGTTTAAAATGAATAGAAGTATAGAAAAGAAAAGGAAAAAAAAAAATAGCAAGAAAACGTGGATTTTGATTATCAAATCATTAATAGAAAATTAATAGGAATCTCTAATAATGTTGTTGTAATACTTATTTTCAATACAAATAAATCCCACATAATTTTCAATAAGAATATTTTTTATGAATACAAAATTAAAAAAAAAAAATTATTTTACACCATTTCTAATAGCGCGTGTTTTCATTTTGGATTCCATCAAGTTTTGCTGATATCACGATGACTAATTAACTAAATAATATACTCCAACCACATGCACATTTACATACTGCCACAAATTAATTAAGTGGTGTACATACATACATATAAGTCTCTTCCCTTTGTTACTTTCAAAATATATATCTATCATACAAAGTCCTGGTTTGGATCAGTTCAATTTAATTAATTAATGATAAGGAAATTAGTATACACTGCCCAATAATTAAGCTGGACGGGAGAATCCTTTTAGTGTGAGTTCAAACCTCTACATGTTAGATCCTCTAATTGAGTGGTTTTATTTCTTTTTCAAATAAAATGTTGTTAGATTTGAGGTCTCGATGAATTATTGTCAATCGTGAGTATTCTTGGATATATAAAAGAAATCGTTTAGCAAGATCTGTATCAATGACATTATGACGAGAAAGTTAACAAAGTTGTTAGCAGTAGATTGCATATTGCTAACAGTTACATGTGTTCTTAAATATAATGCTTCAATTAAATTCAACTTGTTTTTCTTTTTAAAGCTTAAATTAATTTCCAAACCCAATTTTGGCTGATGCCTTCTACACTAAAAAATTGTAAAAAGTAGGCATAAAAGATTCCAACCAAAGAGGTAGAAGTCCATCTTAATTAGGGGTATTTTTAATTAGTAATTCATGAATATTGACACGTTTTATTTATTCATTTGGAGATTCCATCAACTTAATTCGGCTGATTTTCATTATAATTATGCACATACATACAGCCAAAAATTGGTACCATATTTTAAGTCATTATTATTATTTTGGGTTCCATATATATATCATGTTTTGCCGATCAAGATGCTTTTCATTATAATGCAATTACTCCAACCTCGTATAGCCCAAAACTGGGACGATCGATGGATGTAAGGGTTTTTTTTTAAAAAAGTAAAAAATAAAAAATAAAAAAGTTAATGAATAATGACATGTTTTGAATTGTTAAGTTGTTTGGATTCCATCAAGTTAATTTGGCTGAAGATGATTAACTAATTATAATACGCCAACGAACCACACGCACATGCATACATACAGCCAGAAAGTGGTGTACGTAATTGTCTCTGCTTTTGGTTAGATCCAAATATCATAAAAACTAATAGGTCAAGAAAGTAACCT
>NC_081546.1:21676276-21676688 GCF_901000735.1 Corylus avellana
AATTCTAGTAAAATATTTTATCAAAGTTACCACAACTATCACAATTTTACTGAATGTGACTTTGTGAGAGAAAATTGAGAACTGAGCAAAGGAATCAGGTCAAATTTCGCATATTTAGTAGAAGTGAGCTTTTTTTTTTTTTTCCTAATTAAAAGGTCAGAAGGGGGCAATGAATTGTGGATGTCTACCTGTGTGTTACAATGAAACTACCTGCTGGGAATTGTTTAGGAGAGCCCTAGAGGGCTGGAACCATAGGTGCTCCCTCAATAACTGAAAAATTCTAAACAGATAAATATCACAATTTTATGCGGAATTAACAGATATATATCAAAACAAACATTCATCAAAATATGAATAATCACACACAAAGATTTTGGTGACGAAGAGGAAACCTTTTAGAAAACGTTCTAAA
>NC_081546.1:21676708-21684497 GCF_901000735.1 Corylus avellana
TTTTAATTTTAATTTTAATTTTAAATCTATTATTGAATCTGTAGGACTCACTTGTTAACTCTTTTATACAGATCTAATAGCGGTGAATTTAAAAAATAGTTTGACAAAAGATGGACAAGATAAGCTATTTCTAGTTAATATTAATAGATATTGATGTGATATTTTCCTTTTGAAAAATTCTAAATAGATAAATATCACAATTTTATGCGGAATTAACAGATATATATCAAAACAAACATTCACCAAAATATGAATAATCACACACAAAGATTTTGGTGACGAAGAGGAAATCTTTTACAAAAAGTTCTAAAAGTAAAACCTCTCCGGGGCAGCCAAACCCAAGAAATCACTATCAAAAGATTATCCAGAGATTACAGACACTAGGAACACTTACAACCCTTTGCAAGACCTTGACTCTGTAAGATCGACAAGCCTCCAACTTGTCTCCTCGCTCACAATCTTCTTCAACGTGATTCTCCTTTATCGGACCCTTCCGATAGACTTCAATTAAGCACACAATTAATACTAACAAAAATCCTCTAAAAGGAATCAATTTGGCTCACAACAAAATAATCACTCAAGCACAGCCTCACACGAATTCTCTGGGGGTGAAAATTCGTGCTTCTCTCTTCTATAATGATGTATATATACCCCCGACAAAACCCTAGACCTAACCCACTTAAAATCATGTTTTTGGGCCTAAAACTTACGGGGTGTCCGGACATGTTAATGGGCGGTCCGGACACGGCTTCGCGGAGCAAAATTTTAGTTTCTGGAAATGAGGTCCGGATCCGGGGAATTGCGGTCCGGACCCTGCCTGTCCAGTCTTCATCAACAGCTGCGATCGATGGGCGTTTGTGGTCCGATTGAGCTGAAATTTTGCAGGGACGTTCATAACACATGAATCTACATTATGAACGGTGGAGATTGGATTCTGAGCATTCTATATCAGTGTTTGAGCCATGAACAGTAACATCTGCATTTTGGAACTGAATTAAGCCAACACAAGAACTAACAATAACAATTGAGCTATAGTCTGACTCAACTTTACCAAGATATCAGTGGATTTCCAATGCAGCTAATATTAAGTAGGCTTGTGTACGAGTAATTCTCCATTACGAAGATTCGAACCCATGCTAGCTAGCTAGTACATGTCTGGACCTCATGGATATTTCTTTGAAACCACTGAACCACTGCCACTGGTGGCGAATGGAAGGGAGCTTAATTAATATGAACAAAGCTAACCCTTAAAATAAACGGTTAACGACAACTATCATGGTATTGAATTCAGTCATAATAATTTACATGTGGGTATGGCACATTGGAAGAAATTTTGGAAGTTATCACTTGGGCTCAATTGGAAATGGTTGATAAACCGAAACAAAATAACATATTTCTTTTTAAAACGTGAAAGCTAGGCACATGTTATGTTTAATATGATTGATATATAGAGTCTTTATACCGTTAACTCTTGTCTCCTATTAATATTCATTTTCTCTCAAACACCGCGACACAAGGTCCAAAATATTTTCTCTCTTGATTGCTTTCAAGGATGTGGCACCATTACCGTCCATATATGCACAACATTAATTGACAATATATCAGAGGATCGGATTATATCTCCTGTGTCCTCCTCCATATATTTTATATTTATTGGCTAGCTTCAGGTTTATCTCCTATGACTAGCTAGCTACTGCCATTAGAATTGTTAGTTACAAATTAATTAAGAAGCATTAATTTGGATAATCCATCAATTTCAAATTTTATTTTAATTATTTCTTTCTCTTTCTTAAGCGTAATATTATTAAGTGTATATATATTAGCCATAAAAAAGGTTCATATTAATTTATTGAGGGTTCCAAGTTTCAAGTACTGAGATGGATTTTAATTAAGAAAAAACAACAAATGTGATCGAACAATGGCATTTTATTATAAAAAAAAAAAACAGATGGAACGTACATATATCCGATCAGATTACAGAAAGAAACAGTGCAAATAAGTTAAGGATACCGCCAATTCCAAACAGTATGCATGGAGGCCATGAAAGAAAACAACACGTACAACTGACAATTGGCCTCACAACGTACACAAGTACTGACTGATGATTGGCCTTATTTGTGGACAAAATAGATATAGAAGCTAGCTAGCTTCTAATTAAACACGTAGGACATCTGAAGATTGGCCTGCAGATTTGTTCCATGCTAGGGAAGCTGCGACAATATATATATTAAGAGTAAAAATTAGCTTTCTTGATTAATTTCATAGAAGACTAGAAATCCAAAGAGAAATATGATTATAGTAATAAAATAATTACCGAGTGTTGAAAGAGTCCAGTAGTCGTAGTCGTCGCCGTCCACATGCCACGCAAAGTAACCAAGCAATTCCTTTTCCTTGGCGTGTATAACCTTATCAAAGATGATATCCTTACCATCATAACCAATCCACGTCGTCCCAACATAGCAATACTGTGTGACATAGGAGTGATCGATCCCTTCTTTGGCACCTTCTGATACTTTTATAAAATCCTGGATTTTTCGATAAAGTATGGGGTCATCACTCGAAGCTCCAGCAGCCGCTGAGGATATTTCATGTTCATCAGCATTTTGCAGAACCCAACTGCGGCCAAAAAATGGAAGGCCGAGGACTAATTTGTTGGCCGGCACGGTTGCATTGATCCAAGCAATGATGGCATCCTCCACGCTAATAATTTGAGGAGAGAAATGTGGATTGTACCATGGAGCAGGTGGCAAAGTGTGGCTCACCTTTGTTGACAATTGGGTTCACTATCATTATGTTGGCAAAGTGTGGCTCACCTTTGTTGACAATTGGGTTCACTATCATTACTCATCACATTTCTCCACGTAGAAATTTGCAGCTGCAATCTTTGACAAAAAAGGAGCTTTGTTAAAGCCTTGGCCGATTGTCTTCCCTTAAGAAGCTTTGTCTCATTGAAAGCTTATAGATAAGGGGGCTTCTAGATGAAAGAAGAAAAATAGGTGTGAAAGGAGAATTGTGGGCTATGCTATAGAGTAAGTGACCGAAATGTTTGAAATATGGGTGCAGGAAATTGCCTATATAACAAAATGGAAGGCCACTTGCAAATGAGACACCAACGAGAGCTTCGTAAAAGAAAGTGATAGTGCTTTCATAAAAAGAGCAAGAAAAATACAAGAGTAGTGTTTTTCTAAGAGAGTGAGCAAAACACAAGAGTGTGTATTTTTCAGGAGTGTGAGAGATACACTGTGTGAGTGAGATCTGCTGATCCATAATTGTAGTTCATTCAAAGTGATATAGTAATATCTGGTGTGCACTGTGGATGTAGGCAGTATTGGCCGAACCACGTATAAATTCTTGTCTTGTGCCTTTATATTTTATTGTGTTGTTGTTTTCTTGAAAAATTGAATCCCAAGATCCTGTCAAAAGGAATTAGCGGCGTCCTAATTTCCTAACAATTGGTATCAGAGCTCGGTTCGTGTTCCGTTCGAGTGGGAGCAATAGCGTCAAGTTTATACAACAAGAAGTATGTCTTGCGAAACCCCCGAAACCACTCCTGAAGTTGCTTCTTCAAGTGACAGTTCAAAGAAGTGGAGTTCAAATTATGGATCCGGTGGATCTATGAAAGTTGAAATAAAGCCATTTGATGAGAAGATCAGTTTTGGCTTATGGCAAAGGCGGATGCGTGGCGTTCTTATTCAACAAAGGCTGTTAGTTGCCTTAGAAGAAAGACCGGAGGGCATGACTGACCCCGAGTGGTCAGATATCGATCAACGGGCAATCTCTACCATTGAGATGTATATCACAGATGATGTGTTAAATCATGTGATATCAGCAATCTCTGCCAAAGATATGTGGGACAAGCTAGAAGCCATATATCTGGGGAAATCCTTGTCAAATAAGCTATTCCTCAAGAAGAAACTCTTCAAGCTGGAGATGAAGGAAGGCGAGGATGTGATGAAGCATATCAACATCTTCAACGCTTTGATCAACGACTTGAATCGGATAGATGTTCAATTCAGTGAAGAAGATCGAGCCTTGTTATTGCTTGCATCATTTCCAGATTCTTATGAGCATTTTGTCACCACGCTCATGTTTGGAAAGACAACTCTCAAGTTCAATGAGATTGTGCAAGACATCATCTCTCATGCGACCATGAAGAAGGCAGATGATAAGTCCACTTCCGTATCTGCTTTGAATGTGGAAAGTAGAGGCAGAAGATCAAACAGTGGCAACGGGCATGGAAGGTCGAGATCAAGGGCCGGCAGGTCAAAATCAAGGTATCCAAGAAATTCCAACAGCCAGAGCAGCTCAAAAACTATTGAGTGTTGGAATTGTGGCAAGACGGGTCACTACAAAAATCAATGTAAAGCTCCGAAAAAGGAGGCAACAAACGACACTGCAAACGTGGTGGCAGATGAAGCGCAAGAGGCCCTGATCCTCTCGGTTGATAGTCCCTTTGATTCTTGGGTGTTAGACTCAGGGGCTTCCTTTCATACAACAACGATACACGAAATCTTGGGAAACTATGTTAGTGGAGATTTCGGAAAAGTGTATCTAGCTGATGGTACGGCGCTGGATGTTGTGGGCATGGGAAATGTTCAGATTAGAATACATGCAGATTCAGTATGGAAGTTGGAGAAAGTCAGGCATGTTCCAGAGCTGAAGAAGAATCTGATCTCTGTGGGACAGCTTGATGATGAAGGGCATGGCATTCACTTCCACGGAGGTAAGTGGAAGGTCACATTTGGGGCTATGATGATAGCTCAAGGTGAAAAGACTGGTACCCTCTATATGACCACAGATATGAGGGATACTATTGCTGTTGCGAATGCAAGTGCTGAAGCAGATCTGTGGCACCAAAGGCTAGGCCACATGAGTGAAAAAGGACTCAAAGTTTTGCACTCATTGGGGAAGCTACCAAAGTTAAAGTCGATTAATATCGACTTCTGTGAAAATTGCATTTTTGGCAAACAGAAACGGGTGAGTTTCAAAACGGGTGGCAGAACCCTCAAAAATGAGAAGCTGGAGCTAATTCACACAGATGTCTGGGGGCCAGCTACAGTCTCGTCCATTGGCGGAAAGTCATACTTTGTGACTTTCATTGATGACCATTCCAGGAAGGTATGGGTTTATTTCTTGAGACAGAAATCGGAGGTGTACGAAGTATTCAAGAAATGGAAGGCCATGGTGGAGAACGAGACAGGCTTGAAGATCAAGAAGTTAAGATCTGACAACGGTGGAGAGTACGAGGACACCGAGTTCAAAACGTTCTGTTTCGAGAATGGGATCCGTTTGGAACGGACTGTTCCAAGAACCCCACAGCAGAATGGGGTGGCAGAAAGGATGAACTGAACATTGACAGAAAGAGCCAGAAGCATGCGCATTCAGTCAGGCTTACCCAAGCAGTTTTGGGCTGAAGCAATCAACACAGCAGCCTACCTCATTAATCGAGGACCATCAGTGCCGTTGGAGCAACGCATACCGGAGGAGGTATGGAGCGGAAAGAAGGTAAATCTTTCATGGTTAGAAGTTTTTGGTTGCATTGCTTATGTGCACATTAGTGACCATGTGAGGGGAAAGCTAGACCCTAAGTCACTAAAGTGCACCTTCATTGGATATGGAGGAGATGAGTTTGGTTATCGACTCTGGGATGACCAAAATAAGAAAATCATTCGAAGTAGAGATGTGGTTTTCAATGAGAAGGTGATGTACAAGGATAGAGGTACTGCACAACCTTTTAGTCCAGTACAAGATGATCATATGTGTGTTGAGTTGGATGATCTTCCTGAAAGTAGTCCGGTGCAACAAGTTGGTGAAGATCCTCAGCCTGAAGAACCTGCAGAACAACAAACACCACAAGATCCAACTCTTACGCCTGCACCTAGAAGGTCTGCTCGTCCACATGTACCAAACAGGAAGTACATGAACTTTCTGTTATTAACAGATAGTGGAGAACCTGAATGCTATGATGAAGCATGTTAGGTAGAGGACTCGAGCCAGTGGGAGCTTGCAATGAAGGATGAGATGAAGTCTCTCATCTCTAACAAAACATGGGAGCTAGCTAAGTTACCCGTGGGAAAGAAGACTCTACACAACAAATGGGTATATAGAGTCAAAGAGGAACATGATGGTTCCAAGAGACACAAGGCAAGATTGGTGGTCAAAGGCTTTCAGCAAAAAGAAGGAATTGACTATACCGACATTTTCTCACCGGTTGTGAAACTGAATACCATTCGTTCAGTTCTCAGCATTGTTGCAGCAGAGGGGTTGCACCTAGAGCAGTTAGATGTGAAGACTGCTTTCCTCCATGGAGACCTAAAGGAGGAGATTTACATGCAGCAACCGGAGGGTTTTCCAGTCAAAGGGAAAGAGAAACTTGTGTGCAAATTGACTAAAAGCTTGTACGGCCTGAAGCAAGCTCCAAGGCAGTGGTACAAGAAGTTCGATGGGTTTATGCAGAGGCATGGCTACAACAAGTGCAACGCTGACCATTGTTGTTACTTCAAGAGGTTTGAATCCAGTTACATTATTTTGTTACTGTATGTCGATGACATGTTAGTAGCAGGTTCAGATATGGATGAAATCCAGAAGTTGAAGAAGCAACTATCGAGTGAGTTCGACATGAAGGATTTGGGCGCAGCGAAGCAAATTCTTGGGATGAGAATAAATAGGGACAAGCAAATGGGTACTTTGGAGTTGTCTCAAGAGGAGTACATTTGCCGTGTTCTGAAAAGGTTCAGCATGAGTAATGCTAAGCCAGTTTGCACACCCTTGGCTAGTCACTTTCGGCTATCCAAGGATCAGTCCCCCAAGACAGAAGAAGAGAAGGAATTCATGGCTAAGGTTCCATATGCCTCAGCCATTGGAAGTTTGATGTATGCCATGGTTTGCACGAGACCAGATATAGCTCATGCAGTGGGAGCTGTGAGCAGATTCATGTCAAAACCCGGGAAGCAACACTAGGAGGCAGTAAAGTGGATACCAAGGTATCTACGAGGTACAATTAACATAAGCCTATGTTTCAAAAATGGCGAGCTAAAACTACAAGGGTTTGTAGATGCAGACTTTGCTGGAGAGGTAGATCACATGAGGAGCACTACCGGATATGTTTTCACAATTGGTACTACTGCAGTGAGTTGGATTTCGCAGATACAGAAGGTTGTTGCTTTATCCATTACAGAGGCAGAGTACGTGGCTGTAACTGAGGCTAGCAAATAGATGATTTGGTTACAGGGATTGTTGGCAGAAATGGGTTTCAGACAAGAGAAGAATGTTTTACACAGTGATAGCCAGAGTGCGATACACTTGGCAAAGAATTCAGCATTTCATTCAAGAACCAAGCACATTGGACTTCGATATCATTTCATCAGATCACTTCTAGAAGATAAGGTGTTGATACTTGAGAAGATCCAGGGCAGCAAGAATCCAGCTGACATGTTAACTAAAACAGTTACTACAGAGAAACTGAAGTTGTACTCAACTTCAGTTGGTCTTCAAGCTTGAGGACAAATGGACGAGTTGCAGAAGAGGGAATTGCGGAGATTGTTGAGATTCCAACTCATTAGACTCCAAGTGGGAGATTGTTGAAAAATGGAGTCAAATGAGTAAACAATGATAGCATCTTCTAGAAGCCGTCAAAGGAATAGTAAAAGGTTGTTGCACCAACCAAGCCGTCAAAAGAATAGTGAAAGGTTGTTGCACCAACCAAGCCGTCGAAGGAATAGTGCATGGTTGTTGCACTAACCATGGACTTTCATGTTTCTCACCAACCCTTCTACACCTATATAAGGAG
>NC_081546.1:21684597-21694948 GCF_901000735.1 Corylus avellana
AAAAAAAGAAAAAAGAAAAAGAAGCCAAAAATTTATTTATCAGACATTCATACTAATTTTCTTATATTAATGCTTTAATAATCAAAATCAATGTTTTTTTCTTACTATTTTTTTTTTCCCTTTATGCTTCTTTTGATTTTAAATTAATCATATCGGAACACAATTTTAACATGTTTTAATTTATATATATTTAACTAAAATTAAGGGTCTTATGTTTTAATTCATTTGATCGTTTTATGGGTTTTTTTCTTTTGTAAGATTTACTTGTATTTTCAGGTATTTTTTCAAAGTACTTTTTATGCTTTTGAAAGCAAATAAGATTAAAATAAATTTGATTGTTTATGCAGAAAATGAATATAAGCACTTGGAGAGCACTTAACATTCCCTAAACGCTTTGAAAACACCAAAGAGATAATTAAGCATTGAATGTGATGTGAGTCACTAGGAGGATTATTTGATTGCATTGATTGAAAGATTTTTCTTTTCTTTTATTTTGTTATGTATATTTTCTAATGGCTCAAAATTATTTGGATAGGTATCACATCAATAATATTGAGATCCTTGCTAACTTTCTATTAATACTTTTATAATCACATGCAATCCAAGATTTCTGTCTCCTACTTTTTTCCGGTAGGAACAAAGATTTTAACATGTGTTAATTTATATGGATTAAACTAAAATTAAGGGCCTTGTAATAGTAAAATTTTATGCGATTTATACATCTATGCAATGTTCTGTGTGTAAATTGTAATTGTGTGTCACTATATTGAGTAATATATTGATGTATAACCTTTAGTATGTCTTTTTATTAAAATATGCATGATATATATTTTTACAACCTATAAAGAAAAGTACGATAGAAAATCTAAGTAAAAACAAAAAAAGGTTTTGAAATTAAATTATAATGAAGAATTCCATGTAAAGCATTGGTTATGAGCTAGTTATCAATAGTACAAGCTTCTTTATATATGTATATGCTCCAAATAATATAACATATCTGATTACTGGCCTTACAACACACCATATTTGATAATTGACCTTATTGTACACAATACAAGCTTCTTAACACAATAGACATGTATCTTAATTAAGAGGCCTTATTGTTGATAATACAAGCTTCTATGTTACAAATACACGCGGGTCTGATTATTGGCCATATAACACATGTGATAATTGGCCTTATTGTGGATAATGCAAGCTTCTTATTGAACGATTATGACATATATTATAAGTGGCCTGAATGTTCACAACGAGCTAGCCAATGTTGGTGCCGGTGCAAGACAAGTACTGTTGATGCAGGTGAAAGTGTTGGTGTTGGTGTTGGTGCCAGTGATGGCGTTGGTGACGGTGCTAGTGACTGTACTGACGCCGGTGGCGGTGGAGGTGGCAGTGCCGGTACTGGTTTTGGTTACGTTGTCGGTGCCGGAACCAATTTCGGTGCCGTTGTCAGTGCCCGTGCTGGTGCCGGCCTGTCCAAGTCCAGTGATTGGCCATGCGCCAAAAGCTGCGATAGCAATAAGAATTACAAGTTAGAATGATCAATGAATACTAGCTTACAAATTCAAATTGGAAGAGTTTGAGTTCAATAAGGATGAGGTAAAAGAAAAACCCTTGATTTACACCTTCAAATTACATGTTGACACGTACTACAACATTTAACAAATAGCAAATATACTCTAGCACACCTAATAATTATCTTAAAACACTTACCGCCACACTATAAACAGGTTAGAAGCGCCGGGTGGAGATGAGCTACCCGGCCCAAAGTCATTAGGGTAATTCAACCACTTTCGGTCAGGAGACCTTCGGAGGTGATTGAGCTAACTTTGCATCACAGACTCATATATACCTTACAAGTAATTAGAATTACACATGCATAACAAGTGAGAATTAATATGGACGATGCATGCACATATCAAAACAGAGACACGTGTATGTGACAAAAAAAAAAAAAAAAAAAAAAACCTCATATATATGCTTCAAAGGCAAATTGTAGATGCATGATTTAGGAAAGATATAAACATACTAACCTGCTCCTGAAAGAGTCCCATCTCTGTCGCCGCCCGCATGCCATGCATAGTAACCGAGCAATCCCTTTCCCCTAGCATATTCAACCTTAGCTCTGATACTATGAATATCGTTATAACCAATCCAAGTATTCTCAACACTGAAATAGTCTACAACATATTCGTCACTGTGATCCTGTCTGCCACCTGGGTGTTTCTCTATGAAATACTTGATTTGGTTATAAGGTAAGGTCTCATCTAAGTCATTAATATATACTTTATCACTTTGAGCTCGTCCAGCAGCCGCCGCAAATATTTCTCGGTTATTTTCATTTACTAGGTACCATGCGGCGCCATAAAATGGAAGGCCAAGGACTATTTTATTGGCGGGCATAGTTGTTGCAAGCCAAGCACTGACGCCATTATGCCCACAAGGTGGGGTTTCTGCATTGATTTGTGGACTGTGCAATGCAGCAAAAGGTCCAGTTCTATTCCCTGACAGAGCGGGGTTATAGAAGTCGTACGCCACTACGTTGATCCAGTCCAACTTCCTTGCAATCTGATTAATGGGATATGTGACTGTGGGCGACGTCGACGACGTGTAATTGACCGCTGCGACTAGAAGCAACTGGCCATTTTCAGTCAGCTCGGACTCTTTGTCAACTGCTGCACGCCATTCATCGAGGAGAGAGCCAAGGTTGGTCATGTCGACCGCCGTTGAGGGGTACAGCCAGTGGAGGCTAAGGCCATGGAAGTCGTTAGACCTTGCTAGCTTTATTGAGGAATCTATGAATGATTTGTGGGTACTGAGCTGGCTAGCCATTAAAGCAAAGGTAGGACCAGAGAATCCACCGATGGATAAAAGGGTTTTGACCTTTTTGTTTGTTTTCACACGGATTGGGTGAAGGTTGAGAACCGCTCCCTATATTCGTTAGGAAAGGTGACTTCATAGGTGTTGGGTTTGACATCCGTAAAGGCAGCAAAAAGATGGGTGAAAAGCTGGGAAGGTATGCTAGGCACCGGGATTGGGAAGTCACTGTGGCAATACCAGTATTCGGCTTTCATTGGGGGAATAGCCGCAATAGCAGTATTAGAGCGAGCCATTGAAGGGAAGGTGATGAGAAATGCTATAATGCATTTTCCCCACCATCTGCCCACCATCTCTGCAGCTTGCTCTAGGCTAATAGCTATGAGAATGAGATATTACTTGGAGTTTTTAGCAGAGAATGCAAGACTATCTATATATAGGTTGCTTGGAGTTTTCAGAAGAGATGCAAGCCTATATATAGGCAGTATTGCAAATATACGAATTAAATTAGGGCAAACGGAAACCACAAGGTAGCTAGAAACATTGCTGAGCTGCAATATGAACAAAACTCTATTAATTAAATTTACCATCCTATCCCACGTTAATTAGGAAGGGAAGAAAAGGGGTTGACCAAAAAATATGAACAGAAAAACAATAAACAGCAAAGTACACTTCAATAATAGCTTAGCTATATATCAACAATTTAAGATACGAATATTGTAGTTGACATTAAAGACGGAAAAATCCACAGAATGATTAAAATTAAACTGGAAACGTGATTTTCCACAACATAAGTGAAGCTGTCTTTAAACTCACAAGACCAAAACAATGGCTCCGTCTGGCATCGACTTTTTATCGTTTAGTGGCTTGGTACTGTAGTAAAAATTGATTGATGTGAGAAAAAAAAAATGTTTGGTATGAAAAATAAATTGGTTTGCTTGTAGCAATTTTTTTATTTGAATAATAATAAAAAAGTGATTGATCTGATGTAAAAAGTAAGAACGTCGAAAATTTTCATTTTTTCATACTACACATTCCTACTATTTTACTTTTCAAAAATAAATAACCATTCTTACATTTTTTTTCACACTTTTTAGGCCAAAAGCCTTTAAAAATGAAAATATTTTGTTTTGTAGTGATTTTTTTTTTTTTTTTTTTAAATATCAGTAAAAGTGAATGATGCAATAAAAAAAGTGAGAATGTTTTGATTTTTTTTTTGAAAAAAAAAAAAGTGAATAGTATTTGGGGGTGGAGGTGTTGTTTGACAAACAACCCCAATATGCCTTTGGAAGCTTGCAGCTAGATTTGAAGGTGGGCAACGTGAGCAACCAATAAAATTTTAGTGGGGCAAAAGGAGGTTTTAGGTAGGTGAGAGGGGTTATATAATAAAAATGCAATTTTAAAAACGTAATTTAGCGTTTGGTAAAATTGCACTTTTCAAAACACTTTTCAAACGTAGTTAAGTGTTAAGCGTAGTTAAGTGGATAAATTTAGGTTAATTTGAAGAATCTAACACTTTCCAAAACAAATACAAGAGCTAAATAATAAGAATCTTCTCATATCATTTTAGTAATCAACTTTTCTATTATATAATTGATTTACAATACGGTAGAGATAGAGATAGAAATAACGATTTGGAGATATTGTTTTTATTTTAGTAATCAACTTTCCTATTATATAATTGATGTACATACAGGTGTATATATCTGTATGTACACCTGTAGATAGAAATTAAGATGCATACACTAATTACCTTTTATTTTTCTTTTTTATTTTATTTTATTATTATTTTTTTTTTTCTATTCATAGACTAATTCCTTTAAAATGCACATGTTAGGGCTAGCTACATTTTGTTTTATATTAAATTGACAATGAGTTTGTGTTATATTGATATGTAATTTGTAGAGTACAATTAATATATATATATATATATATATATATATATATATATATATATATATAGGGCGTGCTAAGAAAGATAAGAAATTCCTAGCTAATGGATACAAACAAAAATTGTAAAATAATATTTTAGATTTTTACATCCCCTCAAACTCAAGGTGTAGCTTGAGTTTGGATTTAATTTGGATTGGATTTTTATTTTTATTTCTTTGTGATGTATTTTTTTTTTTTTTAAAAAAAAGAATTTAATTGATAAGCGGGTTGACTTGCTGAAACTCGGCCGTATATGGCGGAGAGGTATCCGTTAGGCTACAATGATGTCTACTATATGCCTTTTATATGAAAATTCTTTCCAACAAATTGACTTAGATACTGTTTTTTACTAGCATACTGTTTGTTTTTTTTTGGATTTGACTTGTATACTTTAAAAAAAAAAAAAAAAAAAATTACAACAAATTGATGCACGAACAGATTGTTAAGCCTTTTAGAACTCACATTTCATTTTCCACTTATTTTCACACAGACAAATTGATGCACGAACAGATTGACTTAGAGTGTTGGCATGAGAAGAAATGGTTTTAAATCCACAGATATGGTTTTTTACTATCATGGCTATATATGTCATGGTGAAAGAGTCGTGCACAAGTGCCCAAGACTCCCTAGGAACCCCATAAAAGTTAATTAATCCATTGTGGTATCTCCTGTAGTTCTTTGCGTGATGACAAATTTGGGTGCCACAGTTTTGAGTGCCAAAGACTTATGATCTATATGAATTAATTGGCCATGTGCCAAAGGCCCTACCCAACGCTGAAGAAGAAACTGTCCTATAGAAATAACTCCGACTAAGACCGCACGTCCACAGAAAAAGCCAATTTTTCTTGTTGGGCCTCTTTTTGCCATGCATGACTGATGGATTTAAAGATAGGTAACGACAACACCATGGTTGCTGCAGGTGTTTTATTTATTTTTATTTTTATTTTGGGCAAGTAAAAGTTTATTGAAAAAAGTTGAACAAGAATAAAAGATACAGATCCTGAAAACAAGACGTCCTAAAAGCCAGAAGATGCCTACACTAATATATATATATATATATACACGCGCCTACAAGACAGAAATAACTCCGACTAAGACCGCACGTCCACAGAAAAAGCCAATTTTTCTTGTTGGGCCTTTTTTTGCCATGCATGATTGATGGATTTAAAGATAGGTAACGACAACACCATGGTTGTTGCAGGTGTTTTATTTATTTTTATTTTGGACAAGTAAAAGTTTATTGAAAAAAAGTTGAACAAGAATAAAAGATACAGATCCCAAAAACAAGATGTCCTAAAAGCCAAAAGAAAACACAACAGGAAAATATATATATATATATATACACAAACCCCCAAACTAACAATCGTTTGCGATAGAACTTTATAATGTTTAAAAAATTTTAAAGTAGTCCATCAAATTACCAAAATGTGTCAAAAACGTCACATCTTCTTTTATATTCCTATAATACCCCTATTCTTTTAAAAACTAAATAAAAAATTATTAAAATAAAAAATAAAGTAAACTATTTTTTAAACAAAAAAGAAATAAAAAACTAAGGGGCGAATAAATACAGAATATTTTTTTTTTTGGAATAAATCAATAATTAGTCGCTATAGTTAGCCTAAATTACAAATCGCTCGTGCAGCATAAAAAATATGAATTAATGCAAAATCAAACCATGTTGTTGGCTCAATTGCCAGCCACTTCTTTCACTTTTTTCAATTTTAATTTTATTTTTTTTTAATTTTGAAAAATTGATTTTTTTTTGTTTTTATTTTACTAATTTTTTATTTTAGTTTTTAATAGAATAAGGGTATTATAGGAAAATAAAAAATGATGTTGCCTTTTTGACACACTTTGGTTGCTTGATGGGCTACTTTAATTAATTAGCACATTTTAAACATCGTGAGACTCTTTTAAAAAACATCTATTAGTTTGAGAAGCTTTTTATATTTTTTCCAAAAGAAAAAAGTGACTAACAAACAGAGGAATCACGAACACCCCTAAAGTCAATGGAATTGATTTTAGATCGCACCCAAAACAAAATCTTTGAAATAATGCACCTGCAATCTCTATTCCTCCTCTAGAACAATTTAACATTTCCCTTACCCCAAAGAGATCGTGCTTGTTATCCTTGAGCACGAATTGCAGGATAATTAAAAATACGGTTTATAGCATTATTTTACTTGCCCTTAATAGATTCTATTCTAGTGTGTTAGAGGAAAGTTATTTGAAACATTTTTTAGATTTATTTTTATATTAGAATTTGTAGAAATTTGTGGGGAAATAAGTGCAAAATAAGTGGTAGTGTACGGGTTATAATGTATTTTTATTTTCATTTTTCTTAGATGATATATATATATATATATCGATTGCCTACGAATGCAATTAAATTACGTAGAAGATGTAGAATATTTGAACTTCAAACTATCACAATGTACATGTCAATAAAGACTATTGTATTATTCTTTTGATAACGATGCATAATAAATGATATGGACTCTTGTGTTTGAAACGATAAATTATATATAGTGCAATCCTAGCTTGCATGTGATGGATTACTCAAGGAGTACCTTTCATATTATAAAGTAATGATATCGACAGCACGTACAACAAAAGTCCATAATATTTGCGTCACTTCATTACTACAGATGTTAAAACATCTTCCTCCCTTCAATTGCATGTATTTTTTTTTTTTTTTTTTTTTTTTTTTTTTTTATGCACAAATTTTTGGTTGATTGTTAAATACATGTATGTGGATAATTGAATGAGTCCAAATATATAGTAGGTGTAATAATATCGGGGCGCCATCAGTTGATAAGTGCAGCTATATGCAATTGAATGTTACTCCACAACATTAACATTTAACAACACACTAAATCTATATAAGACTATTTTTATCTGATAATTAGTGTGTAAAAAGAGATGGTTGGTCGTTGAGTTCGGTGTGCGTGTGAAAAATAGGAGAAAATGCAACTAAAACTCTTCTCTCTCTCTGTCTCTCTCAATTTTCTGTGTGGTGAGGCAATTTGACTGAGTGATAATGCCCTCAGAGTAATTACAATTTATCTACTATATATGACTCAAGGAGCAATCCTGAAAATTCTGTTACCTTAAACTAATTGAAGCTCAGATATATGGAAAGATCAATGAAGAGTTAGTATGATAAAACAAATTAGATTGACAAGAAAGAATAAGATTAATTATAATAGAAAAAGTTAGGAACACATCAAAGGAGTCGAACAAGAGTAAATCAATATATATACTAGGACACTACTTATAGCCCAAGAGCATACAAGTCAACACAGAGCATAAAGATCTAAAAAGTTATAGCCATAAGCTATGAGGTTACAATTCATAAATACAATCATAAAAATATTATAATCAAGTACATATCTATGACTTTAAGCTTCCACTAATACATGTACAATTACAGTTAATGAACATATATGCTTCGTGCATACTAGATCTAAGACATAGGTACCCCAAATAAAATAATAATAATAATAATAATAATAATAATAAAAAAAAAAAATTAAAAAAAACACTAAAAAAATATGGCCATGAGAGATAAACCCCCACTCAGATGTACTCCTCATCGGCTTGAAGGTCAAGAGACAATTCCATCATCTATCCAAAGGCCAAGACAGAAAGAATAAAAAAAATAAAAAAATAAAAAAAAAAATAAAAAAAAAAAAAGAAATCTTCACAAGCAGTAGCGAAGAAGCAGGTCATCGTAGACATCCCACAAAGACACATCTTGGTTGATGAAGACAATCAGATCTAAGGATGAATAAACTAGATCTAGATTTACAACCTAGATTTAAAGCAAACTCGATCGCCAAAAATGGAGACTGGAGGGGACCACAAATCCACTTAGGTATATTAACTACTCTTTTAGTTTATACTTTCTCAATATGGGAAACAAACATCACAAGTGCATACACAACAAAAAAATATTACCTACCTAACTGGTCCAAAATAAGAAAAAAATATAATAATAAAAAAGATAATTTTTTTTTTTTTTTTAACAAATATAGAGATGAAATTACTTTTTTTTTTTTTTTTTTTTGTAAAGGCATGTGGGCTGGCAGGGGCCAACCCTTAGTTCCGTCACTCCCTCAAATTCCAGGTCTAGATGAAATTTTGATTTTTGAGTCCTGCAAGTGCTCAATACACGGAGAAGGGTCCTCTTCATTTCAAATGAAACGAAGGGGAGCCGGTCCTTTAGTTTAAGAGAATAAAATTGTCCAAAATGATAATAATAATTTTACCATTCTGTTAGAATATAATCAGAATATATTCTGATTATATTTTGATAATCACCATAATTGCTGATAATTACCATAATAGCTGATTTGATATATTTTCCCTGTATATATATTGATATTATTCTGAAATATTGTACATTAATTCCGTGATTGTATTTCCTATTCTGTCTGGCCTTATTCAACTATAAATAGGCTCCATTGTATACAGTTCAAAACATACAGAAATATAATATTTAGTTTATCCCTATATTCTCTAGTATTCTTTAGCTATTTTAACACATTCTAAAAATAAGGAACGGGCTCCTCACCATTTCATTTGAAACGGAAAAGATCCAATTTGCCAATACTCCTAGGAAACGAGAATGATCCTCTCCATTTCATTTGAAATGAAGAGTATCTGTTTCATTAGTGAAAACGACAGTGCTTCATTAATTACTACACATGTTGAAACATCTTCCTCCCTTCAATTGCATGGTAGTACGTAATACGTATATGCGCGCATGCTCGCCCAAGCTTTTGGTTGTTAGAGCTTTTGATTTTTAAATACATGTGGATGATTGAATGAGTCCAAAACATATAGTAGGTGTAATAATGAGGGGGCTGCCCATCAGTTGGCAAATTCTTTAAAAAAAAAAAAGAAATGGACAAGTCAAATAGTACCTCTCATAATAGGAAAAAAATCAAATTTATTAGTCATCCAAGCTCTTGTGTGGAAATAAATGCTATGCCTAGGATTCGGCCAATGAAGCTACAACGGCGGTGATTAATGGAACAATATTAAACAATATGTTAAAAAAAATAAAAAATAAAAAATAAAAAGCTACTATAAATACGCATGCTCCTCTTCTCAAAGCTCCAACCAAGCAATATCTCATAGATCTCAAGGCAACAACTCGTTGTACTACACTACCTAAGTACGCTTCCCTTCCCTTCAAATTTCAATGGCTGACGTCGTGAAAGCTGGATTCTATTACTGCAAGGAATCTGAACAGCGTATCGACACTCCCACCCAATATTTCACCCATCTTTTTTGTGCCTTTGCCGATATCTCTACAACCTACCAAGTCAACATCCCTACCGACTACCAAGAAACGTTCGAAAACTTCACAAGAAAGTACAGCCAAGCTAAAACCCTTATGTCCATAGGTGGAATGGACTCTGATCCTTCAACTTTTGCTTCAATGGCTAGGCAGCAAAGTAGCCGTGTAGTGTTCATAAAGTCCTCCATACAGAAAGCCAGAAGCTACAACTTCAACACTACAAAAAATTAAATGTTTTCTGACGTGTCAGGTAGTCTGACACGCCAGAAAATGCTCCTGACGGGGCCTTTTTGA
>NC_081546.1:21695048-21695585 GCF_901000735.1 Corylus avellana
TGACACGTCAGAAATTTTTGACGGGTCAAATTTGACACGTCAGAAATTTGTCTAACGGGTCAAATTTCAACACGTCAGAAATTATTTTGACGTGTCAAAGAGTGACACGTCATAAATTATGGTTAGTTTTTCAATTTTTTTTTCACCCCCCCAATATATTTTTTTGAATTTTTTCGGGACTATACCCGAATTTTGGATTACAATTAACCTGATATACAATTTATCCATCAATCATTGCAAATAATTCTAGCTATTTTTCCATCAATCTATACAAATAACATAAGTTATATCCATTAACATCAAGACACACAAAATAACATATATACCAAGTGCGAATAACCAACCACAATTACCAAAAAAACTATCTCTGTTATCATTAAAAAAACTATCATAAATACAATTACATCAACAAAGTAACTTTTATACAAGTATGAATGGCGAACCAGACGGTCAATGCTGATTATTGACATTCATAGCATCCTCTCCATGATGTCCATCACCTGCAAATGATAAAAACAAACAATCACCAAACAATAT
>NC_081546.1:21695677-21705823 GCF_901000735.1 Corylus avellana
AATCAATGCTGACGTTAAATTTATAGACATGAGCAGCTGCGCTTCATTTTTGCCATGGCAATTATGTGAGATATTAACATTTTAATTTGTTGAGGATATTAACACATAAGACTTTACATATATTCAAATCATGTTATATTAACTACTTAAAATTATGATATTCATCTAGTAAAGACTTGATCGTTTCATACTCTCACACAATCACGTACACTATATTGTTAATATTCTATAAGGACCATAGTTATACATCGATCTCATAATACCAATAAAACAATTCAAATGCAAAGCTCGTACGTACCCACATCCACCACCAAACCAACCATGATATATAAACCAAATTCAACAGGATTTACATCATTAATTAAGAGAATGACTACAACATATATATCCAAACTCTAAATTTATAAGTTGACATATATATAGGTTTTAGAAGTTCACATATATATAGGTAAAGTTCTAAAAACACATTGACCATTAAAAAATGTCATTACTTGCTTCGCCATCGATCGACGATGGCACCACCCCAATGGGTGGGGAAGCTCCCTCTGGTGCAGAGCTGAACCACATCATTGCCTCGATCTGGCGTAATCGGGCGTCAAACGTTGCCTGACGTGCACTGTTCGCTGCCACCAATGCATCTATCTCTTCCTTGTGCTTCGCCCACTCCGCCTCAAGAGCTCTGTCAAGCGTTTCTTGTGATATCATGGAGTGCCTGGTGTTTTCTGACTGTGCTTGTGATGGTGTATAGTATGAGCGTATAGAACCCTGTACGGGCAAAATATTCGATCCAGCCTGCCGAACCCTACCGGCGTACTCAGGCTTATTTCCAAGCGCCTGTGCATACGCGTCGTTTGGCGCCCACTTGACCGTTCCCTCTGTGATGCTAGACAACACTGCAGGGTCTGTGGGTATCAGCTCCTTCATCCTTTTCTATATGTTACATTAATTATTGGGTCAGTGGGTCATACAACTGTTAATTGCAAATAATTTATTAAATATATAAACAAAGAATGAAATTGTAGCATACACATCTCTCTTCCACAATATCATTCGGATATGTACCATCCATCTTCGTGTGCGTGCGGATGTAACTCTCTGCACGAGTAGGATAAGTGCCCAGACGTATGGTCTGCCGAAAAAATAGGACATACAGATATTTTTAAATATATCAAATGATTTGTTGTTTACATGGTAAATTACACACTTACCTCCTCATGTGTCACTCTGGCATAGCTCTTCAATTCGGTGCAATGGGGCGTATTATTTAATGCTCGCCAGCTCTTCATTTTTGTCGCATAGTCCTACACAATTACCATATTGATATGTTAATAATCTAAGGAAATTTGGTTTTAGTACTCTTTATTCGTGACACTACACAATAAAAAGGCAATTTGGTTTTACATGACATCCGTACATGTTAATAAAACCAATTAATGACACTACACAAAATGAAGAGTTTAACTCATGACCTACCTTATTATGACGAGTACACCATTTCTCCAATAAGATCTTCACGTCTTCGGCATTGTACTCGGAGAGTTTTTGTTCCCCCACTCTTGCCCATACAGTAGCCAGAGTATCTTCCTCCGTAATGCGACAAACTTTTTTAAGCTCGTACCTCCAAGTCCACAGCTTTGATCCCATATCCTTGAATGCTTCATTCTTTATGGCTTCCAAATTGAATTCGGACAGGACGAAAAAGGATGCCTGCATATGTTCAAAATTGTTAAATTAAAAAAACCTAAAATATATGTGTGCAACTTAGAGCGTATATATACATATATACATTATGAGTGCTTTACATAATATGCAACACATACCATCAAGGTGTCCCAAATATCCTCCTTGGTACGCTGCGGTACCTTCGTCCAATTGTCCGGTATTCAAACATAATTGGAGCTCCTTATTATGTCTCCAGCCATCCGTTTAAACCTCATGGAGTTAAAGCCGACGGGTTGGCATGCTGCATTGTACTCCATTATGATCCGTTTGCCGGCGGTGACTCCCGGCAACCTGTGCGAGTCAAGGATGGTAAACACCTCAATAATGGTGTTTTTCTCTGAATTGGTACCTAACAGATTAAAAAATTACCGATGTAAGTTATGTCAAAATCAATACTAATTACAACTAAATTAAGACATATATACACGACATTCGAACATATCCACTTACTTATGGTCCGGACCTGCCGAGGGCGTAACTGGTCGTTGGGAGCAGGGTCGGTGGGCTGCGGGTCAGCCGTGTCCTATGTCGCACCAATACCGTCTTCATCGGCTGATGTCTCACTGTTGTCGGGACTTGCATTGTATGTTTTTTTATAATATTTAGAATTATATGAAGTTGTAGTTGTAGTTAAATAATATAATTGATATCGTACCAATATAGTTAGAAATTTTTAAAAAACTTGCAATCTTTCCAAAAAATGTTGGGCTATACCTGCGCTATGCTGGCTATGTAGCTGCTCTACATGTCCCTGGGTACTCTGTCCAAGCTGGTTGGCTGGCAGATACCGCATCTGGGCCATGCCTGCCCGACCGTATGGATTATGGAGAGAGATCTCCCCTTCCATATCGCCTGAAAGTACCAATCGATATCCGTCCTAAATGCCCAGAAACTGAGCAACGTCTTGTTGCTCGCTATCATCAAGGTGTCTGACGGAGACCCAAGCGACATAGACTGTCGCACTACAGACGAGCCCCTGCGTGATCTTCTCTTCCCCCTATGACTCATAGTAACTTGCAAAAAATACCACAAACTCAATTAATAACGTATACAATGTATGAAATATTCACTACGTTATGTATACATGACTCACACGTATGAAATAAGATATATATCAGATTTTACCCAATTAAACAACTATATTAAGTGCGTTGATGTGCATATAGTGAACAACTACCAATCTCTCTCTCTCTCTCTCTCTCTCTCTCTATATATATATATATATATAGCTTTTATTCAATCACATACGCTTCAATTGGATCTAAGTCGGGTCTAACGTATTGGATATGATCCTGCAGATCGTGATCACAATTTCTTGTCAATATGAGCGGTTCACACTCGTGGTAATTGGCACATGAATCTTGATGCCCTTCACCCTGACCAACACCGTATATATTTCTTGGTTTGGTCCTTAGTGCGTAAACCCAATCCGGGTATCTATCATCTTCTACGTAAAATACCTAATCAACTTGTGAAGTTAGCACATACGGCTCATCAGTAACCAGTTCTCCCGTGTGGACAAGGTTTTTGAAGTTCACAAGTATCATGTCATACTCATCCATCTTGTACCCCTTATTTCTCGTGGTGTCCACCCAATCACACTTGAACATAACGTACTTAGTCATGTCGTAGTACTCAATCTCAAGAACTTCCGTTAACTTTCCGTAGTACGTTTCGCCATCAACAGTCGGCACACACACCCCGCTGTTTTGAGTCCTCTTTCCGGCATTAGATGCAATAGTGCGAAACAACTTGCCGTTAACCACATATCTATTGTATCTGACTGCTGACTCTCTCGGCCCTCTTCAATGCATTATCAATTTCTCACTAAGTTCCTTTCTAGATCGATCATTCAATCGATCGACCTGTGAATATTTACAATACAATGTAAACACATGGTTAAAGAGTGTTTCAATTGATTTGAAAAACAGTATACATGCAAATATAATCCGACAATTGCTTTTGTTAACATCATGTCATTCTTACGTAGTCACGGTACCAGTCGCAGAACAGCTCATAATGTTGGGTTTCCAACTGATCCTCTGTTGTTCGCCCCCTAAGCGTATCCATGTGCATCCTACAATTCAAAATGTTGTTAATTATAATTCAATACAGGAAATGTTACAAGTTCATTGGACATACAATATGACGAAGGACCTCTACTTACGTCTGCAATTGAAAGAAGTCGTCCGAGTTGAACATAATATACTGGTGTATCTGTGTCATTGAGATTCGGTCGAGCCAGACTCGTGTTCCAAGTCCCTTTGAACCATCCAGATTTCTTTGTATCCTATTATGAAATGTTAGTGTATTATCTAAATATCTCGAACATAATGTCACCAACTCAGTAGCTATGTAGCCCTCTGCAATGCAGCCCTCAAGAGTCGCTTTGTTACTCACATTAGATTTGAAAACTTCAAGGCTCCTAAATATGAACGAGTACAATCAATCAGTGAAGTTAGTACTTGTCTTGTATTAGAGTTAAACCATAAAATATGAAATATTCATAAACAAATTTTACCTCTCTGCCGGATACATCCACCTATACTGTACTGGTCCACCGAGACGGCATTCACCGATAAGATCCACGACCACATGAACCATGCTTGTGAAAAAGCTTATAGGAAAAACCTGTTTCATCTTGCACAACATGATACAGACGTCACACTGTAGTGGGTCAATATCCTCTTGTGTCAATGTTGTTGAACATAGTCCCCTGAAAAATACAAACATCTCAACAAGAGGTCTAATCACGTTGCTTGGAAGTGATCCACGCAATGCAATAGGTAGAAGCTGCTGCATCAGTACGTCACTATCATGACTCTTTAACCCCGATATTGTACAGTCCTTAAGTCGTATACAACGGGAAATGTTCGAGGCATATCTATCGTACACTCTTACATTTCGTAACACTTTCAAAAAATGTGTCTTATCATCTTTGGACATCGTGTGGGTAGCTTGCTGCATATAGGTCTTACCATCCTCGCCAGTGTAGGGATGAAGTGTACATCTCAAACCCATTTCTTGCAAATCTAAGCGGGCGGCGAGGTTGTCCTTCGTTTTTCCTAAAATGTCCAGTATTGTACCAAGTATGTTGTCCATCACGTTTTTCTCTATGTGCATAACATCAAGGTTGTGCCGTAATAAATTATCTTTCCAATACGGCAACCTAAAGAAAATATTTTTCTTCTTCCACACTACATTAGAAGTATTCGTCTTTTGCTTCTTTCCTTTTTCTTTCGCAGCCTCCCTTGCCTGACCGGCGTTCTCATCCCCAAACACCATCCCTTCTAATTGGCTCATGATTTCGTCTCCACTTGGCACATCAGGGGCACATTCTAGTTCTACGTTGCCATCAAATGTTTTTTTGTTCCTCCTCCACGGATGATCCATGGGCAAGTATCGCCTGTGCCCCATATAACACCATTTATGGCCATGTTTTAACCTCTTCGACCTTGTCGAGTTCATATAGCACAGACATGCCTTCTCACCCCTGGTAGACCATCCAGACAAATCTGCATATGCTGAAAAGTCATTAATTGTCCATATCAACTACGCTCGTAGGTAAAAATTATTTTTCTTTGAGACATCGTATGTGCGCACCCCTACATTCCATAGTTCTTGTAACTCCTCAATTAAGGGTTGAAGGTAAACATCTATATCCATTCCATGTGAACTTGGGCCTGGTATAATTAATGATAGTATAAAAGATGTTTGTTTCATGCACATCCAAGGAGGCAAGTTATAGGGCATAAGCATTACAGGCCAAGTGCTGTGAGATGTGCTCATGTTTCCAAATGGATTAAATCCATCAGAGATTAGTCTGAGCCTTACATTCCTACTGTCCGCTGAAAACTCCGGATGCAACATCTTCAAACGAAGCACCCCAACCTGGGCTACCTGTCTCTTCATTATTAGCCATCCTAAAAAATATCCCTCCTGCACACAATAATACAAGTCTGAGATACACAAAGTTATTACAAAATCACTAGCTAAATTATAATACATATTCCGGCAGAAACACAAAGCTTGATACTCAAGACCTCACAATATATTTTTAGTACCCTCAAGTCCTCTATTTTAACCCTAAAATTGTGCTTATAAAGATCTCCAAAAAACCTTATCATTTTGTCCAAATCAGCATAAATTGTTGCTCGAAATCCAAAAATTCCAACAATCATATTGGGTATTACCTCTCCAAGAAATTAAGAAAACCAATCTTCTAAAATCAGTTTACAACAACCTTTGAAATCTTCCTGTGAGCTCCTGTTTGGCCAGAAATCTAAAGCCTGAGAAGTGAGAAAGGGAAACTTGTTTTATTAGAATCAAATGATCACCACATAGACAATAGGCCTATTCATGTATACAGTAAATTATCTCACTCCATACAAAGACATAAAACAGAGTACTTGTACCAAAAGAAGGAAAAATTCTGTTATCGCTAGAATAGGGTTTCAAAAACACACAAAAAAATGAAATAAGTTATGAACTATTCTAGTATTAAATGGAACTAACTTCCATTTTCTCACTGATTGCAGAGTGTTCTTCTAGTTAAAGAAATGTAAATGATGTTGGCCTTAAACTGATTAATTGCAATGCTTTTGTATTGCTTCATCATGTCATCATAGCACACATTGAGCATATAAATTACCTTGCACTCATTGTTAAACAAGTATTTAACTCAATCCTTCAGCACCATGAGATGACCAGACATGTTTGCCAAATTCTTCAAGTACCAAAATTTTCATAATCACAAACAACAGGGTATATTATGAAAGCTGGGTTGGTAATGCCAGGAATTCTATTGCCTAGCACTAACCATAGATTCTTATGCTTGCTACAAGGATCAAAACGAGAAAGCAAATAAATGGATCCAAAAGCCCATCTATAATAGTATTCTCTGATCACCATAATCATATAGTTAATGTGTGTTTTAACAATAAACGACATATATTTTATTCCTAGACAAAAATTAATGCTAAAACATAATGACCACAAATGCTAGAAGCCATATATTCAAGACAAGACAAGAAAAGGCAGTTATTACCAGAAATTTCCACCTCCTTGTCGTTCTTGCAAAAGACAAGACCTGATCAAGGTGTCAATTGGTGATCCCCTAAGAACATTTCCAAGCTCTTTACATGTCTAGAGGATTAATCCCCCTCGGGTAAATATTAGTAACTGCTCTAACATCTCCTACACTTGTACACACCCTGCAATCAGATCCAGAATATATCAGAATACCAAACCCAGGGATTCAAACATGAATTGGAAAGAAAGGAATTAGAAGAAAAAAAAAACTGCATGCAAAGGTAAAGAAAACCCAACTTCAAATTTTATATTTTCTAGTTTTTTTTTAAATTGTTTTAGATCCAGAAAGTTGGCGCATATTAATTTAAGAAAAGAGATCGTGGACGCTATTCAAACTCCAACTTGAAACAGGTCCCAAATTCAAGTCCTTTTCTCACAATTTCATGGCCAACAAACACAACCATTTAACATACTATTATACAGCCCCTAAATGCGAGACGAATTTAAATTCCAAGCCCTAGAAATTAACGATCATGGATTCAAAATCTACGGGAACAGAAATCAGATACAATCAAATTCAAACACCAAACAAGACGAAATCCCCACAAAATTTTTTATCATTGAATCCATGAATTTTTTTTTTAAAAAAAGGGATTTTGAAGGAATCAGAGACGAAAAAACAAATACCTGCCTTTCCTCGGAACTCTGAGAAAGCCGAAGAACGAAGAAAACCCAAAAAATGGAAGAAAAAAATAAATAAACCCAAAAATATAAAAGAAAAAACAACTAGCGAGAGAGAGAGGGGGGAAAAGGGAATCAAAGTGAGAATTTGTGAATGTTCCACTATATATAGACGCAGTTTTAGTGTTATGGTGTAAAAGGTGTGCGGGTGTTCTTTGACCAAAGTCGTTTGACGGTGAAAAAGTAAAACTTGGCTTCGGCTTCGCCGGAGTGAGAGAGAGACAAGAACGAGGGAGGGAGAGCAAGCCCCGTTCTTCTTCGCCAGTAGACGGAACCTTGCGCCGGAGTGAGATAGACAGGAGCGACGGTGAGACAGCTTTGCCGGTGGCCGAAGACCTCGCCGGAGTAAGGCACCGGAGAAAGCAGGCCCACCAGCAAGAGGAAGGCCAGTGAATAAATCAAGTAGAAGTGCAGTTCCTAAATAAAGTACTATTCTTGAAGTATCAGAGCTGAGCTGAGCAGTAGCATCGGAGCTAGCTTGGCAAGAGATGAGCTCGAGCTTTATCATTATCTGAGTCGAGCGAGAGCGTCTTTCTTCTTCTCGAGTGAAGTAGCTTACTATTGCTCTGCGCACTAGCCTCTATGCTTTTGCTTCGTGCTAATGCCCTTATGTTTGCGCTGTGTGCTCCGTGAGTTCTAGCTAAGAAGCAAGCGCAGCAAAGGAGCATGAGTGTTAGCGCGCTAATGCCTATTTAGCTGTGCTGTTTGCTTCTCCTCTTTCCACTTCCCATTCCCTTCCTCGCTAGCTGTAGTTGACTGTATTAGGAGTTTTCGCCCTAAGAGCTACTTCTTACTCTTTCCTTTCAATCGTAATATGTTTTGTTTGATACCGGTATCTTTTCTTATCTTAGATGAGTGACTCTGGAGTTTAGCCGTCTAGTGAATGCCTGAA
Source organism: Corylus avellana (assembly GCF_901000735.1). Classification (NCBI taxonomy): domain Eukaryota; kingdom Viridiplantae; phylum Streptophyta; class Magnoliopsida; order Fagales; family Betulaceae; genus Corylus; species Corylus avellana. The sequence continues at coordinate 21,704,064 of NC_081546.1, forward strand.
GAGGGTGAGCTAGGGAGAGCAGCGGGAGAGAGATCGAGAGTGAGAGTGATGAGGGAGCTGAGTGCTTTTGAGGGAGGGGAAAATTTTAGGGATTTTCGTGTTTTCGAGCGTTTGGGGAAAATTTTTGGTTCGAAAATTTCAGAAACCGCGCCATTTGTTGGCGCAAATATTTTCTATTAAGCCTCAATCAGCGGCGACATTGCTTAGTCGCCGCTATTTAGGGTAATTTTATTTTATTTTTTTTAAAAAAATTATACTTACAATTTTTTTAAAATAATTTTAAGTTTAAATGTAGGGTAAATTTGAAATTCTATAACAATTTTAAGGGTATAAAAGACATTTTCAAGAAAAAAAATACTATTCACACAATATTTTTTTCTATAAATGATTAATAGCTTAATTGAATGTTTATAGTTCAAACGATCTAATTCACTAGGATCGATCAATATAAAAGACATTTTCAATAAAAAAAAAATACTATTCACAAGATATTTTTTTTTTATAAATAATTAATAGCTTAATTGAATGTTTACAGTTCAAACGAACTAATTCACTAGGGTCGATCAGATGTTTGATCGATCATTTGATCCTCTCACGATCAATCGAACTAATTCATTAGGATCGATCGGATGTTTGATCGAACATTTGATTCTATCACGATCAATCGAACAAATTCAGTAGGATCGATCGAATGTTTGATTGAACATTTGATCCTATCACGATCAATTGAACTAATTTATTAGGATTGATCGGATGTTTGATCGATCATTTAATCATATCACGATCAATCGAACTAATTCACTAGGATCGATCGGATGTTCGATCGAACATTTGATCGTATCACGATCAATCGAACTAATTCATTAGGATCGATCTCAATCGAACTAATTTATTAGGATCGATCAAATGTTTGATTGATCATTTGATCCTATCACGATCAATCAAATTAATTCAGTAGGATCAATCGGATGTTCGATCGATCATTTGATCCTATCTCGATCAACCGAACTAATTCACCAAGATCGATCGGATGTTTGATCTATCATGATTAATCAAACTAATTCATTAGGATCGATCGGATGTTTGATCCTATCACGATCAATCAAACTAATTCATTATGATCGATTTCAATCGAACTAATTCATTATGATCGATCAAATATTTGATTGATCATTTGATCCTATGACAATCAATCAAATTAATTCAGTAGGATCGATGTTTGATCGATCATTTAATCATATCATGATCAATCGAATTAATTCAATTTCAATTGTCAATCATTTGATCTTATCACGATCAATCGAACTAATTCATTATGATTGATCGGATATTCGATCAAACCTTCAATTTCAATTGTTTAAAGTTTGATCGATCATTTGATCCTATCATGATCGATCGAACAAATGCAGTAGGACCTAACGGAAGTGTGAACGAACCTTTAATTTGTTTGAAGTTTGATCGATTATTTGATCCTATCACGATCGATCGAATATCCGATAATTTATATAAAATAAATAATGACATATTATCGGAGGTAAATTTTTGGGAAATAACATTTTAACGCCAAATCCTAATGGAATGAGATATTGCATCAAATTATAAGTTCGATGAGTCAAATATTAAATATGTTTTTATTATTAAAATATTAACAACAAATTTAAATTTAATAAATTTTTAGTATAAAAGATCATTAATGTGATATTTATCTTATAATTAATTATTAGCTTAAATTTTATTTTTTTATTTTTTTATTTATTTTT
>NC_081546.1:21705923-21712133 GCF_901000735.1 Corylus avellana
TTTTTTTAAAATAAAAAATTTAATTAGGTGGCCACGTCATTACTGATGACGTGGCCACTCATGCCAGGTGTCGAATTTTAATTGATCCACATGTCAGTGACATGGACTTCCGTTAAGTCAACTAACGGTCAATGGATGGAATGACTAATTTGGTCTTTATCAAAACCACAAGTATCTCCTGTGATACAAATCAAAACCTAGGGGGAAAAAAATAAAGTGTCCAAACCCTAAGGACGTTTTTAGTATTTAACCCAAAAAATTATTTGAAAACATTATTAACGTGGCCAAAGTCACTATTATAATTAGCTAGGGATGATGGGAGTTTGATAGACAAGAACCTTTTACAGTTTGTTAAGATTGAAGAAATAGCTAATTATGGAAACTTTACTTAATCTCTTTAAATTTTTGTTATTTTTGTAAGTACACCCTAAAGTTTAAAGCTCAAAAACTCTTAATTTAGTGTATTAAATTTTTAATTTTTTGCAATATTACTCATCCATTGAGTTTTTTCATTAAATCCGAACGGAGGAGTGTCAAAATTACCAAAATATCCCTTTTTTTTTTTTGAAAAAATAAAATAAATTACAAAGATTCAAGCGTTGACCCAAATTTAATGAAATGTGCAAAAATACCCACACCTTTGCAATTTATTTTTAATAAAAAAAAAAATTGTATTTTGGGAATTTTGACAGGATTTAACCAAAAAACCTAACGGATGAGTGATATTGCAAAAAAAAAAAAAATAGAAGATCAATTCACTAAATTGAAAGTTTTAAAACTTTTGGAGAAAATAATTGCAAAAATGATAAAACTTTAGGAGGGTTAAATGAAGCTTTTCCTAACTAATTTAATTAAGCCAAACAATGCAAAATCACCGAAGCTCCTTTAGTAACAATTTTAAATGCTTGTCAAGAGATGATCAACACCCCCCCCCCCCCTTTTTCAATTAGGGCTGGGCGTCGGTAGAAAAAGTTTTGTTCGCCAAAATGTCGGTAAAGTCGAAAATTTCGCCAACTTATTCCGCCGATTTTTTTTTTTAACATCGATAGGTGGTCAGTAAAGTCGGTTCGATAAAGTTGGTATATGAAAAAATTTGAAAATTATGGGCGAAGTCGGTCGGTATGCGGTTGGTTCGGTTAACAAATTTTATTTCGCCTACCGAATCGAATTTGTCGAAAAAAAAAAAAAAAATGTTTCGCCTACCGCCCATTAGTCAATCGGTGTCGGTAGAGTGAGGTTGGCTATCGGTCAGTAGGCGGTGAATTTGCCCAGGCCTACTTTCAATCGCATTTGCCGCAGTGAAATCAAGTGAATTTATGTGATAATTTCTATTATTGAAGACATCCTTTAATACCTTTGAGTTTTGGCCTTTCAAAGCTACTAATTACCTTTAACTATCATTATTTGTTTTTTGGAGTGTTGCGAATTACATATTCATGACTTCTTAAAATTATAGTTTTCTTTTTATTATTTTCTTAAAAAACTTTCTAGGGAAAAATGTAAAATTAATCAATGTGGTTTACTTGATTTGCAATTAGCTCTTTGTAGTGTCAAAATAAACTCAGAAGTTCCTGAAGTATGCTGAAAAGATAAGGGTTTTTTTTTTTTTTTTTCCTACAGTCAAATCCCATCAACTGACTTAACAACAGATTCCGAGAGTGTGACCTATCAGAGCTAATAAAATTGTGACATATGTCCTATTTAAGTGAATGTCACACTAATGAAATCTATTAAGTTAGTTAACAGACTTTGACTGTAGGAAATAAATTACTTTTTTTGGTAGACTAAGCTCATTTTGATACCACATGTAGTAAATTGTAAATCAAGTAAACCTCATAGGCTGATTTTGTATTTTTCCCATATTTCTATATGGATAACTTCACTTATGACCCTTGAACTACCACTCGTTTTAAGAAGACTCCCTCAAATTTCAAAAACTTTCAATTTTACCCTCTAAACTTTCAATTTGATGCAATTGACTTCTCTCCGTCAATTTTTGCCATTAAACCTTCACGGAAACCACTAAAAGACCAAATTACCCTTCAATTTTGTTTTTTAATTTTCAATTTGAAATTAAGGGTAAATTTAGAATTTTATAAAAGTTTAAGGAGTATAAAGGTCATTTCATCACTTTTAACGTTCAAAATTTGACGAAGATGGGTAGATTGCATCAGATTGAAAGTTCCCGGGGGGGTGAAATTGAGAGATTTTGAAATTAATTTGAGGGGGTCTTTTCAAAACGCATTGTAGTTCAAGTGTCATTTGTGAAGTTTTTCTTATTTATTTTCAAATAAAGACAACATTCAATTCAAACAAAAAAAAAACAAAGTGGGGGGGGACGGTTAGCCTTTGAGCTTGCATGGTTTGACTAGCCTAAACTTTCAAATCTCTCACTTTAGACCCCTGAACTTTCAATTTCTCTCAATTTGGACCCATCCATCAGATTTTAAACGTTACATGACGTTTATACCCCTAACTTTTATATAAAATTCCAACTTTACCATTAATTCCAAAGCTTTTTTTTTTAAAAAAAAAAACGAAAAATTGGAGATATTTTGGTCTTTTTTGGTATTTTTAAGGGCTAAAATTAACAGAGGGGTCCACGTTGAGAGAAATTGAAAGTTCAGGGGTCCAAAGTGAGAAATTCGAAAGTTTGAGAGATTTGTCAAATCGCGTGAAAGTTTAATGGGCTAAAGTGAAGTTTCCAAAAAAAAATAAACAACAACATTCTTACCTAATTAGGTTACTCGAGCTGCTTGCATTCATTGAAGACACACCATCTAGCACGTGTTTTGGCTGCTTTAACTTCCAATTTCCAACTATCAAGTAATCTGATGATATTCTTCCCATAACATTTTGCCTTACAAATCCTCAGTTTTGTTCTTTGTTTAAAATCATATGAAGTAGTATGGAGATGGTGATGGGGAGGAGGAAGGGGAGGCAGAGAGAGCAGCGAAGGTGCAGAAGAATGGAGAGGAATGGGAGCTTCTCGGGCTCTAATGGATACAACCAAAAGCATTAATATTAAGCTTAAAGCACTTGTAGTTGTAGCCATGGCTCCTCTCTTGTTTTGTGGATATGAAGCACAAAATCATCCATAATTTATAGGTGTTTTCATGAAGATTTGCTAAAGAATATTAAACTATAATGGCTTTTGAGAAAAGTGGCTTTTTATTGAGGTCGTTTCTCATGGCTACTATCACATATAAAGAAGCAATGACTTCTCGTAAGAGTGAAAATTCAAAAGGCTTTTAACTAATTATGTAATAAACAAATACGAGAGTTTAAAGAATGTCTTATTAAATATTATCCCTCAAATGATGGATTTACATTAAAAAAAATTAAAAAAAAAAAAAAACAATGTAAGAAAAATAATAAATCTTATGTGATGGTAACACATCATTTGAAAATCAACTTTTGGAGAAAAAAATTTGAAAAGCGTGTAGGACTTCTCATCTCGTATTAGTCCATGTAAATAAATCACTAAGCATTTGCTGTGGTCCAATGAGCCACAGCCTTGTTGGGTACTCTATGAACTCATAGGTTTAGAAACTATATAAATCAACATTACTACAATTCAATCTTTTTAATAGAAATAAGTGGTTCAAGATTTAAGTGGAAATTCTCTATTAATATGTTAGAGTACTAATTACAAACGATTAAATTTTTATTATTTCTTATCGGTTTATATTTTTGGCCTAACTAGCGTTATAAACCTGACACTAAAGTTTATCCATCATTTTAATTAAATATTTTACTTATTATTTCCTTATTTTACTTATTATTTCCTTGTTCTACTTATGATAATGAGTATGAAATCGTTACTAAAAAAAAAAAAATGTACTATGGTTCTCAAAAATCACAAAAAATAATATATATATATATATATATATATATATATATGCCAAACAAAAAATGTTGGTGCTTTGAGTATAAGCGAATGAAGACGAGCTTGTTTTCTTCAGCTTTTCATTAAGCTCTTTAAAATTTATCTAAATTTAACTTTGAAAATGTACTTTTATTATTATTATTATTATTATTATTATTTAACTTGCCACTTTTTAAAACTATCAACTATCAAACTCTGTAAATATTTCTCTACTTTAACTAAATATTATTTTTTATTAATAAATATAATTGCTATTAAACTCACTCACTTTGATTTTATGTGAGAGATTTACCAAAATATCACCCTAACAACCAAAATAATATTAAAAAATAAATAATTTTGGATAAAGAGTTTGATAAATGATTTTATTTTTTTATTTTTTGTGAATTTTGTTAAACATTTAGAAAAATGTTAAATATGAAAGAGCTTAACGAGGATGCTCTTATGAGAATTGTGCAAGTCGTGTCGGGGAAAAGCAAATCTTGGCACAAAATTCGAGCGCCGGAAAAATATTTATTATTATCGGAGAATATTTTTATAAATTATCGGATCTTGTAAGCGGCAATATATCCTCTGCCGACACTAAAGTAAGTCGCCAGTTGCATTACTAATATTTGTTGGCGCTTGCTAATATTTTTGTAAATTAATGTTGCTATGTGATGTTGCTATGTACATTCAAAAATCCAATCATTCATTTAACAAAACGCTATTAAATAAAGAAATTATTATTATTCTCTTACTTGTGAACGTCTTATCACATGTACATTATTTTGGTATGCCAATTAAAATGCTTTAGCCAGAAATTAAGAATAATTCAAATCTATAAAATCTATCTCAAAGAGAAAATTTCTTATCAATTTTTAAGAAATGACTTAGATTCCTTCTTGAGAAAAACTCTCTCACAATACTACATGTGATTACTTAACAAACCGATGCCGTTCATCACACTAAAGGTCTCATTCATAAATGTGTCAAAGCAATCTCTACTTCACATCCGAGTACACATTTCTCTTAGGATTTAGGTTCGTCATAACAGTTATATGAAGACTTCATCAAGAAACCTTGCACACCAAGTTCTTCATGACGTCTTCTTAAAAGCTTCATGATGAGAGCACACAAAGACCTCAAAAAGTTATATTTTTCACACCAAACTTTTGTGATATGTGTTAAATATATTGAAGTGGAAGCATGAGAGAGAGAAGAGAGAAAGCGGAAGCTAGAGATGGGCTGCCGGAAGTAGTCGACGGAGGGAGGCGGTGGCTGATGGATGCTGGTGGTTGATGGTGGCTGCTAGCCCCAAAATGTTGGGCTTCAAACTTGAATCTATTGGGCCGGTTACATTAGCTAACATATAGGCCAAAACTCATGAATCATTAAATATGGTTGACCCAAAAAGATATGAACCGGGTCTAACCCATTTAACCGGGTTGACTAATTTGGACCGGTTGGATAGATTGACCTGGTTTGGACCCGATGACCCGGTTAGAAACTGGTGTTGGAGCGCCTTGGATGGATGTGGTTCGGGTTGTAAAACCCAGTGAACCGAACCAGGTTTGAGACCCGCTAGGTCGGGTTGAGGCTGTTTGGAACCGAGTTGGCAAGTGGGCCAGATACATGGGCCAAAATGGCCGAAACACGTGGACTGTTGAATGGGTTGTTTTGGCTTGAAAGAGACGATCCGGTTCTAACCCGTTGAATCGGGTCGAAAATATTGGATCCGGATGATTTTGAATCTTTTTCTTTCTTTTTTTTTTTTATCTGACACGTGGCAGAGGGCTAGGGCTGACGTGGCGGGCTCTCTGAGCGACATGTGGCAGAGGGAACGAGAAAGGAGCGTCTGGCATGTGGTGCTGCGGCCACATGACGTGAGTGCATCTCACGCTCTAGGAGTGCGTCTGGCCTGTGAAGCGCATGGGTGAGTGAAGCCCACATGCAGATCCTTTGGCCAGAGCATGGTGGCGCGTTGGCGACCCAATGGCGGCGATCTGGACGGAAATGAGACCATCGGCGACGGATCTATCGAACAGAGCGAAAACCATGCTGATCCACCTAAGGTGGTGGTGCGTGGAGGAGCGGTAGTGGCGCATGGAGGAATCAGCAGTTTTTGCTAGTGGCGCGTGCAATGCCGAAATGGGTTGAAATTGCATAGATCCACCAATCTGGGGGCCTTGACACCACTTTTGGTGGTTATTTGGCCGAGAGGAGTCACGGTGGAGGCAAGAGCAGAAACTGGCAGAGGCGCGTTGGAGGGCCGATGGCGGCGGATCTGCCACAGATATGTAGGTTTGTGCCTTGCAAGCATGAATCTAGTATAAATTTTC
>NC_081546.1:21712226-21712439 GCF_901000735.1 Corylus avellana
CAAAGACGTTTATTGGAGGCCACAAGAAAGTGGCTCTGATACCATGTTAAATATATTGTTGAATATATTGAAGCGGAAGCATGAGAGAGGGAGAGAGAGGAGAGAAAACGGAAGGAAACAATGAACCTACCAACGTCGAACTAGGGCAAATGTGGTGTGGACTCAGCCACGCCACATCAGCCCTATTAAAAAAAAAAAAAAAAAAAAAAAAAA
>NC_081546.1:21712459-21714551 GCF_901000735.1 Corylus avellana
GGAAAGACAATAAATCCGAGAAAGTAATATATAAAATATTCTAACAATATGAAACAATAATTCATATCACATCTTGTTTCAGCTCCAAAAAAGAAACTTTTTGAAGGGAAATCACAAACATATGACCTTCCATGGTGATAACGAAAATTCTCGTAATTCTTTTCTCTAGATTATTGAGTATTCCACATTTTTGGTGATCGTAAAGGACACCAAACCATATGGGGTAGGAGTGAAAAGGCGGTTAGGAAGAACCGCTAACCGCTTTTATATATATATATATATAAATAATATCGTATCTAGTATGGTATTATCATATTACCGTAAAACGGCGTCGTTTCGGTTTTTTTTTTTTGTTTTTTTTTTTAAATAATTCTTAAATTTTTTTTCTTTAAAAAACGGTTAGTGGTTATTAGTGTTATTAACCGCTAACCGGCTGCATGCGACCTATAGTTTATTGCTGCAAATTTCTGTTGGGGACCCATAGAGACAGTGAGAACAAGAAGAAGGGATTGCAAATTACCCATTTCTGCTATAGATTGTAGATTTCTCGAGGCTTGAAGTCGAGAGTGATGGAGGAGAACAAGGCGGCGAGGATGGAGTCATGGATTGATTAACAAAGAAAAAGAAGCCTAGGAGACTGCATTTATGGAGAATTGTGACAGGAGAGAGAACTTTTTTAAGATTATAATAAAGCATCGGTAACGCATTGAGTTGCACTGTACCATTCTCAAGGTTTAGGAAAAATGTAGGGTATTTGCTGGAGTGATTTTTTGTCACTTTATAAAAAAAATTTCTAAATTTAAGGAAACAACTTATAAGAAATTTGCCATGAATGCTCTTAAAGCACTCCAAATAGATTCCTTTACATTTTCTCTAACAAATAACTTTTTGTTTCTCTATTCAAATATACTACACAATATTTGCTCTTATATTTCTTTATACTATTTAAATATTATTTCTTTTGCTAGTAATCTTTCCCTACACCTTTCCTTTGCGTCTTCCTCTTCACTTTCTTCTTCTTCTTCTTTGTCCAATCATCGTTTTCTTGATAATCAAACACATACCCTTTGTCCTTGTCTTTGGCACAATTGTCGTCGGAATCGTGCCGCCCAACCGCGAGCGGGTGCAGCAAGCATGAGGCAGCAACTCGTTGGATCATATCCAAGAAATTCAATACTCTGCTCGCCATTTCTCTTATGCAAAACATTCAAGGTACAGATAGAAGCAACACAGAACAGATAAGCTCAGACATTTTCTCGACTTGGACCTCTAAACTCATAGGCCCTTTTCAACAACAGCAAACGACTGGTACTAAATACAGAAAAAACTCAGGGAAGCGCTTTGTTGATGAAGACTGGCACTAAATATAGAAAAGATCAGGGAAGCGACAAGCAGTGAAACGAAAATGAAACCAAATTATTAGCTTGAAGCCGATCACAAATACAGGAGGGCAATGGTGAGCCAAATCCAAATGGAAATGGAATGCCATGGTTAACCACAAGTCAAAGAGTCCCTTATTGCTTCTCTGGATCTCTGCCGGACGGAGAACGGAACGAAGAATGGCAACAACCAGTTGGCCGCCTTTTTTGTATTTGCTAATTTGATTTGGGGTTGCTGTACAGTGTCAATTCAGTGTGAAATTTGTGTGATAAATGGGTGTAAATAGTAACATTACTTATACAGGCAGCTTACACACAACTTACTCATGTAGTCATGTATATTAGAATGGTATCGGATTGGCATCCTTACTTGAAAAGAAAAAATCCAGACAAACTGAAATTGAAAGCTGCATCCATTTCAATGTTTCTTGAAAGTAGTCAACGCAAGAGTTGGTCTAAACTGAAGACAACCTGCATCTTGACATGAGAGCGATGATGATAAATACAAACATGCAAAATCCCTTATTTTTATTGCACGGAAAGGACACCAAAAATGTCTCTTGCCTCACTTCTCTACCTAATACAGTTCTATCAAAAATTAGAGATTTTTTTTTTAAAAAAAAAAAAAAAAAAAAAAAAAACAAGTTTATACAACGGGTGATGCTGGTCGAATTGGAAATGCCAAAAGCATTATCAATTCTTTGATGATTAGG
>NC_081546.1:21714651-21829981 GCF_901000735.1 Corylus avellana
ATCAATGGCTCACCAGCGCCACCCCACATGCTCCAAGATTGCATCTGTTCCTCAGAAGGGCCTTCATATTCGATGCTGACAACTTTGGTGTTGAATTTGATATGCCGAAGCAAATCAAAACGGCGAGCATAGGATTGAATATAATCAAACACTTGATGTTGGTTAGGGAAATCTTCCTCCACAGAAGAAGGCCATGGAAAATCTGAGAACTGATAAACTGGTTTTGGAGTTTGGAGCTTAGTGGTCTCTATGGTTTTAGTCCATACTCCTCCAATGGTGCTTTTGGCTTCGAAAACGATCGGATGGAGACCCTTTGACAAGGTGTACTTGCAAGCCAGGAGGCCACTGATGCCGGCTCCGATAATGGCCACCTGCCTCTCCATTGCTTATTGTTGACTATCAAATATTTCAAAGCCGTATGCTTTCTGCCTCTGCTAAGCCTTAATTTATCTATGAAATGATGGGAAGATGTTGAAGTCAATAAACAATGCGCCGTGTGAGTTTTCCGCTCATTACTGTCGATGATAATAAGGAAGTGCGATGCACGCACACGTACACAAGGGAAAGTAAATAGCGATCTGATATCATACGTCTGTCCAAATGCTTTTGGGTGAAAGCCAAAAGCATGCCGGCACATAGATAGGAAAAATCAATTATGATTTGATTTCTTCCTTGATATTTTTTGAACGGCTTTGTATTGCTTTTGATGTAACAACTATGCTGTTACAAATAATATCACTCAACTGGCCCATCAGTTCTATCATGAAATCCTAGGAAGGGTGTTACTAGGTTTTAATCATTGATTTTTTGGGATTAATTACTATCCCAAAGAATCTGGATTAGATCCCTACTTCAAGTCGAATTGGAGTAGAAAACACAATCCGGGTCCAATTAAACCTCCCTGCACTCCAAGTCAAATTGAAGTAGAAAACCTATTAATCTAGGTCTAACTGCACTTCTGTGCCTCTAAATAGGCCCGAAGAATGTGCAGTTCACTCTGTCCGAAAACTGTTATAACATAAGCAAACAGAACTAGCTACATCTGTGGTGATAGCGCAAATGTGACTAGCGTTTTTCTTTGCGTCGTTACTATTTACATTGTCTTCGTGAGGATATCAGGAATTTAAGTGGGAGAGTTTGTAGTTCATATAAAGTTGATAGTTTATAAAAATACTCATAAAGTGTTAAGTCCCAAATTACGTATTTACCAAGTGAAACTAAGCTTTATAAATGATTCTAAAAAAACTATAAATTGACTAATTTGTATAGGGTGATAATACAAATGTGGTTAACGCTTTTTTTCAAGATTTTTTTCAAGATTTTTTCCTTGCCATCACTATCAATATTATGAGGTTGTTATATTATTTGCTTGGCCTTTGGCCTTGGCATGCTAAAGTTAGAAAAGCCAATTGCCACTTTCAGAATGCTCCCTAGCGTGTGGGACTATGCTACTCTTGGAGTACTGTAAGTCGTGATCCCATCTATGGACCACCCATTTGTTTTTTTGTCTTAGCCATGGACCACCTATTTAGGATGTTGAGTGAAAGTATTTGATGATCCCTTGTACTTTTAACAACACCTCAGTTTGGTGAGTGAAAGTATTTAATGATCACTCAAGAGTGTCGGTTGTTACTGTTACGAGTACTGTCGGTTGAACAGTAAACCAGCACCTTTAGTAGTAACGGTTTATTGTTGAACCAACACCAATTGAAAAATAGTGTCAGTTGAATAGTAAACCGATACCATTTTTAAATTGTATCGGTTCTCTTTAATCGACGCTTTGTAGAATGTCAGTTTACTGTTCAACTGATACCATGTTTAAATTGGTGTCGGTTCTCTTTAATCGACGCTTTGTAGAATGTCGGTTCTCCGTCTTTGAATAGTTAAATTGGTATCGGTTCTCTTTAATCGACGCTTTGTAGAATGTCAGTTTACTGTTCAACTGATACCATGTTTAAATTGGTGTCGATTCCCTTTAACTGACACTACACTCTACAAAGCGTAACTAAGTCCAGTTGTTGTTGTGAAACATAGTTTCTTGAAAGATTTTGAGCAAAGAGGATAATGGTGTGTCGCCATTAGAGGGCAGACAGGTGATCAGGGACGGAGCCAGGAAGTTTTATGGGAGGGGACCAAAGCAAATTATTATTATTATTATTATTTTGCAGCGTGTAATGAACTAGTAGTTTTTTCTATTTTTTTTCCTTCTTTGTCTAATCACTGGTACTTAAATACAATGAGGAATTGAGCTTAGAATTGTGTCATACTCTCCAATTAATTGTTTAAATTCTAACAAACCATAGTCTCAATATTTAATAACCATAATATCCAAATTACAAGACTACTTAGATTAGGAATTGAGGTTAGAGTACTAACCTCAAAAAGTGCGACCTGCGTTGAGTTATTTTACACCTCGTTGATTAACATGATATTCTCATAAGTGACACATAATCCAGGATCAAACACCAATAAACTTTGTACATTTTTTCTTTTGAAATAGTCAAGTATTGTATTTGACTTTCTCATCATATACAAATAAATTTACATGATCATTTTGAGTTTTTAGAAAATAAAGAATGTGTAGGTTAACAATGAACAAACTCACATGAATAACATAATCATTACATAGGCTCTAAGTTAAACATTACACTTTAATCCTATAATTATTATTCTCTTCTTATTCCATTGATCTAGCAACTTACCCCAAATTTATAATACTCATATTCACATACAATAATCAATATGATTATAATATGACATATTAGAACCTAAACCCCATGGGCATCAATTTTCATTGAACTCATGAAAGTTTAGGTTTAATTAACGTTTTAAATGTAATTAACACATCCAATTAGCAATCCTAGTGTTCACATACCAAAAGCCCTAATTTAATTTATACTATACAAATTAGGGTTTATGTCCATACTATAAACAATAGTGAAATTAAAGCTTTAAACCTATTAATCTAACAACCCGAATCTTAAATCATGCATAAAAATCCACTACACACAAAAGCCCCTAGTTAATTTTAGGAATTTAGCTTCTTACTAAAATTCCCCCAAATTCAGACTTAATAAAAAATTCTCTAAATCATTATGATTTCAAACTTGAAATTCAATGGGTGGAACAAAAACTGAGAGAGAAACTAGAGATTTCTCAATGGCATTAGTTATAAAAACCCATCAAAATAAAACCCATCAAAAATTCTCATACGGCCATACCAAATCAAGAACCAGAAATCCTCACAGAGAAAAGATCCAAGATTTACATACATACATAAAGAAAATAACAACAACAAAAAACACAAAAATTTCTAAGTAGCAACAGAAATTTCTAAGTTTCCAAGCCGACAGCCAATCTATGAAGGAAAAAAAAAAAAATCAACTTTTCAGATTCTTAACCAAATTTAAAAGCCAAACAATAGAAAAATTAACCAAAAAAAACCCCAAGATTAATCTAAGAAGTAAGAACCAACAGTGGAGGAGAGTTAGGGGGCCCAGGACCTATCAATTTGTTTTGGAGGGGGACAGCATAATTCTTTTTTCTTTTTCTTTTTTTAACTCCTTAAAATATATTTTTTGAGGAAGTGGGGGGGGGGACCATGGCCCCAGCCGGTCCCCCCTCCCTCCGTCTTTGCTTATATATATAGGATATCTACCAATAGCACCCTAGATTCCTTGCATGCTCTCGATGGTATATCATTCAGCACGATTGGTGATACTTTGACAAAAGGGGGGTCAAAGTATCACTTAGGAAATTAATCTCAGTAAAGTTAGCTTAGCTCTAATGCTAGTTGAAATATATGATTTAAACCCAAGTTGTTAACAAACAAGATTACCAAACCAATTACAACAATTATAAATATCGAAATACAGGAAAATATAAATTAAATCAATCAACACAAAGATTTTGGTAACAAACTGGATATCTTTTGAAGAACTTTTCAAAAGTAAAATTACTTGTGGGCAAGCCAATCGCAAAGGTAGCTACCATAGAAGATTTGTGTTACAAATTGATATATCTTACTTACAAAACATTTGTAGCTCCCAAGATTCAATTTGTGACCCTAGTCACTGGCAAACGACCAATTCACCTTCCATCGCAGTGGTTTTAGAACCTTTGGCATTCTATTCGGATTACCTTCACTACCAAACATTGTCTGCTACAATTCATAATTCTGCTAGTTGTACGCTTTTATGTGGTTTGAACAAACAAAAAGTAAGGAGAATGTTTAATTTGTTTAAGGCTCAAGGGTGTTTTGAAACCTCTCTGAGAACAATGAAAAATAGCATTTGATCTAGGTTATGAAAGTGGTGATTTATGAAACTTATATAGATGGAGAGAAAACTGAAGTTTTTATGCTAAGTCAGCTAAAGTTAAAACAATTTATTGTTGTCTTGTTCAGATGAGATTAGGTCTTACTCAAATACGAGTTAGGGTTTCACAATTTTTGCATAGCGATAAATAGGGTGCAATTAAGGTTGTTATTGAGTGTCTCAAATATGTCTTGATGACCATCATGATTACACATTGTGAGATGACTATGATTGCCATTGCGATTGGAGCATTATGCGAATCTTCTAATTTAGCCTAATTCGATATGGATGGGTTCACTCCTTTTTGGTACTCGAATTTTGAAGTCTTCATGGTCTCGTCCGAACGCCATTTGAACATGCTTATGATCTAGACATTTTGGCTTGCATATTGATCTTTGAAATCAGTCTTGTTCGAATGCCATTCAATCAATGCTGCGAACAAGCTATTATGTTCTTCACCTTGAACTAAGTTTTTGAACCTTAGTTATCTTAAAACCGACTTCAACTCTAAACCCAGACTTACAATACAATAAGTTTTAACACTAACATAAAACCTAATTAGAGCAATAAATATGATAGTCGATCATTACTTTGCATCAATGAAATTAAATATTATATATATAAAGGCGCTTCATTTAAAAAATACATATTGCCAACCAACTTTATTGAGGATCAAACCATTTATTGAAGTTACTTAATTCAGCATTAGCAATTTGGTTGCTGTCATCACTTCATCAGCAGTGCTCAATTATATATGCTTTTCTGAGATCTTAATACGAAGGGGTTTCCTGAACTTCAACATAGGAGTCCGGACAATGTCTCCTCCCTCAATCTTTTTCCACCTATATATCAATTAAAAAAAGAAAAAGAAAATAGGGGATTAGAATAATTAAGTGTGTGTGCATGCATACCTACTGGTCTTGGCACGTGCAAGTATAGAGTGAGGCATGTTAATTACCTATATTTAGTAACCAAGACATGGAAAAAGGTGGACAATAACACCCTACTATACTCTGCCCCCGCACATTGCTTCATTCCCCCTCCAAACGGCATGAAATGCTTCGATATCTCATTTGCCTTGAGGTCCTATAAATAAGGGGCTAAAATAATTAGATAAATTGCTACAATTTAGAACCATTAATTAACTTGATCATGTTTATGTATGTTAATGCATGCACCTTCCAACGCCATGGATTGAATGCAAGAGGATTCTCGAATGTATTAGGGTTTAATTGAAGAGCAGTTGTAACAACCATAATTGCCCAGCCTGCTGGAATTGTATATCCTGCATGCATAAACTCATAAAACATACATTGGACTTTGTGATTAATGGAGTTAAACACTCAAACCAACAAGTTTGAGTATGTTTACCATTCACTTGGATATCCTTTTTTGCTCTTCTTAGTAATCCAGGTGCCACAGTTCCCAGCCTAAGAGTTTCATTTATAACCTGCAATAATAATAAAAAATTGTAAAAAAAAAATGCCAACTTAGTTTATAATCGCATAGAGATCGAAGAGTATGTTAATTACTGACATATAGTGTAAAAGTCATCGATTTGTATTCTTCCCATGTGAGTGGGGAATCCGGGTTTGCTCTCTTTTTCAGAATTGCCTCATGCTCAGCCTGATCATTGAATGACCCAAACGTGAAAAAACATTTAAAATTAGGAAAAACTTTGATTACCTTCGTTAAAGACAAAGTATAGGCGTTTTTTAATCATAACCTTAACATTTAAAAATTTACAAAGATAGTATTCTAATAATTTTTTTCTTTTAATTTCCCTTTTTGTACCAATTTTAAAATAATAATAATAATAGAAAGAACCAGTTCACCACCAGACCCACGGCCACGTCATGGGTCAACACCCACAGCGTGAGTATACACCCACGGCTAACCTTGCGTTAACACCGTGTGGCCGTGGGGTCGGTCCAATCCGTATGTCACCATAAACCTTTTTTCTTAAAAATAAAAATAAAAAATGGCATTTTGGACATTTCAACCAAAAATAAACAGAGAGAAAATTCTAAGAATACAAATTTTGGAAATTTTTAAACTTTGAGGTTATCATTGCAAAAATGCCTATACTTCCAAATAAGTGAGTTTGGAAATATATATATATATATATATATATATATATATATATATAAAATTGTACGTACAGTCAATTCGTCAAACACCAAGGGGTTCTCAGCAAGTAGCTTGAAAGCCATCGTTAATGCCGAAGAAAGTGCATCAAAGCTGACAAAAAGCAAACCAAACATGAGCTGAACAACAAATTCGTCTGTAAGGAAGTTCTCAGTCTTCATGTCTTGGATGATATGATGAAGCACATCCCCGGGACCATCCTGTGTCTCATCAGCTGAACCTCTCCTCTCCTTTAATATCTCCATCATCACGTCCAACGCCTTCTTATGGTCCTGATCATCATCCAATCACTTCAATTATATATATATACAGGCATGAAATCTTATAATCAAACTGTAGAGTGAGAAGAATTTGAGTTACCTGTAAACATTTATGGTAAGCAGTACCAGGGATGTTCAGAGGAAAAGCCAGAAGCCCTTTTGAGAAGTTAATATACTTCTCCGTTAAATCTACCGATGATTTTTCTGGGTCATAACTAAACATCTGCTTTGCTCCTGAATGAAGAGCCATCTGTTCGATCGGGCCAAAGTCATTATCTATATGTTTTAGTCATATATAACAAAAGGACATGCAATATTTTATATATATTTTTGAAAAACTTCACTTGCACCCCTATAAGTATAATCGGTTTTGTAATCATAATCTTAAAGTTTAAAATTTGCAATCTCATTTTGTTGGTATATAATATTGTTTCAACCCCTTTTAATTTCACCCATTTTTGTTAAAATGCTCAAAATGCCTCCGATTATTTTTTAATAAAAATAAAAGTGAAAACTCTGGTGACCCATAGAGTGATCGTGGGTCGGTCAAAGGCTTTTTATGTTCTTGAATTCTCACTAAAACTATAATAATTGGGGGCATTTTCGGTATGCATTTTAACAAAAAAAATTGTAAAACTAAAAGGAACAGAAACATAGGATACCGATGATTGACATTACAAAATTTTAAACTTTGAGGTTATAAGTGCAAAACCCCTTATTCTTATATTTCAAGAAATGTAAGTGAAGTTTTTCCCGACATATTCTATTATGAAAATATGAAGTTTTTACGGTTGCAGCGGCGCGTTTCACTTCAATGGAATCCTGGCATGACCAAGTCTTGAGTGTTGTGTTTACTAGTTCTTCCAACTGAGAAAGGAGCTTTGCTTTGAGGCTCTCAGCGCCGAAGTGACTCAAAGCCAAGTTTCTCACATACTTGTGAATGTAGGCACCATCTGGCCTATTCTCACCTTGTTTAAAAACTTTTGCAAATAAATCCAGGTACCATGATTCAACCAATCTCCCTTCTTGCAGTAGAATGAAATGGTTGAATTCAGGATCTGCTGAAACCACGACAGGCCGACCTGCAACACTAGTTCGAAACACTTGCCCATATCTATTGTAAATGCACGTGTGAGCGTTGTATTACAAAAAAAAAAAAAAAAAATCATTAATTTAAGTTTTTGGACTAGAGTGGTGTCTAAATACCTTTGCAGTCTGCGTTTGATGAAGGGGGAAACATCTAAGGAATAACTGGGAATGATCAACTGAATGGTCTCCCCAATGAGAGGGAGGCCCATGGAACCAGGAGGAAGGGTTCCATGGCACTTAGGGTTCCTCCATTTGTATATCCAGTGAGAAATGCAGATTACAAGCACAGCTATCACACACAATGCTGCAGTAGTTGACATTTGTGAGTATATGGGGAATAGGGATGCTGGTTGGTGAAGAAAGTGCTAGCTACTGCTTTGGAAACGAGCATGCAAGTGGGGGTTCTTAAATAGACCAAATAGGATTGAAGAAGAAAAAAAAATCATGACAATTCCCAAGAAAAACAAGATGGGAAATAATTGAAATTGAAAAAAATGAGACTCCTTGTGAATATAAATATACATAAATGCTAGAGTGCAACTTAGGGTATCCTATGGCCCCAATAGTAATATATGTTAGTGTATATTTTTTGTTTTTTTAAGAAAAGACAGATTTGTAATAAAATAAAAAATCGAATCTAAAACTCCCCACATAGAAAAATCAACCGTCAAAGGCAAGTAATACAAATCTTATCAATTACGTACCAAAATTACTATTTAAAATGCGCCGCAATTTCCTCCGAAAGCCATGTGCTTCCAAACCCGTCAAAGGCAAGTAATACAAATCGGATTTGGCTTACATACTGTTATTAAAATAACAGCATGTATGCTGTAGTTTAATCAACGGTCAAGATTGAATTTTTTTAAATCTCTTTTTATTTTCTCTCTCCTATTAAATGCTTCTAAAAGTAAATCAACTTTAAAATTCAATCTTGACCGTTGATTCAACTACAGCATACATACTGTTATTAAAATAACAGCATGTAAGCCGGATCATACAAATCTTATCAATTAACAAAACCAGCTTAGAGCCCGTGCTACGCGCCGGGTTTTTTTTTTATTTTGTAATTTACTCAAAAATTCTTTAAAAGATTATCAACAACAATTTTTATTTTCTTCTCTTAATTAACTAATTAGCTACTAAAAATGACAAATGTTCATAAGATCCTTTTAAACCATAGTTTTACTCAATACATATCTAATAAATTTAAAAATTCATAAATTTTAGTTCTTATAAACTGAAACATATTAAATATTTGTTCCCATATATGTAGTTTAAAATGAAATATAAAGGAAAAAAAATTCAAAATAAAAACATAGATTAATCAATTATACAAAATGATTGATTAATCATTATATTCCAACAATGACACCACTTCTCCTCCACTACACAATCCATTATGGTAAACTTTTGTCTTTCAGGAGTTGAACTTTCTCCTCATAAACAATTTTTTTGAGAAATTTTTCTATTACACTAACAAAAATAAAGAAGTGTTCTAAAATATATGAGCATATTGATATTTGATTACAGTTATGTTTACTAATTTTGTAAACAAAAGAATGTTGGTAGTTTAATTTTTCTTTTTAAAAATGAAAGAGATAAAAAAACATTGGCAGGAATATTGACATAATCTAATTATACATCGTACCAAAAATAATGATAGGAAATTTTTTCACTATCATTTCCCTTAATTCAACGTGAAATTTACAAAAGAAAACTAATCAATTTGAAAAAATAATATATAAATTAGTATAAAATTTAAGGGAAAAAAATGGAAGAACATAACCAATTTTTTTTTTTTTTAACAGCCATCCTTCACATATATAAAGTAAATGAAACTAATTTTAAGACATACAGGAAAACAAAGACGAAAAAATCTACACAATGAACATTGACATAATCTAAAAAAGCATCCTACACCGTACCAAAAATAATGATAGGAAACTCTTTCACTATCATTTCCTAATTCAATGTGAAATTTACAAAAGAAAAATATTCAATTTGAATAAATAATATATAAATTAGTAGAAAATTTAAGGGATAACAATGGAAGAACATAAATACATTAAATAAAGATAAAATAAAAAACTAAAAATAAAATTTTAATATAATTGAAAGAATTGTCTTTTTCTACTGTATACGTTTCTCGATTCCAATGAAACCTTAAAAACCAATGTCATCCATTAATTAAGCATGTAAACAGATAAAAAAAATTAAATCACTCAATGAACAACAACATGTACAAACTAAAAAATTATCAACCAAAAATAACGATAAGAAACTCTCTCTCATTATTATTTCTTGAGTTCAATGTAAAATTTACCAAAGAAAAGTAATCATTTGAATCAAAAATAATATATAAATTAGAAGAAAAAAATAAGGGACAAAAAAAAAAAAGGAAGAAGATAAGCACCGGAAATAAAGATAAAAAAAAGGAAAAAAAAAATACTAATTGAAAATAACTATTCTAGATTAAAAAAAAAAAAAAATTGTAGTATAATTTTTCATTAAGAAACAACGATTGAAAAATTGAAAAGAACTGTTCTAGAAAAAATATATATATAAAAAAAATAACTATAGTATAATTTTTCATTGAGAAGTAGCAATGCAAATCTCTCTCTCTCTCTCTCTCTCTCTCTTGTCTTTTTCTAAATTGATTGTAAAATTTACAAAGGAACATTGAGATATAAATAGAAAGTAAGAGAAGAAAAAAAAAATTAGAAAAAAATATAAGGGACAAAAACAAAAATGGAAGAACATAAGCACCGAAAATAAAGATAAAAAAAACGAATAAAATGAAAATACTAATATAATTGAAAATAACTATTCTACTCTTCATTGAGAATAGTATAATTTTTCATTGAGAAACAACGATTGGAAAATTTAAAAGAACTATTCTTGCAAAAAAATAAAATAAAGAAAAGAAATCATTGAGAAACAACGATTAGAAACTCTCTCTACCTCTCTCTTGTAGTCTTGTCTTTTTCCTGATTTGAGTGTGAAATTGACAGAGGAACATTGAGATATAAATAGAAAGCAAGAGAAGAGAAAAAGAAAAATAAACAGAGAGAGAAAGAAAGAATTTGGGAACCTTTTGTTTTCTTCATTAAGACAATTAAATATATTACAAATAAAACTCATATATTTTAATTGTCTCATATTGAGATATAAACATAAAGGAAGAGAAGATAAAAAGAAAATTAAATAAAGAGAGAGAAATAGAGAATTTGAAAACCTTTTGTTTTCTTCATTAAGACAATTCAATGCATTATGATGATGATGAATATATATATATATAATAATATATCTCACATTAAGATATAAACATAAAGCAAGAGAAGATAAAAAGAAAATTAAATAAAGAGAGAGAAATAGAGAATTTGAAAACCTTTTGTATTCTTCATTAAGACAACTCAATGCATTACAAATAAAAAATCAAAAAATTGGTTCAAACATAAATTATGGGAGAGAGAGAGAGAGAGAGAGAGAGATTTAAGACATTTAAGTGGAGAAAATTATGGGAGAGAGAGAGAGACAAAATTATGGGAGAGAGAAATAGTTAAGACACTTAAACCATATAATTAGTTTAGAGAGAGAAGAAAAGGTTCAAATACAAAATTATATTAAAAAAAAAAACGGTTGAAACATAAATTATGAGAGAGAGAGAGAGAGAGATTATGGGAGAGTAAGAATTATCACAATTAATTAAAAAAAAAAAGGAATTCAGATATAAAATTATGGGAGAGAGATTTAAGACAATTAAGTGAGGATAGAGAAAGAGAGAGAGAGAGAGACAAAAAAATGATTGAAACACAAATTATGGGAGAGAGTTAGCACAATTAATTAAAAAAAAAAAACTATTGAAACACAAATTATGGGAGAGAGATCTAAGACAATTAAGTGGAGATAGAGGGAGAGAGAGAGAGAGAGACAAAAAACGGTTGAAACACAAATTATGGGAGAGAGTTAGCACAATTAATTTTTTTTTAAAAAAAAAACGATTGAAACACAAATTATGAGAGAGTGAAAGTTAGCACAATTAATTGTCTTAAACCATAGAATTAGTTTAAGACATTTAAATTGAGATAGAGGGAGAAAGAGAGAGATTTAAGACAATTAAGTGGAGATAGAGGGAGAGAGAGAGAGAGAGAAAAAAAAACGGTTGAAACACAAATTATGGGAGAGAGTTAGCAGAATTAATTTAAAAAAAAAAACGATTGAAAAACAAATTATGGGAAAGAGATTTAAGACAATTAAATGGAGATAGAGGGAGAGAGAGAGAGAGAGAAAACGGTTGAAACACAAATTATGGAAGAGAGTTAGCACAATTAATTTAAAAATAAAGGGAGAGAGAGAGAGAGAGAGAGAGAGAGAGACAAAAACGGTTGAAACACAAATTATGGGAGAGTGAGAGTTAGCACAATTAATTAAATGTCTTAAACCATTGAATTAGTTGAAGACATTTTTCTCAAAAAAGTTTAAGACATTTAAGTTGAGATAGAGGGAGAGAGAGAGAGAGACGTGAGAAATAGAGTTAGGAGGACACGTGTCGCAATTCTAAGCATTCCCTATGTCAAAACTCGGCTTTTATATATATATATGATAATATAATCTAACAGTCCCTTCAAACTCAAAATAGAGTGTGAGAGACTAACTTGAGTTTAGATCCAAGATCGCAAAACCACCAATTCACCAATTGGAGGATGTGACTTGGTAAAGAGGTCTGCAAGCTAATCAGTGGGTTATCATTCCTTTTATATGTCTTGCACAAACGAATGTGAACAGTGAGATTTTGGGATGTGCAAACTTACATCATTAGAGTTTTAACTAACATTTGTCTTTAGATTCGTATTTCAGAGGCCAAACATACATTTTTTAACAACATTGCCAGCAGTGCCCTATTTGAGAGTGCTTTTGAAACAAATAGCAATTTGATACATTTTCAAACCACAAGAGTGTGTTTTTAAAATCACACAATTTTAAAGACTAAACCACAATTTTACTAAACACTTAACTGATTTTCTAAAATTTGTATTTTCATTATCTGCGTTTTGAAATTGCTATTTTTCAAATTGCAAATTTTACAAGTTTTGAGGGTTTCAAGAGTTAGTGCAGTTGTTACAGAGAAAACAACAGTCGAAATATATGACAAAGTAGCAAGTCAACAATTTATAGCTAATGTTACATTCTTGGCTGGAGGCATCTGACAGAAAAAGAGAGGGTGCAATGAGTATGTCTCGGACTCTGTTTGCTGAAAGGAAATATTCTGAAAAGATTCACACAAAAGCTTCAAATACTTAAGCTAAGATGATGCATGTTCCTTTCTCTAGATTGGAGAAAGTGTAACCAGATACAAAACTACCATAAAAATCATGGTAAGAGAATCTTAATGCTATCTTGATAAAAAAAAAAAAAAATCATAATAATCCTTTTTAAGACATTCCTATTAGGGAGCTGGTATCAGGATACAGGGTGATTGTCCATCAAACATGGTATACGATATTAACAATCATGGGGACGACAACGAAACCTTAACTGGTGACATATAACACTTCAAATGGTTGTTGTCCTAATGTGTTGAGCTGCAAATGTAAACAGAGTAATAATTATCAACCGTACAAGGAAATTTTTGTGCAGGTATTTGGCTTGAAAATCAAATTTACGATCAAGCAGCAACACGGTGACAGCGCAGCCAAAATGCAGTCCCTCCACTTCTGCCTCGAGCAACTGCTATTTCCTCATCAACATAAAACCAGGTAAAGAAAGGATCCTTGGTGCTTGGCTCCCTGTCCTCTTTTTGGCCAAGGCTAATCTCCAAGGGATTCAAAGGTCCAATTTTTATACGAATACACTCGAATATGAAGGCCAGTATTCTGTGCTTCCATGTAAATTTACCTTCAAACGTTAAGGATCCAATTGGTCCAAGATATACTCCATTCTCAATTCTCTTTGCCTGGCAATCCAAACAAGGTTGTTTTTGTTTCTCAGTTGACAAAGCAAATCATATAATCTTCTATTTGTTGGATTTTAGGAACCAAAGCTCCCATTACTATGAAGAAAAAAAGCTCCAGCAAGTTCATCCTTGATGTGATGATTTTTTTTTTTTTTATTTGTTTTAGCTTGGCATGATGATGACTTAAGCATATAGAAATATCAAAAAGGATGATGTTAACATAAGTACACGGAAATTTTTGACTATGTATATTGAAAGAAAAGTGGGGAAGGGAGGCGGGGTGGAGTGGAGTGGGGGGAAGGACTAGACTGAAAATAAAAGGATGCGAACATATGTACATCATTGATCACGAACATTGGTTGGCCTACTTGTGATACCTTCTTACTTAAAGGACACAAATTTCTTCCAAACTGGATTGGAAG
Source organism: Corylus avellana (assembly GCF_901000735.1). Lineage (NCBI taxonomy): Eukaryota > Viridiplantae > Streptophyta > Magnoliopsida > Fagales > Betulaceae > Corylus > Corylus avellana. The sequence continues at coordinate 21,728,840 of NC_081546.1, forward strand.
AAATTCCTCCAAACCAATCTAATAAAGTAATATGTGTGATATGTGTCCTTCTAACATGTGACTCTCACATGTTTTTTAATACAATTAACAGAATTCTTTCACCATTAAATCCTCTCTTCTAACGTCTAAAATTTATTCTTTGTGTATTTGAGAAAGTCCAAGAGTCTCTCTCTTTCTCATCTGTTCATATCCCTTTTCTTCTTTCTTTAACACAGAACCAACCCAGTTCTGTCTCTCTCTCTTTGTCTGAGAGTCTAGTCTTAATAAAACGTTTTCTATGAAAACGAAGCGACTACTTTGAAGCAATCTCGTAGTAGTAGTACGAGTATTTGACGAATTGTTCAAATAAATATCCACTCTCCAACTGTCCCTTAAACCCATCATAACACCTGGTATTTACCAGACAACGCAAGAGAGAGATGTGTTTGGGACTTAGTTGTGGGAAAAACTACGAGCACTAATACGCCATGATCGAAGTCCTTGGCTTGTAAATAGTTAATATTATAAGCCAAGACCTTCAATCATGACCTATTAAAGAGTGATTCTGGGGGTCTTTGGGGTCATCTTCCTCATTTGGATGGTTGTTCCAAAGGAGCAAACGAAGCATTCGAGGCACGGCCCCATCTTTGCTATTCTCAAAGGCTTGTCCAAAACTACGTTTTTTGTTATTCATGTCATGTATATCCTGGTACCAAGACGCATATATAGCATGGGCCCTTGAACCACAGGTCCGAGACCACTACTTCCTTAGGCTCATAACCACAGTAATTTAAATCAAACCCCTTGTAGGACTGCTTGGAAGAGCAAGACTCAACCAAAGCTCCATGTATAACCCAACAATAACCAAAAAAAAAAAAAAAAAAAGACTACCCAATATAATAAGAACTAAGAACAAGCCACAAAGGAGTGTGAAAGCAAAAGAGTGAACGAGCTAAGGGATCTGGATTTCTTCCTAGTGGGGCTTTTAATATAGAGAGACAGAGAGAGGGAGGGGAGAGAGAGACATTGAAGGAGAGATAGAAGCCCAGGCTGGGTTTCTATGCTCTGTGTTCAAGAAAGAGAAGGGAGATGAAATGATGAAGAAGAGACAGACTCTTGAACGTTAGAATAAAGTCTAGACATTAGAGGAAAAAGATTTAACGGTGAAGGGATTCTGTTAATTCTATTAAAAACATGTGTGTCGCTCAAGTGTTATAAGGACACATATTACTTTATTAGACCAATTTGGAGAAAATTTATGTCTTAACTTAAATGCATAAAGAAACAGCACAGAAGAACAAGGTGGTCACATATGAAGTGAGTTCAGAAAAGCACTTCTAACATTGAGCGCGTGCTTGGATCTTGAAAAAATGAAGGAAATCAGAAGAAATGTTTCAAAATGCCATACAAAATAACCTAATTCCTGAACAATTCAGTGAGTTTTTTTTTCGTTTTCCTTACCCTCTCTAAGATCCAAACAAGGCCCAACTCTGCTTGGAAGTTACTTCATAGAATAAGCCATGAGTAATGAACTTCTGTATCGCAGTTTTGTTGATCTTAAGATCATTGGACTAATATAAAGGTTGGAAGGACACATCCCAATTCAATTATTTCAGGAGAATTATTCTGCTCTTGAAACAAATTGTAACATGTGCCCTTGGGAGTACTTATTAAAGGGCATATGAGGGTCGAAATGAATCATTCTCCACTATATTCCCTAGAAAACGCAAACATGAGGGTACTCCATATTCTAGTGGAAATTGGAAGTAGTTGTAGATTGAAAAGAGAATCCTTTTAACTTCATCCCTAGAATCATAATAAAGAAATGCATGAGACACTTACGGCTGCATCGAACCTCTGAACAGCTGTAAGAGGAAAATAACGACCGCCCTTCAATTTATTCTACAATTTAGGACAAAAGTCCAATAAGGATAAATTGTAAAAGATATGTAAAGCTATGCAAATCAAGGAACAGAATTATGCCAACCTCAGCAGTGAAAATAAGCATCCATGTTCTGCCAGGGGATTTTGATCCACCAAGTGTATCAAGAAACCCGGAGGGCTCAATCTTTGCCTTTTCAATAACAGAAAATGCAGACAAAATGTCTTCTGCCGCAACCTTTCTTGTCTTAGCAGCCTGTTTCAGCACTTTCACACTCTCTTCCACTTCCTAAAGCACATGAACATCTTAAGTCACTAAAATCACCCAAAAGAAGCTAGTAAAGTGGTCAACATAGCAATACAATAAGCCCCATTTAAGCACAAAGTTTAATGAGGTTCAGTCAACTGCAAGTTTTTTGCTTTTCATGCATTTTCTCAAATCCCAAACATTGAATTGAGCAAACTAAGAGATAAAACTCAAGGTCCTTTATGTCACATACAAAATTGAAGCAGAAAAGCAAGCAATGGGAAGCAATTTAACAGAAAAGACAGTCCAAAGAACCGAAAGAACAAGGAAACAAAAGCCATACTCTGTTGGGTTTTCCTTCCTGGACAAGAAAAGGGGTGGTGGAGGCACTTTGGTCTGTTTCATCCAGGGTGGCTCTGGTTCTTGCTCTGGGAAATCTAAGAAGATGGGGTTTTGTGGGCTTAGCATAAGGTGGTATTTGAGAGGAACAAGAGGGTCTGAGGGATGTTTTAGAAAATGAACATGAGAGCAACAAGCCGAAGGAAGAGGAGGAGGAGGAAGAGAACATACAGAACGCTGTTTGTGAGCCCATTGCCATTTGCTCGTGCTGTCGTCGAGTTGTCGTTTCCCTTCTCTTGAGAAGCCTTGTCGTGTGAATTTCAGCAAGTGGATTGGATAATTTAGATTAAATACGTTCAGAATATATGGTCTACCATCCATCAACCCAAGATTTATTGAAATTTGGGTTTCACTTGAATTAATTTCCAAAGATCCGAAAAGTAAAAAATTATTGATTGACCTCCATGGATAATCATATCCCTAATTTTAAATGTGTGGATATGAATCTTCAGAATTTTTTACATTGTTATCATATGATGGCAGAGTTCTCAAAGATATGTATTTTCAATTTTTTTTTTTTTTTTTTTTTTTTTTTTTTTTGTCCTATATAAATCAATCCAAAAATTCTTGCTTGGTAAGTATAATGTTCTCAATATACATGGGACTATCCTCCATCCATACCTGGTCTAAAGATTGGCCAAGAGCAAATTTTGCAAGGCGATGGGCCACTTTGTTTGCCTCCCTACCAACATGCCAAACTATCCAGCTTTGTAAGCTATTCAGGATGACTCTGCTATCTTCAATTAATTGCCCATACCGACTCCAACAGGATCGGTCTTGACGCAAAGTGTTCACAATATCAAAGATATGTATTTGGAGTGTAGAAATAAACTAGAGAAAGTGACTTTGTGTGTTTTTGTGATGTTTTTAACTTTACATAAGTCTAGGGGTGTAAAAAAAATTAAAAATAAAAAAATAAAAATAAGGGGGAAAACTAGGACTGGGACTGGAACTGGGAAACCGGTTTGAAATGGGTAACCAGAGTGCTTGGTTCCGATTCCTGGTTTTGGAGTTTTTAAATACCCGGTTATAACCTGGTAACCAGGTAATATATATATATATATAGTTCGGATAACTGGGTACCAACCAAAATCGGCCGGTTATTCTATAACCGGTTAATCGAGTACCCGGTTCCGGTTTTCAAAAATCAAAAACTGAGTTTTCACCCCTACATAAGTCTGGCCTATTTATAGTTCAACAAGGCCAATCAAACTAAAGAAGAAAAATAAATCATAGAATGAAGGTAGAATATTACAGAATAATATCAAACTATATAAGAAAACAAATCGGTATCTAAGATGGTCGCTAAATGGAGAGTGAATTCTGTTGAATAAGTATTCTAAAATATCTTCAAAATATATTTTGAATATATGTTGTTGTGCATGCACTTGTGAAGTTTATGTCCTACTTTGAGAAAGTGCATGTAAAAAATAAGAGTGATTAATCTGCCTAAGTGGGCCCAAGTCCATTAGCTTAGGCTTTTGGGTTATAAGTAGTGTCCTAATATGTATATTGATGTACTCTTAATAAAAATAAAATAAATAAAAATAAAAAAAAAAACTCTCATTGTGTTTATCTCCTCAACAATTGGTATTAGAGCCCATGGTTAGATTCCATTGTTGTTGATAGGAGTGTCTCGGTTTGACGCATTTGATTTGACTCCGATAAAAAGAATGGCTTCTCTTGGAGTATGCATGACACTCTAGTGTGTGGGAGAGTTTAGTCATTGTGAAAGAGACTCACAAGTGATGAGAGATTTGTTGTGCATGCACTTGTGAGGTTTGTGTCCCACATTAAGAAAGTGCATGTAAAGAATAAGAGTAGTTAATATACTTAAGTAGACCCAAGCCCATTAGCTTAGGCTTTTAGACTAAAAGTAGTATCCTAATATGTATATTAATTTACTCTTATTTGACTCCTTTTGATCTTTCTCTTCCCAACAAAGACCATAGAAATGTCTTGGTGTATAAGCTTTGGTGAACACGAGCCAGTTGTTCAGCAGAGGAAATAGGACAAAGGCAAAGAGTTCCTTGTAAAAGATGATGACACACAAAACAATAGTCAATCTCGATATATTTCGTGCACTCATGTGAAACATCATTATAAGCAATCTGAACCGCACTTTAATTGTCACAGAACATGGAAGAGCTAGATATCTAAGGGGCACCCATGCCTTGTAGGAGCCAATATAACAAGAGTAGCTCAAAACTGGTATCAACAAGTGGATGGTACTTAGCTTCAATAATGGAGTGAGCAGCAAACTATTTCTTGCCATCCCAACAACATAAAAACCTATGGTGGAGCGACAGTCAGTGGAATTGCCTTCACAAATTAGCATTTGAATACACATGTAAATGTAATGATAAATTAGAGGAGAAATGCAAACCGTGAAATAGTATGCCCCTTACATAACAGAGGATTCGAAGAACAATGGCATAGTAAATTGAGCACAATACGGTCATGAACTCACTTACAAGATGACCAACATAAGCAATATTTGGTCTCGTGACAATAAGATAGATGAGACTGCCAATTATTTTTTTATAGTGTTGCATCTAGAAGTAACTCACCATCAATGGCTTGAAGTTTGACATTCGTCGTGAGGGGACTATCAACAATTTTATATTCAAGAAGTCTAGCCCGTGAAATCAGATCATAAGCATATTTGGTATGAAAGAGTTAGCAACCACTAGACTTAGAAGAATCTTTTAACCTAAGAAAATAGCTAAGATAGCCCAAGTCCTTCATTAGAAATTGCCAACTCATAAATTGTTGAAGCTCACAAATGTCAGGAGTATCAACATTAGTAATAATCATATCATCAATATATAATTGTAACGCCCCGATATTTGAACTAGCAAATATCGAAGTCGTGACGCTGCAACTTTAGAAAATACAATCTTACAGCGGAGTATGTATATTTTCTTCTTTTTCTATGACGTAGGAATAACTTACACAACACAGTTGAGCTGACTGAAATACCTCGAGGTGATATATTATTAAATAAAATAGAAACATGGTTTTCATTACAACATATGTACACACTAGGTGTACCAAATATATGCCACAGACGGCACCTAAATTAACATAATAATATCTATTAAGTTTACACACATCACCATACATAATAAAAGCGATTAACATAAATGAGACTTGCTCCATAGAGTAAGCATAAATCCTGCAGCAGATGGTCTATCAACCATCAAAACCAGTAAAAGGACCATCGTCCTCACTTTCTATCCATGTATGAAGATCTATGTAAAGATGACGTTATCATATTTACATAGGCAAACAAATGAGTAATCTATTTTCCTAGATATAAAGACTAAAAAGACTAGTTTGAACAAATAAGATTAAAGACTAAAATATATAATAATGAATGAGTTGTGAATGCAGTGTAATGACAGATTAGTTTGTGTTTTATGATAATCTTTCTTCAGACCTCTTCTCATGAGCTCTCAGCCCGCTTACGTCCGTTATGTCCCTCACACTTTAGAGGTTTACCTGTTTGGTGCTGGCAACTACACCGCTCCAGCTTAGTTATATATTAGGCCTGTTGGACGGTTATATACCCCCATCCACTGAGATACCGACAGTTCCTCACGGCAATCCACCCAGCTTGTTCTTAAGGTGGCTATCTTATCAGCCCATTTTATTAGACACATTATGCAGCAGTTGTATTGCAAAATTATATCAATGAGACAAAATAAGAATTCCTATAACAATAAAACAAAGCTAGTACTCAGTAAGCATATCCATACTTACTCTCCTTAGTGTAGTATTCTGCTCCACTTCTGCATATAATACATACATACAAACAATACTTTGTTCATTCTCCAATAATATCATTGTTTAAAGACCCTCATCTTTTTATATTTATTTATTATCCGTCACTTCATCTTTACTTACTCATTTTATTATATTAATCTAAGATAATTACTTATAACAAGCTCTATGCCTGAATTCATTTTTGGTGACGAGGCTAATGGCTAGTATCACTAAATACAAACAAGTATTATAAATAATATATATATAACATGACTCATATTTTGGAGATGAGACCAATGGTCCGTACCTACCAAAGTATGAATCAAAATTTAAATGACAATAAAAGAAATGACTGAATATAAATACTGAATTCATATTCTGGGGATGACTGCCAAAAATATGAATTAAAATTTAAATGATATAAAAGAAATAACTGAATGTAAATAATGCATATTTCGGGGATGAGATCAAATGGTCCTTACCGCCAGAAATATGAACAGAAATTTAAATGACATAAAAGAAATAACTGAATGTAAATAATGCATATTTTGGAGATGAGATCAAATGGTCCTTACCGCCAGAAATATGAACAGAAATTTAAATGACATAAAAGAAATAACTGAATGTAAAGACTGTAAAGTAAATAATATATAGATAATATTATAAGTCCTTAATTGATTTTGTCCACTAACTCTTTATTATTAATTCACTTGTATCCATTATTTTATTTTACATTATATGCTTATTGGGTCTTTAAACAATTTAAATGAGAACAAGTGATAAAAGCAATAAATCATGATATTTATACAAGAAACACTTACCCAAAAATCCTTAGAAGTAAAACTCCACCAAATCTTCTCTAGGTAGCTAGTTTAGAAAAACATTTGAATACTACAAGAAAGATTTTAGGCTATATGGTTTTTGACTAGAACTAAGAAATAAAATGAAAGGAGGAGCAAACAATTTTACTTGTTCTAAGATTGTAAAAACTTAAGTGAAAGTGAAAGTGACTATAGCTTAGGCTCTATTTATAAGAGAATGAATGGTTAGGATTTATTTTTAAACCTTTGATCTAAGGGTTGAGATGTATTTAACCAAAAGAATGAACCTAGTCCATATTTCATGCTCTATACCAATTAGAATTTTCGTCCAAAATGAGGGCAGTGTATCCCGATCCATTTTTCAATGTCCAAACGTACTCCGATTGACATGAAATTTTGAGAGTAGATAGAGGACTCCGAGACAAACATTTTATATTTTTGGTTCGACTTCATCCGAGTTCGTTTGAGTCTATTTTTGGCCTATACAAAGTTTCCAATTCAACTTAGGCTTTAACTATTTGCATTCCCACTTGGCCACTTGCCTTATTAAATCATTATAATCATGATATTTACTATAATCATCATTACTAGAAGACTTTAAGCTTTCAACAAAGGTGGCTAGCCTTGGTATCTTTCTTTAGCAGTTTTAATCTCATTTAGACAGTATGAAAATTAAGACACTGCTTTTTAGGCTAAAAAACTGAAAAGCTTCAAATTAATTTATGACTTCGCTAAACACCAATATAAATAATTTATTCACTAGATTGGGTTTGATTATGCCCATAAACATATTAGTGAAGCTAAATTCTTAGAATTGAAGTAATATACATAAGAGGTCAAAAATCAATGTAATATACCTTTAACACTAAATAGTTATTTAATATCATTAATCCACATATCATTGTTCTAATTTATCGATTATATTTTTAATCTATTTAATATTATTTAAATAATAGTTTTAAAATCTAGGTCGTTACATTCTACCCACCTTATTGGAATTTCGTCCCCGAAATTAAGGCATTCAAATTATCACATAACCTCAATATGAGTGACTCAGATTTTTATCTTAACGTCTAATCCTTAGTCTTATTTTACACTTAATCCCTAAGCTTTTATCGTACAGTAATATTCTAAGAAAAAGGGTGTAAGAAAATAATGTTCCTCAAATTTTCTATTCATATACTCTATAGCTCCGACGTACTACGTCTTAAGTTTCAATGTTTTCACTTAGGTACTACACTTTTATACAGTACCATGATTTATCTACCATCTCAAAACATCGACCAAAGCATTTTAATAATATCACTTCTTATCCCTAAGGTATCCCTCAACTTTTGTAGTTTTGAACAATACCCATATAAGCAATCATAAAATACCATTTACCACGTAATAATATATATATATATGCACTTACCAAGTGATATATCCGGTTAGAATAAATGTGGATATTTGTCTTGCATTTCTCGTTCTAATTCCCAAGAAACTTCTTCTACGTCGTGATTACGCCAGAGAACCTTAACTAGGGAAATGGTTTTCGTTCTGAGTTTCTGTTCCTTTCGATCCAGAATTTGTACCGGTAATTCCTCGTACCTTAAATTTGCTTGAATCTGAAGTGGTTCGAAATCAATAGCGTGCAAGGGATCATGTACATATCTTCTTAATGTCGATACATGGAACACGTCATGTACCTCTGCTAGCTCAGGTGGTAACTCAACTCTGTATGCTACCGGACCTACAATTTCGGTTATTAAGAAGGGGCCAACATACCTTGGATTTAACTTTCCCTTTTTACCGAAACGCATCACGCCTTTCATTAGTGATACTTTAAGGAATACTTGATCGCCAACTTCAAAATTCACTAGGTGACGTCTCTTGTCAGCATAACTCTTTTGATGGCTTTGAGCTGTTAGCATTCTTTTTCGATTTAGTACGACCTTGTCCTTGGTGTCTTGGATTTATCTTCGGTCCCACTAATTGCCTTTCACCAACTTCATCCCAATAAAGTGGCGACCTGCATTTGCGTCTATAGAGTACTTCGTATGGTGCCATACCAATAGTTGCCTGGAAACTTTTGTTATAAGCAAACTCGATAACAGGTAAATATTGGATCCACTTAGTACTTTCCTTGATGAATCCACTTACCCTGCACTTTATTTTGGACAGACCAATTCTAATCCTATACTTGAGTATTCATCAAGCTCGCAATTTGTGCTGTGTGCAATTTATCATATCATTAATTGTAGGTAATTCTATAATCATTTTCTTCCCTTAATTAATCACCACCTAATACTTCATAGCATTTTCTCAATCTCCTTATGATGAGCTAAGCATCATTATTTCCCTTTTTAGATCGCATTCACTATTTTTTTTCTTATCAAGTCCTAACAACATCAATTTCAAACAATTATTCGATCGCTAGTTCATACCTCAAAATGTCGTAGCCTTCTTCTCGAGCTCACTATGTTTCTTCGATTTTATTTAATCAGCCTTGTCAAAGTGGCTGTAAGACAATAATATTTTTCAACATCTCTATCTCTTAATATTCATGATCATGTACCACTAATATGATTATCATTTTCCTCAAAATATAGCTAGATATCAATCCTTATATGGTACCATGATTAGTTATTTGCTTAGGTACAACTGCTATAATTCTTTAAAGATAACAAAACAATCATATACTTATTTTAATTCTACATGACTATGCTTATGCTCATCCCTCAATGATGATAGTAATTCATTTATCCTTTCTCGTCCTGGTGTTTGTACCGACCAATCTTGCCCAAATGGTCGTGTACTTATATGACAAATCTTAGTGTATAATGCAGAAATGAATAAATGTGTAGCTCTAGAATCAAAGAGAGTACACGCAAGAGTACGAAATAGAGAAATGGTACATGTCACTATATCATTGTTCACTTCATCATTCTCGTCGTCATCTACAGGGGTCAACGTATATACTCTGGCTTGAGCAGGCCTTCTTTGTTGGAAGTCATTCATGTGTGCTCCAGCTTCCCCCATAGTATTCATCGGACAATCCTTCTTAAAATGTCCCTTTTGACCACATCGAAAACAGCCGGTACTTTCGCTCCTGCAATCTCCAAAATGCATTCTTCCACATTTGGGACAAGCAACCTTCTGACTTCCTACTGGAGGAGAAAAATTCTGGTGATCCACTGGTTTGGAGCTAGTCCCTACGATAAATCGTTTAGACGGATAGGATGCCTGAGGCATTAACCGTTTCCTATGTTCGTAAGCTGCAGATGTCTCACGAATTGCCCTCTCAGCAAGGGATGCTACGTTTACTAATCGAGCATAGTTCTTGATCTCATGGCAGACAACTCTTTCCTTGATACGAGAGTTAAGACCATTTTCAAAACGTTCTGTCTTTGATACTTCGTCAGGAATAAGATTAATACCAAACCTAGCTAACTCAGTAAATTTAATTGAGTATTGTTCCACTGACATAGTACCTTGCACCAAGTTCTGAAATTCAATAGCTCTTAACTGCTTTTGTGACCTTGGGAAATATTGCCTGTTGAATTCCTCAACAAACCTTTCCCACGTGATAACAACACCAGGTCCTATCAGCTCTACCTGGGACTTCCACCACTTAAGGGCTTCACCAGTTAGCCTTAATACGGTGTATGTCAACTTTTCCTCAGTTGTACACTTGAGTGTGTCGTGCAGCAGTTGGATATCTGAAATCCAAGCTTCAGCTACTGTATGTCCTTGAGTTCCATTGAAAGTACGAAACTGCTGATCAGTAAAGTCACACATCGAGCAACCGATACGTTCGACTGGTGCAGCAGGTTGAGACATCCGTGAAATTGCTTCCGTGAATTGCCTAGTAATATCTCCTATAAATTGCACTAATGTTGGGTGTACACCATCATGGAATGCTGGAGGTGGAGGTGGAGGTGGTATTTCATTGTTTTCATTATGAGGTGCTTCGCCTTCCTCAACGACAGGGACATCATGTCTTCGTACCATAATTCTGTACAAATTAATTAACGACTTATCTATATCAAGGCAAACAACAAAATCACTCAAACATGTAAATAACATATTTAGGCTTCTATCGCTAATACTTTATTCTTAAACAAAAGTTTTTATAAAAAGTTATGAGTATTTTATTTAGTGAAGCTCTTGTGTTGTATACCCTAGTCTAGTATGATACTAACTTTCCCATAGAGCAAACCGCTCTGATACCATAATGTAACGCCCCGATATTTGAACTAGCATATATCGAAGTCGTGACGCTGCAACTTTAGAAAATACAATCTTACAGCGGAGTATGTATATTTTTTTCTTTTTCTATGACCTAGGAATAACTTACACAACACAGTTGAGCTGACTGAAATACCTCGAGGTGATATATTATTAAATAAAATAGAAACATGGTTTTCATTACAACATATGTACACACTAGGTGTACCAAATATATACCACAGAAGGCACCTAAATTAACATAGTAATATCTATTAAGTTTACACACATCACCATACATAATAAAAGCGATTAACATAAATGAGACTTGCTCCATAGATTTAGCATAAATCTTGCAGCAGATGGTCTATCAACCATCAAAACCAGTAAAAGGACCATCGTTCTCACTTTCTATCCCTGCATCAAGATCTATGTAAAGATGACGTTATCATATTTATATAGGCAAACAAGTGAGTAATCTATTTTCCTAGATATAAAGACTAAAAAGACTAGTTTGAACAAATAAGATTAAAGACTAAAATATATAATAATGAATGAGTTGTGAATGCAGCGTAATGACAGATTAGTTTGTGTTTTATGATAATCTTTCTTCAGACCTCTTCTCATGAGCTCTCAGCCCGCTTACGTCCGTTATGTCCCTCACACTTTAGAGGTTTACCTGTTTGGTGCTGGCAACTACACCGTCCCAGCTTAGTTATATATTAGGCCTGTTGGACGGTTATATACCCCCATCCACTGAGATACCGACAGTTCCTCGCGGCAATCCACCCAGCTTGTTCTTAAGGTGGCTATCTTATCAGCCCATTTTATTAGACACATTATGCAGCAGTTATATTGCAAAATTATATCAATAAGACAAAATAAGAATTCCTATAACAATAAAACAAAGCTAGTACTCAGTAAGTATATCCATACTTACTCTCCTTAGTGTAGTATTTTGCTCCACTTCTGCATATAATATATACATACAAACAATACTTAGTTCATTCTCCAATAATATCATTGTTTAAAGACCCTCATCTTTTTATATTTATTTATTATCCGTCACTTCATCTTTACTTACTCATTTTATTATATTAATGGCTAGTATCACTAAATACAAACAAGTATTATAAATAATATATATATAACATGACTTATATTTTGGAGATGAGACCAATGGTCCGTACCTACCAAAGTATGAATCAAAATTTAAATGACAATAAAAGAAATGACTGAATGTAAATACTGAATTCATATTCTGGGGATGACCGCAAAAAATATGAATTAAAATTTAAATGACATAAAAGAAATAACTGAATGTAAATAATGCATATTTCGGGGATGAGATCAAATGGTCCTTACCGCCAGAAATATGAACAGAAATTTAAATGACATAAAAGAAATAACTGAATGTAAATAATGCATATTTCGGAGATGAGATCAAATGGTCCTTACCGACAGAAATATGAACAGAAATTTAAATGACATAAAAGAAATAACTGAATGTAAATAGTGTAAAGTAAATAATATATAGATAATATTATAAGTCCTTAATTGATTTTGTCCACTAACTCTTTATTATTAATTCACTTGTATCCATTATTTTATTTTACATTATATGCTTATTGGGTCTTTAAACAATTTAAATGAGAACAAGTGATAAAAGCAATAAATCATGATATTTATACAAGAAACACTTACCCAAAAATCCTTAGAAGTAAAACTCCACCAAATCTTCTCTAGGTAGCTAGTTTAGAAAAATATTTGAATACTACAAGAAAGATTTTAGGCTATATGGTTTTTGACTAGAACTAAGAAATAAAATGAAAGGAGGAGCAAACAATTTTACTTGTTCTAAGATTGTAAAAACTTAAGTGAAAGTGAATTTAGCTAAAGCTCTATTTATAAGAGAATGAATGGTTATGATTTATTTTTAAACCTTTGATCTAAGGGTTGAGATGGATTTAACCAAAAGAATGAACCTAGTCCATATTTCATGCTCTATACCAAATAGTATTTTTCGTCCAAAATGAGGGCAGTGTATCCCGATCCATTTTTCAATGTCCAAACGTACTCCGATTGACATGAAATTTTGAGAGTAGATAGAGGACTCCGAGACAAACATTTTATATTTTTGGTTCGACTTCATCCGAGTTCGTTTATGTCTATTTTTGGCCTATACAAAGTTTTCAATTCAACTTAGGCTTTAACTATTTGCATTCCCACTTGGCCACTTGCCTTATTAAATCATTATAATCATGATATTTATTATAATCATCATTACTAGAAGACTTTAAGCTTTCAACAAAGGTGGCTAGCCTTGGTATCTTTCTTTAGCAGCTTTAATCTCATTTAGACAATATGAAAATTAAGACACTGCTTTTTAGGCTAAAAACTGAAAAGCTTCAAATTAATTTATGACTTCGCTAAACACCAATATAAATAATTTATTCACTAGATTGGGTTTGATTATGCCCATAAACATATTAGTGAAGCTAAATTTTTAGAATTGAAGTAATATACATAAGAGGTCAAAAATCAATGTAATATACCTTTAACAGTAAATAGTTATTTAATATCATTAATCCACATATCATTGTTCTAATTTATCGATTATATTTTTAATCTATTTAATATTATTTAAATAATAGTTTTAAAATCTAGGTCGTTACAATAATACTAGAAGGATACGACCAGCATCAAATCATTAAATAAAAAGCGAAAAATCATAGGAGCGAGATATAAATTGAATATGTGCGATAATGGACCATATTTGTAACATCCCAGTCCCATATGAAAAAATGAGTAGCCCACATAGATTTCATGGTTTATAAAAAATTCATGGGTTCTAAGTTTCACATTGTTTATTTATTATGTGAAACTAGTTTTATAAGTGATTTTAGGGAAGCTAAAAATTGTCTAGCCATTTTGGGATGATAGCACATATATGGCTAACGTTTTTCGCTAGGTTGTTACAATATTTTGGCAGACTAAGCGCATAAAGCCTATTTCATACTATAAGCATGCAGAATTTATGTAGACACATAGAGGGAATTGTAAAGAGAGATCAAATAAAGGTAAGGTGAGACACTCGCTCAAAAGTATTCTTATAATCAATGCCATAATCCTGGTTGAGCCCCTTTGCCACAAGACATGCTTTGTATTGCTCAACGAGTCCATTTAATTTGGTCTTAATCTTACAGACTCACTTGCATCTCACAACAGTCCTTATGTTGCTTAACAAAGACTATAACATGCTTACTCAATAATCAACATCAAACCTCTGAGATTCATCTTAGAGACCTTAAACAACAAACCCATACTTTAATATATATATATATAAGTTGTATATATATATATATATATATATATATATATATAACTTAACAGTAGCTTAACATCAAGCAAACATGCTTAATATGATAAAGAAAACAAGGTTAAAGCAAGATGTTATTTCTCTTGAAGATAAACTTCAGTAATCCTTCCTGAAGTCCACATTGATTGATTGATTGTCCACATTGATTGATAAATAAATAGGGTAAGTCAGTCATCGATTGATCAATTGTCCATATTGATTATTAGGGTTGATCAATCATTATTGCACCAATCGATCGTTAGGGTTGAATCTCATTGATTGATCGTTATCCTCATATTCTAACTAAAGTCCAAAAAAAAAAATCACTTTCTCCCACTTTGGTACTTAAAACCAACCATAACTTATTTAGGCAATAATTATAACACTATTAACCCTAATTTAAGTGTGTGGGTATTACACTACCACATATAAATTCAATTGTAACCAACACACAATCACAACAAGCGATGGGGTGTAAATCCGGCCGGTTATTGTGACGTCCCACATTGCCTGGGTATGGAGATGAGGATATGCTTAAATGTATACTACACCCTTAATGACAACAACACGTTTTAAAGCCGTGATGATCATGATCTCATCAGAACTCTGTAGTTAAGCGTGCTTCTGCTGGAGTAGTACCAGGATGAGTGACCTCCTAGGAAGCCTGATTCAAGGGGAGCCAAAAGCGGACAATATTGTGTGTCATTGGGGTAGGATGTTACATATGGTATCAGAGCTATTACCCAGCTTGAGATGGGGGGAGCGTGCACAAGCTTATAAAGGTCGCTAGCAGGCGCTCGTTGGGGCGGACGCCAAGAATGGGCTAATCCCATGAGGGTTGCCAGCGAGGACGTTAGGTCCTAAGAGGGGGTGATTGTGACGTCCCACATCGCCTGGGTATGGAGATGAGGATATGCTTAAATGTATACTACACCCTTAATGACAACAACGCGTTTTAAAGCCGTGATGGTCATGATCCCATCAGAACTTTGCGGTTAAGCGTGCTTCTGCTGGAGTAGTACCAGCATGGGTGACCTCCTGAGAAGTTTAATATTGTGTGTCATTGGGGTGGGATGTTACAGTTATAACCGGCTAGCTGCTTTTAAAAATGGTTGAAAATTTTGGTTATTGGTTTTTGCATTTTCAAACACCCGGTTATAATAGGTAACCGGGTATATATATATACACGCCTAAATTAAACCCAAAAAGTAGGCCAAATACCCAAAATATGCTCAAAATGCCCAATTTTTTAAAGACTTGGATAATCGGATACCAGCCAGTAAGATGCGGTTATTAAATAATCGGGTAACTGGCTACTGGTGCCAGTTATCTAAATTGACCAACTGACTATCCCGATTCTGGTTAGCGGTTTTAGCCAATAACTATTAACTAGAACCGAGATTTCACCCCTAGCAAGCGACTCACCTCCAACAATAAAAGCCCCCGACTGCTACAACTACAAGCGGACCACCCATATTTAGAAGCTAGAGAAAATAGAGGAAGAAGAGATAGAATAGAGTGAAGATGGTAGATGTTCAAAGGTGTAAAATAAGAGGGAAAAAAAAAAAAGACATAAAATCCACAACCCTAAACCAAATAAAATGACACATTTACAATTTTGTCTAGTTAATAAATAGGGAAAAATTCTCATACCCCTAAACTTTCACCTAATTGCCAATATTTTCCCGAACTTTATGTTGAAATAAATGTTCCTCTCAAACTACCAAAATATTGTCAATATCCCCTTTCAATAACAGTAAAAGTTATAGTAGATTGGTATTTTTGTTTTTGTTTTTCACTTTTTAAAGGAATAAAAATACCTCTACACTATAATTAACTAGATATTATCTAGTCTGAATGAAATACAGAGGATCCTAATTCCTCATAGGGGTGCCTGAATTTTTCCTAACAAAATAACTATTAAATGAGTATTCACGGTAATTTAATATCTAACCAAAAACAACTTCTGATTTTCTATTTCAAAAACATTTTTTAAGAAATTCCAGCTTATACATAACGCAGCTCTCACCAGCATCTCTCCTCCAATGGTCACTCACTCGCTCACTGTCTACCACGAAAGAAAGGAAGAACATTTCCAAATGATTAGTCCTTTTTAGTAGGAGCCTCCGCCGCACCAACTGAACTACTACTCCTTTCATTTCCGGCCATTCCCAACCAACCCCTGAACCACCGCCAAAATCCCGCCACCATGTCCTCCTCTCGTAAACTCCTCGCCACCCTCCTCCGCACCCCTCTCCGCCGCTCCGCCAGACCCTCGCTCTCCCGTCCAACCCCCAGCTCCCCTCTCACGCGCTCCCCGAGGTACCTCCTCTCACGCGCCGCGCATTATGCCACCTCTGCCGCCGTCCCGTCGGCCAAACCCCCTCCCCCGCCGCCGACCAAGTCCAGTGGCAAGATAACCGACGAGTTCACCGGAAAGGGCGCGATCGGGAGAGTGTGCCAGGTCATCGGGGCCGTCGTCGATGTCCGATTTGAAGATGGCTTGCCGCCGATCCTAACAGCCTTGGAGGTCCTCGACAACTCGATCCGGCTGGTGCTGGAGGTGGCGCAGCACCTGGGAGGGAACATGGTGCGCACCATCGCTATGGACGGGACCGAAGGCCTAGTCCGTGGTCAGCGCGTGCTCAACACTGGCTCTCCCATCACCGTAAGCCACGATAATCATAGCCAGACCGATTTTGTGATTGTTTTCGTTTGGGCTTAAAGTCGCTGGTTGTTTGGTAAAAGAATGTGTTTTTTTTTTTTAAATCCAAGATTGAAAATTTATGTTTATTTTCTTTGGATTTCTCGGATGTATTTTCTGTTTGCTTTTATCTCATTTTGAAGTTTGAATGTTGTATAATAATTCAGAATGGACCAAAGTCTTAACATTTGTTGTTGGTGGTGTGTGTTAGGTGCCTGTCGGTAGAGCTACACTTGGCCGCATCATGAATGTTATTGGAGAGCCCATAGATGAGAGGGGAGAGCTAAGTGAGAACCTGAATTGGAAACCCTTTTTGGCATGTTATTGTATTTGTTTATTTATGTTTTTGCTGAATGGTTTATAGCATTGGGATTGCATGAAAGTTTCATATCCAGCAAGAAATGTTGTTTCTAATGTTTGATTTTTAATTTGAAAATCAGAAACCGACCACTTTCTGCCCATCCATAGAGAAGCGCCTGCCTTTGTTGAGCAGGCAACTGAGCAACAGATTCTTGTGACTGGAATCAAGGTATGTCAGCTCTCTGACCCAATTATAGCTGAAAATTTTAGCTCTATTCAAATGTGAAGGAATGCGTTTCAATGAAGGACGGGGTGACAGTTTGTTTGCTATTCGTTTTGTCTATAGGAGTATTGAACTAAAAAGTGTAAGGTTTTGTTTGGATTTATAAACACAGTACAGCCTGAAAACCGTTTAATTAAGAAAGCTTAAACTTTGACAATTTGGGTGGTACTGTAATATGAATAATGGATCTAGTTTTGGTTATTTTATTGCACATCTTTCTACTCCTGTTCCATTTACAATGGTCCAGTATGGGAGGTGTAAAATATAGAAAATTTTAAACTAATCCTGAAAATAAAAGAAGATTCTAATTTTTGAATATCAATGTTTGGGATGAATGTATTTGGTATGCTGAATTTTGGAAATGTTAATGGTTGGTTGGTTGTTATTCTATGTGAACAAGTATGACTGTATACTGTCGTAATGGGGTTGCCCACACCAATAAGAAATAGTGCTATTTCATATGAAATGTTAATAGGGCTTGAGTTCAACTGACAACATAATATTATGTGTGAATGTGTGTGTTTGTGTTTTTTTATTACTATAAATGCATCTTTTAGCCTTTGTACTTCTCAATTACGTTTGTGTTGCTACCTCCTCCAGGTTGTTGATCTCCTTGCACCTTATCAAAGAGGTGGAAAGATTGGGCTCTTTGGTGGCGCTGGTGTTGGAAAGACGGTGCTTATTATGGAACTCATTAACAATGTTGCTAAGGCTCATGGTTGGTTCCATTGAAATACCTTGTGAACTGATGTATTTTTGAAATGATTGGTGCACAGTTTCATGGAGTGTTTGATTTAACTCTCTTTAGGTGGTTTCTCTGTATTTGCTGGTGTTGGAGAGCGGACTCGTGAGGGTAATGACTTGTACAGAGAAATGATAGAAAGTGGGGTCATTAAGCTTGGAGACAAGCAGGTTAATCTAATGCAACACTTATTGAACCCCCTTTTTCTTGATTTGTATAATCCACAATCTGTCATACTTTTCCTAATGACATTCTCTTAATTTTCAGGCTGAGAGCAAATGTGCTCTTATATATGGTCAAATGAATGAACCTCCCGGTGCCCGTGCTCGTGTTGGACTTACAGGGCTGACTGTGGCTGAGCATTTCAGAGATGCTGAGGGTCAAGATGTGCTTCTCTTCATTGATAACATTTTCCGCTTCACTCAAGTAACCTTGCTTGTCAATATATATTTATATTTTTTTCAATAATAACATTTATATTTTTTTTATATGTGCTAAACCTGGTTCCCTCTCTGTATTTATTCTGCAGGGTCTGCTTTGCTTGGCCGTATTCCATCTGCTGTTGGTTATCAACCTACTTTGGCTACAGATCTTGGAGGCCTTCAAGAGCGTATTACCACTACCAAGAAGGGTTCCATTACATCTGTTCAGGCTATTTATGTGCCTGCTGATGACTTGACAGATCCAGCTCCTGCAACCACTTTTGCCCATCTTGATGCCACAACAGTGCTGTCCCGGCAGGTTTGTAGCCTTTTTTTCTTTTCTTTTAATTTTCACTTATATTCATCTAAAGCAAAGAACCATTCTTCCTTGTTCTTGCTTTTTATGATTTCTGCTTTATAATCAGATATCTGAGCTTGGTATCTATCCTGCCGTCGACCCCTTGGATTCTACATCTCGTATGCTCTCTCCTCATATTTTGGGAGAAGAACACTACAATACTGCTCGAGGTGTACAGAAAGTTCTCCAAAACTACAAAAATCTTCAAGACATTATTGCCATTTTGGGAATGGATGAGCTTAGTGAAGATGACAAGTTGACAGTTGCTCGTGCTCGTAAGATTCAAAGATTCTTGAGCCAGCCTTTCCATGTTGCAGAAGTATTCACTGGAGCCCCAGGAAAATACGTTGACCTGAAGGAGAGCATTAACAGCTTCCAGGTGATTATTTATCAAATGCATATGGATTATTTCTGTTTCCATTTGCACGATGGTGATAGTTCAATGATTCTTTAGTTTTGGGGCTGGCAGTTAACAATTTGAATCTACCAATTAACTTCTCCCTTTCATAAGTGATAATCTTGTCTGGTGTTGATGCCATGGATCTTTATTTGACAGGGAGTTCTTGATGGAAAATATGATGATCTCTCTGAGCAGTCATTTTACATGGTTGGTGGGATTGAAGAAGTCATCGCCAAGGCAGAGAAGATTGCCAAGGAATCTGCTGCTTAACTTAAGCTAGATTCCTTGTTCTCTCCCAATCATCAAATATTTTTACCCTAATCATCAAAGAATTGATAATGCTTTTGGCATTTCCAATTCGACCAGCATCACCGGTTGTATAAACCTTTTTTTTTTTTTTTTTAATAATAATTTAAAGAACTAATTTTTGATAGAACTGTATTAGGTAGAGAAGTGAGGCAAGAGACTTTTTTGGTGTCCTTTTCGTGCAATAAAAAAAAGGGATGCTGCATGTTTGTATTTATCATCATCGCTCTCATGTCAAGATGCAGGTTGTCTTCAGTTTAGACCAACTCTTGCGTTGACTACTCTCAAGAAACATTGAAATGGATGCAGCTTTCAATTTCAGTTTGTCTGGATTTTTTCTTTTCAAGTAAGGATGCCAATTCGATACCATTCTAATATACATGAGTAAGTTGTGTGTAAGCTGCATGTATAAGTAATGTTACTATTTACACCCATTTATCACACAAATTTCACACTGAATTGACACTGTACAGCAACCCCAAATCAAATTAGCAAATACAAAAAAGAGGGCCAACCGGTTGTTGCCATTCTCCGTTCCGTTCCGTTCCATTCTCTGTTCGGCAGAGATCCAGAGAAGCAATAAGGGACTCTTTGACTTGTGGTTAACCATGGCATTCCCACTTCCATTTGGATTTGACTCACCATTGCCCTCCTGTATTTGTGATCGGCTTCAAGCTAATAATTTGGTTTCATTTTTGTTTCACCGCTTGTCGCTTCCCTGAGCTTTTCTATATTTAGTACCAGTCTTCATCAACAAAGCGCTTACCTGAGTTTTTCTATATTTAGTACCAGTCTTCATCAACAAAGCTTCAGAGTTAGCTGTCGATGAAAAGGGCCTATGAGTTTAGAGGTCCAAGTCGAGAAAATGTCTGAGCTTATTTGTTCTGTGTTGCTTCTATCTGTACCTTGAAAGTTTTGCATAAGAGAAATGTAGAGCAGAGTATTGAATTTCTCGGATATGATCCAACGAGTTGCTGCCTCATGCTTGCTGCACCCGCTCGTGAATGGGCGGCACGATTTCGACGACAATTGTGCCAAAGACAAGGACGAAGAGTACGTGTTTGATTATCAAGAAGACGATGATTGGACGAAGAAGAAGAAGAAAGTGAAGAGTAAGACGGAAAGGAAAGGTGTAGGGAAAAATTACTGGCAAAAGAAATAATATTTAAATGGTATAGAGAAATATAAGAAGAAACTATTTTATAGTATATTTGAATAGAGAAACAAAAAGTTATTTATTAGAGAAAATGTAAATGAAACTATTTGGAATGCTATAGGAGCATTCACAGCAAATTTCTTATAAGTTGTTCCCTTAAATTTAGAAATTTTTTTGAAAAAAGTCGTAAAAAATCACTCCAGCAAATACCCTACATTTTTCCTAAACCTTGAGAATGGTACAGTGCAACTCGATGTTTTATTATAATCTTAAAAAAGTTCTCTCTCCTGCCACAATTCTCCATAAACGCAGTCTCCTAGGCTTCTTTTTCTTTGTTAATCAACCCATGACTCCATCCTCGCCGCCTTGTTCTCCTCCATCACTCTCGACTTCAAGCCTCGAGAAATCTACAATCTATAGCAGAAATGGGCAATTTGCAATCCCTTCTTCTTGTTCTCACCGTCTCTATGGGTCCCCAGCAGAAATTTGCAGCAATAAACTATAGGTCGCATGCAGCCGATTAGCAGTTAATAATACTAATAACTGCTAACTTAATAATCACTAACCCTTTTTTAAAGAAAAAAATTTAAGAGTTATTTAAAAAAGAAAAAGAAAAAAAACTAAAATGACGCCGTTTTACGGTAATATGATAATACCATACTAGATACGACATCATTTATATATATATATATATATATATACAAAAATTAGTGGTGAAATTTAAAATCGCTTAACCGCAACCGCTATAACCACTAACCGCTTTGAAAGCGGTTAGTAAAAACCGCTAACCGCCTAGACGGTTGCGGTTAGACGGTTGCGGTTAGCGGTTAGTGGGTTTTGAAAATCCGCTAATTGCTAACATAGTGGTAATTGTGCTTTTTTTTTTCACCCAAAATTCCAGGTTTTGATTCCCCCAAACCTCGGTTTTATATTTTTATTATATAGAAGTGCAAAACATCCTAATTTTTCTAACCCTAAACCTATTTCTCAACCTCCTAAGCTCCTTGCCTCTGCCTCTCAACTCTCAAGCCTCACCTCTCACACAGCATCAGAGCACGACGTTGTACTAACATTTGTAGCTTGCTAAGATTTATTCGAATCAAGTACTAAGATTTCTTCCTCCTTGGTGCTAAGATTTCTTCCTTCTGGGATCCTTACGAGTTCTAAAAAAAATACTCAACTTTCTTTCACATAGTGCAATTCTCTTTCTTCCTCCATAACCCCAAAGCTCTGAAAAATCCAGATTTCTCTCTCTCTTCGTCCATATTGACACCATGTTTTGACAATATGCATCCAACACAATTGTCAACAACAATTTTTTTTTTTTTTTTTTTTTTTAAATAAGTTAATTAAAAATGATAATCAATTTCTGAAAGCATAAAGTTCAATTATTTCTCTTTTTCACGTAATCTAATATTCCTCATGATATTAACTACATAATGCATTCAATTTTAAAATTTCTCTTAGAGAAGTTAATTAAAAATGAGCAAAAAAAATGTTTAAAGTAAGCCCAAAACTAGTCCAAAACGGGCCCAAAACCAAATCAAAATCAGTCCAAAGCCAAAAAAAAGCCCAAAAAAAGGGTTAGAAAAAAGAGGTTATTTCAAAGCGGTTAACTGCTAACCGGGCGGTTAACCGCTACCTGGTTAGCACAGGCGGTTAGTAAAAATTACTAACCGCCTAGGTGGTTGCGGTTAGCGGTTTTAGCCACTAACCGCCTAGGCGGTTGCGGTTAGCGGTTTTAGCCACTAACCGCTAACCGCAACCGCTATTTTAGCCCTAACAAAAATGACGTGTACTTTTTATATATTTTTATATGTATAAATATAATATATATTATATAATATATATAAAAGCAGTTAGCAGTTCTTCCTAACTGCCTTTTCACCCCTACCCCATATGGTTTGGTGTCCTTTACGGTTACCAAAAATGTGGAATACTCAATAATCTAGAGAAAAGAATTACAAGAATTTTCGTCATCACCATGGAAGGTCATATGTTTATGATTTCCCTTCGAAAAGTTTCGTTTCTGGAGCTGAAACAAGATGTGATATGAATTATTGTTTCATATTGTTAGAATATTTTATATATTATTCTCTATGGTTTATTGTCTTTCCTATTAGGTTTTATTTTCTACCTTAATTAGTCTAGGGTTTCTTGCTTATCACTCTTAGTCGAATAATGCTAGGTGGCCTACTAGGGTCCTACCAGCATCCATCTCCTTTTCAGTTTTTTTTTTTTTTTAATAGAGTGATGTGGGCGAGTCCGCCACATCGTCTAGTTGGACACTGGTAGGCCAAAAAGAATTACTCCTCTTAGCCTCTCTATGTATAGATGCCTATGTAATCATATGTCAATATCATAATCAATATAATGTAGTAAATTGTTTCCTTCCGTTTTCTCTCTTCTCTCTCTCATGCTTCCACTTCAATATATTTAACATGGTATCAGAGCCACTTTCTTGTAGCCTCCAATAAACATCTTTGACGTTTTTTGGTGCTCTCTCCGGCGACATCTCTATTTCGTTTGTCCGCGCACTGCCAAACAGTTTTCCGCTCAAAATCTCTTCCACGCCTTCATCGCAGCCTTATTTGGGAAAATTTATACTAGATTCATGCTTGCAAGGCACAGACCTACAGATCTGTGGAAGATCCGCAGCCATCGGCCCTCCAACGCACTTCTGCCAGTTTCTTCTTGTGCCTCCATCGTGACTCCTCTCGGCCAAATAACCACCAAAAGTAGCGTCTCGGCCCCATATCGGTGGATCTGTGCAATTTTAGCCCATTCTAGCATTGCACGCGCCACCAACAGAAACTATTGATTCCTCCACGCGCCGCCCCCTTAGGTGGATCAGCATGGTTTTTGCTCTGTTCGGTAGATCCGTCACTGGTGGTCTCATTTCCGTCCAGATCGCCACCATTGGGTCGCCAACGCGCCGCCATGCTCCGGCCAAAGGATCTGTGCGTGGGCTTCACTCGCCCATGCGCTTCACGCGCCAAACGCACTCCTGGCGCATGAGATGCACGCGCCTCATGTGGCCACAGCACCATGCGCCAGACGCTCCTTTCTCTTTCCCTCTGCCATATGTTGCTCAGAGAGCCTGCCACGTTAGCCATAGCCCTCTGCCAAATGTCAGATCCAAAAAAAAAAAAAAAAAAGATTCAAACTCATCTGGATCCAATATTTTCGACCCGATTCAACGGGTTAGAATCGGATCATCTCTTTCAAGCCAAAACAACCCATTCAACGATCCTCGGGTTTCGGCCATTTTAGCCCATGTATCCGGCCCACTTGCCTACTTGGTTCCAAACGGCCTCAACCCAACCCAGCGGGTCTCAAATCCGGTTTGGTCCACTGGGTTTTACAACTTGAACCGAATCCATCCAAGGTGCTCCAACACCGATTTCTAACCAGGTCATCAGGTCCAAACCGAGTCAATCTATTCAATCGGTTCAAATTAGTCAACTCGGTTAAACGGGTTAGACCTGGTTCATATCTTTTTGGGTCAGCCATATTTAATGGCCCCATGGCCTATATGTTGGCTAATGTAACCGGCCCAATAGATTCAAGTCTGAAGCCCAACATTTTGGGTCCAACAGCCACCATCAACCACCAGCATCCATCGGCCGCTGCCTCCCTCCGTCGACTGCTTCCGGCCACCCATCTCCAGCTTCCGCTTTCTCTCTTCTCTCTCTCATGCTTCCGCTTCAATATTTTTGACACATATCACAAAGGTTTGGTGTGAAAAATATAACTTTTTGAGGTCTTTGTGTGCTCTCATCATGAAGCTGTTAGGAAGATGTCATGATGTGCAAGATTTCTTGATGAAGTCTTCATATAACTGTTATGACAAACCTAAATCCTAAGAGAAAAGTGTACTCAAATGTGAAGTGGAGATTGCTTTAACACATTTATGAGTGAGACCTTTACTGTTGTGAGCGGCATCAATTTGTTAAGTAATCATATGTAGTATTGTGAGAAAGTTTTTCTCAAGAAGAAATCTAAGTAATTTCTTAAAAATTGATAAGAAATTTTCCCTTTGAGATAGATTTTATAGATTTGAATTATTCTTAGTTTTTGGCTAGAGCATTTTAGTTGGCATACCAAAATAATGTACATGTGATAAAACTTTCACAAGTAAGAGAATAATAATAATTTCTCTATTTAATAGGGTTTTGTTAAATGAATGATTGGATTTTTGAATGTACATAGCAACATTAATTTACAAAAATATTAGCAAGCGCCAACAACAATTAGTAATGCAACTGGCGACTTACTTTGGTATCGGCAAAGGATATATTGCCGCTTACAAGATCCGATAATTTACAAAAATATTCGCCGATAATAATAAATATTTTTCCGGCGCTCGAATTTTGTGCCAAGATTTGCCTTTCCGGGCCCGTCTTGCACAACACTCAAAAGAGCATCCTCTTCAAGCTATTTATATTTAACATTTCTTTAAATTTTTAACGAAATTCATAAAAAAAACTATTTATCAAATTCTTTATCTAAAGTTAAATTTAACATTTTCTTTTAACTCATCTACGAATATAAAGACACCAAAAGCAAAAACTATTTATTTTTAATATTATTTTGGTTGTTAGGGTAACATTTTGATAAATCTCTCACATAGATTCAAAGTGAATGAGTTTAATGGCAATTATATTTATTAATAAAAAATAATATTAGTTAAAGTAGAAATATATTTAGAGAGTTTAATATTTGAAAATTTTAAAAAGTGGCTAGTTAAATTAAAAAAAATAATAAAAAAAGAGTAAAATTTTAAAGTTAAATTTAGAGAAATTTTAAAGGGCGTAATGGAAAGTTGAAGAAAAGAAGCTCATCTTCATTCACTTATCACCAACATTTTTTGTGAGGCATTGAAAAAAAAAATTACTTTTTGTGATTTTTGAGAACCATAATCCATCTTTTTTTTAGTAAAGATTTCATACTATTATCATAAGTAGAACAGAGAAATAAGTAAAATATTTAATTGAAATGATGGATAAACTTTAGTGTCAGGTTTAAAACGCTAGTTAGGCCAAAAATTTAAACCAATAAGAAATCATAAAAATTTAATCGTTTGAAATTAGTACTCTAACATATTAATAGAGAATTTCCACTTAAATCTTGAACCACTTATTTCTATTAAAAGATTGAATTGTAGTAATGTTGATTTATATAGTTTCTAAACCTATGTGTTCATAGAGTACCCAACAAGGCTGTGGCTCATTGGACCACAGAAAATGCTTAGTGATTTATTTCCATGGACTAATACAAGATGGGAAGTGCTGCACGTTTTTAAAATTTTTTTCCCCAAAAGTTGATTTTCAAATGATGTGTTACCATCACATGAGATTTATTATTTTTCTTACGTTGTTTTTTTTTTTAAAAAAAAAAAAAAGAAAAAATGTAAATCCATTATTTGAGGGATAAAATTTAATAAGACATTCTTTAACCTCTCGTATTTGTTTATTTCACAATTAGTTAAAAGCCATTTGAATTTTCACTCTTACGTGAAGTCATTGCTTCTTTATATGTGATAGTAGCCATGAGAAACGACCTCAATAAAAAGCCACTTCATGAAAACACCTATAAATTATGGATGATTTTATGCTCCATATCCACAAAACAAGAGAGGAGCCATGGCCACAAGTACAAGTGCTTTAAGCTTAATATTAATGCTTTTGGTTGTATCCATTAGAGCCCGAGAAGCTCCCATTCCTCTCCATTCGTCTGCACCTTCGCTGCTCTCTCTGCCTCCCCTTCCTCCTCCCCATCACCATCTCCATACTACTTCATATGATTTTAAACAAAGAACAAAACTGAGGATTTGTAAGGCAAAATGTTACGGGAAGAATATCATCAGATTACTTGATAGTTGGAAATTGGAAGTTAAAGCAGCCAAAACACGTGCTAGATGGTGTGTCTTCAATGAATGCAAGCAGCTCGAGTAACCTAATTAGGTAAGAATGTTGTTGTTTATTTTTTTTGGAAACTTCACTTTAGCCCATTAAACTTTCACGCGATTTGACAAACCTCTCAAACTTTCGAATTTCTCACTTTGGACTCCTGAACTTTCAATTTCTCTCAATGTAGACCCTTTCATTAATTTTAGCCCTTAAAAATACCAAAAAAGACCAAAATATCCCCAATTTTCGTTTTTTTTTTTTTTTAAATAAAATAAAAAAACCTTTGGAATTAAGGGTAAAGTTGAAATTTTATACAAAAGTCAGGAGTATAAACGCTGTGTAACTTTAAATCAATGATGGGTCCAACTGAGAAACTGAAAGTTTGTGTCTAAACGGTATTTAAAAGTTTCAGTGTCATTTAAACCCATACAAAGTTTTAGCGAACTCAAGTCCCCCCCCCCCCCCCCCCCCCCCCTTTTGTTTTTTTTTGTTTTAATTGAATGTTGTCTTTATTTGAAAATAAATAAGAAAAACTTCACAAATGACACTTGAACTACAATGCGATTTGAAAAGACCCCCTCAAATTAATTTCAAAATCTTTCAATTTCACCCCCCGGGAACTTTCAATCTGATGCAATCTACCCATCCCCGTCAAATTTTGAACTTTAAAAGTGATTAAATGACCTTTATACTCCTTAAACTTTTATAAAATTCTAAATTTACCCTTAATTTCAAATTGAAAATTAAAAAAAAACAAAATTGAAGGGTAATTTGGTCTTTTAGTGGTTTTCGTGAAGGTTTAATGGCAAAAATTGACGGAGATGAGTCAATTGCATCAAATTGAAAGTTCAGAGGGTAAAATTGAAAGTTTTTTAAATTTGAGGGGGTCTTCTTAAAACGAGTGGTAGTTCAAGGGTCATAAGTGAAGTTATCCATATAGAAATATGGGAAAAATACAAAATCAGCCTATGTGGTTTACTTGATTTACAATTGACTACATGTGGTATCAAAATGAGCTTAGTCTACCAAAAAAATTAATTTATTCCCTACAATCAAAGTCTGTTCACTGACTTAATAGATTTCATTAGTGTGATACTCACTTAAATAGGACATATGTTACAATTTTATTAGCTCTGATAGGTCACACTCTCGAAATCTGTTGTTAAGTCAGTTGATGGGATTTGACTGTAGGAAAAAAAAAAAAAAAAAAAAAACCTTATCTTTTCGGCATACTTCAGGAACTTCTGAGTTTATTTTGACAATACAAAGAGCTAATTGCAAATCAAGTAAACCACATTAATTAATTTTGCATTTTTCCCTAGAAAGTTTTTTAAGAAAATAATAAAAAGAAAACTATAATTTTAAGAAGTCATGAATATGTAATTCGCAACACTCCAAAAAACAAATAATGATAGTTAAAGGTAATTAGTAGCTTTGAAAGGCCAAAACTCAAAGGTATTAAAGGATGTCTTCAATAATAGAAATTATCACATAAATTCACTTGATTTCACTGCGGCAAATGCGATTGAAAGTAGGCCTGGGCAAATTCACCGCCTACTGACCGATAGCCAACCTCACTCTACCGACACCGATTGACTAATGGGCGGTAGGCGAAACATTTTTTTTTTTTTTTTCGACAAATTCGATTCGGTAGGCGAAATAAAATTTGTTAACCGAACCAACCGCATACCGACCGACTTCGCCCATAATTTTCAAATTTTTTCATATACCAACTTTATCGAACCGACTTTACTGACCACCTATCGATGTTAAAAAAAAAAATCGGCGGAATAAGTTGGCGAAATTTTCGACTTTACCGACATTTTGGCGAACAAAACTTTTTCTACCGACGCCCAGCCCTAATTGAAAAAGGGGGGGGGGGGGTGTTGATCATCTCTTGACAAGCATTTAAAATTGTTACTAAAGGAGCTTCGGTGATTTTGCATTGTTTGGCTTAATTAAATTAGTTAGGAAAAGCTTCATTTAACCCTCCTAAAGTTTTATCATTTTTGCAATTATTTTCTCCAAAAGTTTTAAAACTTTCAATTTAGTGAATTGATCTTCTATTTTTTTTTTTTTTGCAATATCACTCATCCGTTAGGTTTTTTGGTTAAATCCTGTCAAAATTCCCAAAATACAATTTTTTTTTTTATTAAAAATAAATTGCAAAGGTGTGGGTATTTTTGCACATTTCATTAAATTTGGGTCAACGCTTGAATCTTTGTAATTTATTTTATTTTTTCAAAAAAAAAAAAGGGATATTTTGGTAATTTTGACACTCCTCCGTTCGGATTTAATGAAAAAACTCAATGGATGAGTAATATTGCAAAAAATTAAAAATTTAATACACTAAATTAAGAGTTTTTGAGCTTTAAACTTTAGGGTGTACTTACAAAAATAACAAAAATTTAAAGAGATTAAGTAAAGTTTCCATAATTAGCTATTTCTTCAATCTTAACAAACTGTAAAAGGTTCTTGTCTATCAAACTCCCATCATCCCTAGCTAATTATAATAGTGACTTTGGCCACGTTAATAATGTTTTCAAATAATTTTTTGGGTTAAATACTAAAAACGTCCTTAGGGTTTAGACACTTTATTTTTTTCCCCCTAGGTTTTGATTTGTATCACAGGAGATACTTGTGGTTTTGATAAAGACCAAATTAGTCCTTCCATCCATTGACCGTTAGTTGACTTAACGGAAGTCCATGTCACTGACATGTGGACCAATTAAAATTCGACGCTTGGCATGAGTGGCCACGTCATCAGTAATGACGTGGCCACCTAATTAAATTTTTTATTTTAAAAAAAATTTAAAAAAAATATATATTTTTCAAAAAAAATAATTGCCACCCCTATCTCTGCCGATGGGTGGTCAAACCACCCCCAAACCACCATTAGGTTTCGGCCACCCCTTGGCTCCGCCTGGGTGGCCGAGGCACCATGGGCTGGCCCCCCAAACCACCCCATGGCCAAAGGTGGGTTCGAATGGCCAAGAGGCCATCCCCAATTTTTTTTTTCTTTTATTTTTTGAAAAAAAAATATATTTTTTAATTTTTTTTTAAAATAAAAAATTTAATTAGGTGGCCACATCATCACTGATGATGTGGCCACTTATGCCAGATGTCGAATTTTAATTGGTCCACGTGTCAATGACATGGACTTCTGTTAAGTCAACTAATAGTCAATGGATGGAATGATCAATTTGGTCTTTATTAAAACCACAGGTATCTCCTGTGATACAAATCAAAACCTAGAGGAGAAAAAATAAAGTGTCCAAACCCTATGAGGGTTTTTAGTATTTAACCATAATTTTTTTTATGAATTTGCTCTAAATATATAGAGAAATACTAGGGGTACTAACTCTTTTTGCTAACAAAGACTTACTAAATTGATATGTAGCTCCCTCATTGGTACTCGTTATATTTCTCTTAATTAATTGTTTTGTTTTTCTCCAATGAATAAGCTACACATCAGTTTAGTAAGCTTCTGCTAATAAAATAGTTAGTACCCCTAACATGTCTCAAATATATAACTGTAACGAGCAATCTTATTGTGGCAGATGTAGTCGTACAAGTGGAAGGTTAGGTCCAAAGTTGCTGCAACAATTGAAATAAGAACTACTTATATAATCAAGGAGAAGTGATGCTCTACCGAATAAGAAGTTGTTGCTTCCTATTTATTACTTTAATTAAAGGAAAAATAAAGAATTACACCACATATTTAATATTAATAGTGAGTTGTCTCCAATGGGTAACTCAATCGGCTATGAACCACGCCTCATGAAGCGGAGGTCACTAGGTCGAATCTCCCCTCACCCTTCCCTTGTATGGACATGTCAAAAATAAAAAAAAATAAAAAATATATTAATAGTGAGTTCTTTTAATCCATGAGCCGAGACAAATGGTTGTTTTAGCTATTTCTTAATGTAATATTTTTTCTTATTTTATTGCTCTAGTTGGAAATACTATTTCCTATCATCTTTGTCCACCAACTTTTAAACTTCATCAAACCACAAAAGGAATTGATGACTAAAATTATCCCTAAAGCTCTCTAAGTCATCACTAATGAGCGTTGGTGAAGAAATTTGTCATTGCTAGAATTGTCGAGGATGCTCATTAGCAACGACCTAAAGTAATCTATGATAACTATTATTAGCAACGACAAATGTCATCGTTGATAATAATATTCTTGGTCTTCGCTGAATGTTAGGCACATGAGCCGGCATGTCGTCACTGATATGTTCGTCTCAGCGATAAGAGGTCAGTGTCGCTAATAAGTTTGGAAGGAATGCTTCTTTTTTTTTGTTTATAATTTTTTTATATCATTGTCAATTGTCAATGGTTAGAAAAAGTAAGAAGGAAACTCATGGTGCACAAGGAGGCAACTATGGCTATTCACCAATATTACTAATTTGTACAATTTTTTTTAAAAAAATCAACTACATTCAAAAGAATGGAATTTAACAAAAGTGTCCAATAGCTGACAAGTAGGTTAACAATCAAGTATTAGGAAGAGAATTAGTTTCACATGCAAAAAATGTCCCTAGGACTTTCTTAATGCATGCTAAAAAATCATATTCAAGAATCGTTATTATAAAATTTACAGCAACACTATTTTGTTCGGAATAATTAAATAAAATACTTAACGTATTCCAAGTGACTTGCAACACTCCAACTATGATTCTAACATATTAAAGAACATGTCACAAAACCAAAATTGCGTTTCCAAGCTTTTACGTTTGTTGGAATCAAAATCCAACAAGAACACAATATAGCCGAATTTGAAGCCTATATATGTATGAAGTTTCACAAATTTTCATCTTTTCCATATTTTTAATAAAGCCTGCTCGAATACCATTTGTTGGGATCAGGTACATCAAATATGCACATCAAAATTATAACTTATAATCCCATGGAGCGGTACCTTACAAAGATAATGAAAAGATCATTTTGTACAATAATTAAAATTCAATAACAAGCTTTAGGCTTACTTTGAGGGAATCAATCATTTGGAGTTCTTGAATAACTTTGATTTTCTCCTTCTCTTCTTTCGAATTAGGATCCTCCCAATTTCAAATGAACTGATAGTATCCAATTAGTAATAGTGGAGGGGTATTTTTGTCCCCTCAAAAAATGAAAAGACAAAAATACCCTCCACTATAACTAACTGGATATTATCCAGTTCATTTGAAATAGAGAGGATCTTGTTCCCCTTCTTTCTTGCTACACAACTTTCTAAGATGATTGAGACCTATGATTTTTTCTCTTTAATGTCAGAAGATGACCAAAGAGTTCTGTGTGGGATCTTGAAGAGAGAATACAAATATTTTCTAGTGTGACTCAAGCATGAGAGGCTTCAAAATTGAAGTGGTGTCTAAAGCTCTTTAAGGCTCTTCTATTTATAGTGGAATTATTTGAAGAAGTAGAAAACTAGCTCCTACTCCACGTAGGAGAGGGTGGACGGCTAGAGTAATCCATAAAGGTGACGCATGGGATAAGGGCTTGACCTTAGTCCATGTTCCTCCTAGCTCTCTCCCATGGGCTTGTGTTTTGTCCCAAGCCCAATATTTTTTTGTCTCCTCTTAGACTGTGTCTCACACAAACTCAAATCACAGTCTCACAGTAATCTACATTTTAAATAAAACATAGCCTACTAGATAAATAAAAGAATGTCATCATGGTCAAATTATATCAGTTGAAAGAGGGACCAAAAGAAAAAAATATTTCTAGCTCCAAATAGGCATGTGAAACTTGTTATCTTATGACATGTTACAAATTACTATTAATTACAATTAATTTTACTAAATAATTGTAATCGAACTCTTATAAATATTTTCGAATTAATCAATTAATACCAATGACAAGTTTTATTTTGACATTTGATTCCTCTATAAATTCTATAGTCAAATTAAAGTCAATTAGATTGTCACTTTAATTCACTACATGATATCTTTGAGTGCCCAATTTAATCATATACCAGAAGTTAAGAATCCTACGCGAGTGACTGATTTTCGACCAATCAACCTTTGTAATGTGTTGTATAAGATTATTAATTTTCAAAGTGCTCACCAATATATTGAAATAGGTGTTCACCATATCATGTCTTACAACCAAAGTGTTGTTATTCCTAATCATTTGAGTTCTGACAACATATTGGCAGCCTATGAGACTTTACGTTCCATGCACAAAGGATTGTAGGGGAGGTGGGCTACATGGGAATTAAGCTAGATATTAGCAAAGCACATGATATGGTGGAATGGAATTTCTTGGAGGTTGTTAGAAGTCAATTGGGGTTTGCTATTCAGTGGATACGGCGTATTATGATGTGTATTCGTACAGTCTCTTGTGCAATAGTGGTAAATGGGCAACTAGTCGGGAGTATCAAACCAAAACGAGGAATACAGCAAGGCGACCCACTTTCTCCATATCTTTTCATAATTTATGGGAGGCCCTTAGTTCGCTCATTCATAATGCTGAGAGGTCAAGCTTCATTTCTGGAGTACCAACCTCTAAAATGGGCCCTCACCTTAGCCACCCTTTCTTTACTGATAAGAGTTTAATGTTCTGTAAGGAAAATGTTGTGGAGTGGTGTCGGTTGATGGGGCTATTGGAAAAATATGAAAAGGTATTTGGTCAGAAGCTCAATCAAGAGAAAACTTCTATTTTATTTAGTAGGAATACGAGTTCAAAGTGGAGATAAGAAATTATTCAGCTATCTGGACTCCCAGCAACACAAAAGTATGATAAGTATCTTGGCTCCCAGTGTTTGTTGGAAAATCTAGAATGAAGGCTTTCAAAGGAATCAAAGATAAAGTATGGAACCATTTGCACAATTGGAAGGTCAAGTTTCTATCTAAAGCAAGGAAATAAGTACTACTAAAAGCTGTGGTTCAAGCAATCTCATCATATAGTAGAAGTAACTCCCAATTAATTTATGTAGGGAAATAAATGGAATAATGATATAGAAATTTTGATGGGGGCATCAAGAGAAGGAATCCAGGATTCATTGGATGAGTTGGGAAAGAATGGAATATTCAAAGGATATAGGAGGTATGGGGTTCAGATACCTGGTGAGTTTCAATATAGCATTGTTGGCTAAATAGTGTTGGAGGATGTTGCAGAATCCCAATTCCTTGGCAACTAGCATCATTCGGTCAAAATACTACCCACACTAATATTTTGGAGGCAAACTTGCAGAAACGGCCTTCGTTTGCTTGGAAGAGCTTAATGTCTATGAGTGAGTTACTAAAAAATGATGTTGTATGGCGAGTGCGTGATGGAAGGGACATAAGGGTGTGGGGTAATAAATGGATCCCGACTCTAATATCTTTTTCTATCCAATCTCCATATAGAATATTAGAGACAAGGGCAAGGGTGTTAGAGCTTATTGATCAAGACACTAAGTGGTGGAACTCTAAGCTGATAAGTATAATTTTCCAAGAAGAGTAAGCATACACCATTTGTCAG
Source organism: Corylus avellana (assembly GCF_901000735.1). Taxonomy (NCBI): domain Eukaryota; kingdom Viridiplantae; phylum Streptophyta; class Magnoliopsida; order Fagales; family Betulaceae; genus Corylus; species Corylus avellana. Next base: position 21,763,552 of record NC_081546.1, read on the forward strand.
ATTCCTTTGAGCCCCTTCCAACCAAAGGACTTATTAATATGGTGGGGCACCTTTGATGGATATTTTTTAGTCCGAAGTGCCGATCATATAGATAAGGAAATGCACTTAATGAGGATAGGTTAAAATTTTCATGTGGACAACCTGCAACAACCTTCTACATACCTACAAAGCAGAATTCATTTAAAAGGGGTGTAGTTCCTAATACTTAGTGTCTATTTGTGCTAGGGAGATGAAACAGTAAAGCATATTATCAAGATGGCTAGGGGATTGGTACGGAGTTTGCAAACAAGTTCTTGTGAGGGGCTCACCTTTTATCATGTGATTGAGGAGATGTTGGGACAGTGTGAATTGGAGGATCTTGAGCTTATGGCCGTGGTGGCATGGAAAATATGATTTCAAAGGATCTCTGTGGTGCATGGGGGCGTTTTCAGCCACCCTAACCAAGTATTCCAAGAAGCATATAATTTTCTTGATGAATTTCGAAAAGTTAACATACAAGCAAATAATGTTTCCATGGCAAAAGCCTACCAGGTATGATTAAATTGAACTGCGATGTAATTGTAGACAAGTGTCATGGCCTTATAGCTTGAGATTTTGAAGGCGAAGTTGTAGCTGCACATTGTTTTACAAAAAGTATATTAGTATAACCTGTTGTGGCTGAAGCTTTGGCAGCTCTATATGTAGTGGATTTTGGGAGGGAGATGATTTTTTTTGATAATATGTTGGAAGGAGATGCCCTACAGATTGTCAATGTCGTTAAAGTGGAGAGCAAAAACTGAAGCAAATTTGGTCACATTGTGTACGACATCAAAGAGGGAATACGTCATGTTCGTTCTTGGAGAATTGATCATGTAAAATGAGATGCAAATTCAGCCACTCATTATTAGGCTCGTGAGGCCATTAAGAGTGTCATAGATAGAGTTTGGATTGATGAAATTCCAAAATATATCTATAGTATTGTAAGCGGGGAGAAACAAATCCATGCTTTATTGATTGTTTGTTATCAATAAAAAAAATAAAAAATAAATAAATAAATTCCAATAAAGATCAATCTCAAATTCAATGGTTATGTTAAAAGACACTTAAAGAAGTGAAAGAATGGGTATAGGGAAGTGGGAGTACAGGCAAGATTATGGTTGACAATTTTTGACATAACCCGCGAACCTGAAATGAACCCAAACACAAAATTAGAGGTTTACGGTTTGGCATAAACAGGTTCGGTTTACAAACGAGTCAACTTGCTTGACCCATTTAATAAACAGGCCAATCACATGTCAACCCGAGAGACCTGCTTGATTCGTTTATAAAATTATATATATTTTTTTATACAAAAAATATAGGTCAAAACAAGTCAAACATGTCGTGTTTGTGTAGAAACAGGTCAAATAGGTCATATTAGGTTAGTTCAAACGAATCAAACATATCGTGTTTGAGTTGAAACGTGACGAACAAGTCAACTTGTGAGTTATGTTAGGGTTGAAGGGTTTGATTCATTTAGGAGGGTAAACGAGCCAAGCTTGAGCGGGTAGTGCTTGCCCAAGCATGGCTCGTTAAATGTTTTGTTGAGCTCGAGCTTGACATGAGCCTCATTTCGTGTCCAAGCATGGCTAGGGTGGATACCGAGCTCGAGCTCAAGCTTTAGCTCAATTTTTTTGGCCGAGCTCGAGCCAAGTACTTGAGCTCAAGCTTGGCTTGCATCAGATTATTTAAATTTTGTATTCAAGTATAAAAAAAAATTCAAAGAAACATAAAAAAACTAATTTTTTAATGATACGACAATCAATGAAACAAGGTGAATGAGAGAGATCTATAGGGTGAGAGTATAAAGATTGTACCAAACAAGACCTATATTCACGTCATGTCACTGCCTCTTTCTCTGAACACTGTCATGACCACCGCCGCATGAAGCAGAGTTGGGTGGAGGCGTGGTCACTAGGTGTAAGGAGCATCAGACATTATAACTGATTTTGGATAATTTAGGGTTACATTCAAATGTGAATAGTGAAGACAGGAATAAGACGAAATGAAGAGTTGAAGCTGATTTGGGAAAAGTAAAGCAAAGCATGTGATTAATAAAAAGCGCATATCTCAAGATGATGTGTCAAAGAGAGATGAGCTCAAATTAAATAGTGGAATGCAGCTAGCAACCATTAAAATGAGCATGTGTTTTATGTGTTTCGGAATGTGTTTTGACGTGTACATTTTATGTGTTAATTCGAATTTGTTCTAAAGACTTAAGAGGGAAGATGTATCAAATATTCTTTTCCTTCTTATTTTTTATTTGCATTTTGGGCCGTCATGTGTCTAAGAGAAGTTGATTTTGTCTTATCAAAGTGCAATATAATAATAATAAAGTGCAATCTTCTTTCATCTATAAGAAAAATAGCTCTAATTGACCAATTTTGCAACTAAAATATGTTATAGTTTTAATAGATTAAATGTAATTTTAGAAATTATAATAAATTTATTCTTAAGCTATAATAATATGATTAAGTATAATAAGTTTCCATTCAATCATATGATTAACAATTCAAATTGCTAATTCAACTAGCGTTAGATACTTAATGGTTAGATCATTTAAGATATGACCATATGATTAACTTTTATCATTAAATTATATACTATATAAATCATTTTTATTAATTAATATATATACATATATTTATGAATTAATATATAAATATATAAATATATACGAGTCGCGCTAATAAGCGAGCCGAGCCCTTATACGAGTATGTTCACGAACTTTAAACAAGCGAGCTGAGTTTTACATGGGTATGTATCATTTAATATCGAGTATAGTTTCATGTCCACAAACGTCTCATTTAATGACCGAGTCGTGGACGAGCTGAGCCCAAGGGAGCACACAGGTAGTGTTGTGTCAAATTAAAATACTCGCAAGTGCACGAATCGTTTGCAATAAAGGGTTGTAAGTGCGAGGTCGATCTCACAGGGAATTGTGTTTTTGAAGAACAAATTATATATGAACTAATTAAATCTTAACCTAATTCCAAAAGAGGTTTTAATTTTGGTTTTTGAAAAAAAAAAAAAAAAACAACAACAACAACAATTAAATAAAACAAAATAAATCAAAAGATAAAGGTACTAAAGTTTTGGAATCCACACTCACCAAATCATAGTAACATATTCACTTAGGAATAGATTCACACTACAAGCCCACTAAATCTTGGGCCCAATGGCCATGGATAGGCCCACAAAGATATTAATTAAATAAGCAAGGGCTATTAATTAAATAAGAAGATATATTCCAATTAGGATAATATTGGAATAAATGACTCCTATTCAAAGTCTACAGAGAAAGAGGAGCACAATTCCAACTCAAGCTCCAGGAATCCTAATCCAACTCCAATAAGAAGATTCAGTCCAAGTCTACATCAACTCCCCAAGCATATAAATAGGCCCCTACACAAGGTAAAAAGAGATTCTCTCTAAGATCATAAATTATTGAGCATATTGAATTATTGTGCGCCGAAGCACAATATTTCTCTTAGATTCTAAATTTGGCATCGAAATGTCCACGACACATACGCCGTCAGACCCTTTGACGCTTTTTGCTCTTTTGTAGCAATTTGGAGTGCATACGATAACGTATTGAAGATCCCAAAGAACACGCAATCCACCATGAAGAAAACTGTTCTAATAGTTTGGTGCCGTCAATGGGAATGACTAGTTTGTTTCTCATAAAAAAAAATTCATCACGGTGTGAGAACGCATTCCGGCGACAACCAACCAGAAGGACTCGCCGATCTACTTTATCCATAGCAGATCTGCACAGATCTACCTCCAACATCTCAAATCCACATTCTAGTGAAGCAAATAGGAGTTGAAAGTTACCTGACAATAGCCAAACATGAAGCACGATTAGACTACCAGAGCCCAGACCCATAGCTCCGCCAACGTCGCCGTTCGCCAGACCCGCTGCCTTTGCCGACCTCCGGACCCGCGGCATCACTGATCCTTGGACTGCAGCACCGCCGAGCCAGCCAAGCAAATTCATCCCTAAAGCCGACCTCATCCTTATTCCAACTTATTGCATTTCAAGGATATCCTATCCTGGATATGAATAAAAGAAAAAAGCAAGAAAAAAAAAAAATTTTCGTCATGGTGGCCACAACACGATCAGGAAGCGTGGCAATCTGACAGTCACAGACGGAGCTAGCCAAACAGGTTGGAACATTGATCCAACCTAATCCAAAACCGGCCAATCGTACCCACTAGGTTGACCCAGTTCTCCCTCTACAATCAGACACAGTCATCCGCATCAACCATGTTAATCCCATAGTTCAGTAAGGACTGGTCCAACACAACATACCCCCTCCATCAACCGAAACCAGGAGATCCTGAACTTTTTGCGGCGATGGCAGCACACGGTAGAACGCATAACTCCTTCTACGGGTATTCGAGCAGTCTCACCGCAAGGAAACCCGTGATAGGTAGGAAGAAGAAGAGCACAATAGCCAGGTTGACACTCACAATCAACCCGAAAGAGGACACCAAGAAGACAACTTCGAGTAGCATGTAAAACGGGAGGAGAAAAATCGAGTGAATGATAACGAAGTCGGTGGCACCCGAGATAGAGATGACGAACTCAACCAGAGAATGGCAGAGTTTGACAAGAGGTTCACCATCATGGAGATGGATCGGAAGAGTAAAGTGAAGGATACTTTCGTGGAGAAGAAATTGCACGGAACCGGTTCACCTTTTTCCCCACATGTGGAGGAATACCAATTGCCCACAAAATTCAAGGCCCCTCCTATGGTGAGTTACAAGGGGGTCAGAGATCCAGTCAAACACTTAGAAGATTTTTGATCGCATGTGCGTGTCCTTGGCATCCCAAATGAGTTGGCTTGTCGGGCCTTCCCCCTCACTTTAGCAGGAAGTGCCTGAAACTGGTTCAGGAAGCTGCCCTCGGACTCAGTTGACAAATTTGAAGACCTAGGCTGGGTATTCCTAACTCAGTTTATGACTTCACGGACCCTAAAGAAAACGACGTCCTATCTGCTAACTCTAAAGCAGCGCAATGATGAAACCCTGAAGCAATTCATAACTCAGTTTAATCTAGAGAAGACGGAAATTGAAGAATCTTCGGATGACTTGATATATTCGGCGATTTATCACGGGCTCTTGACCAAAGAACCGGTGATGAGAAAGATGGTGCGGAAACCGCCGAGCAATCTCTAGGAATTGATGAGCAAGGTAAAAGAGTTCATCAATGAGGCTGATGTTTTGGAGGCGATATATAGCACGAGACATCTAGGACAAGAAGAAGATAAGAAGAAATAAGAAAAGAAGAAGGAAATTCGGAAGGCAGTGGAGGAACTTAAGCCCTCAAGGAAGAAGTTCCAGGATTATGACTTCACACCTCTCAACGCAGAAATTTCAAAGGTATTGATGGAGGTAAAGAGGGATCCAGAGTTTGTCCGGCCACTAAGGATACCGGGAAATCCTTTAGAGAAGAATAAGGATTGGTACTGTGACTTCCACAAAGCCAGTGGTCACTAAACCGAAGGATGCATAGCACTAAGGCTACTAATAGAGAAGCTCATCAAGAACGGTAAGCTGGTTCAATTCTTAGGAGAGCATAGGAATCAACCAAGGAATGACCGGGACAATCGGCCCTACAACAACAAAGATAATCGTAACTGAGAACACCGTCCACAGGATCACTCGCACCAGGTTGGAGGAGGTCAGGAGAATCACCCACACCAGGCTGGAGGAGGCTAGGAGAATCACCCACGGGGAGACAATCCTCGGGAACGCAGTCAAGGAAGGAGAGAGAGGAGTCGTAGCCGGCAGCACCGAGCGCTGAGAGACCAGGTTGTGATAGTAGAGATCTAGACAATAGCTGGAGGATTTTCCAGGAGAGGAGAGTCTAACCGCGCAAGGAAGGCTTATGCACGGCAAGTAAGAAACCAGGAGATATATGCAGTTGAAAGGCCAATGAAGGTTCAGAAGAAAGAATCATTAGTGATTGCATTCTCTAATGAAGACTATGAAGGGATATATGTCCCCCATACAGATGCTTTGGTAGTCACCTTAGCTGTGGCCAACCACAAAATGCACAGAATTCTAGTAGATAATAGGAGTTCAGCTGACATCTTGTACCTACTAGCTTTCAAACAACTCAACATAGGCCAAGAGAAAGTAGCGAAGTTCCCACTAATAGGATTCACGGGTGAGCAGGTTCAACTAATTCGCACCATTGATCTCCTGGTGACAGCCGGTACTATCCCTAATCAAGCGACAATAATGGTGAGATTTTTGATAATTGACCGGCCTTCATCATACAACACCATCATCGGTAGAGCGGCACTTAGCGAACTCCGGGTGATAACTTCAACCCCACACTTAAGGATGAAATTTCCTACTAATCATAGGGTCGGAGAAGTCAAGGGAGACCAGTGGGCAGCCCGCCAATGTTACAATGTGACCATGAAAGATGTTCCCGAAAAGACTACTTCTGGGACCAGGTGTAGCAGTGGCGAGAAATAGCAAGGAACACGGAGCATCTAAAGAAGTACTATTAGTAGTACGCCCAGGGTTTGGTTTATTTATGCTTTTATTATCTGATTGTCTTTCAATAATGAATTTGATTTGAATAAAGAGTAATGATGATTTAAGCATCGTAGTGTCCCCGGTCCCCGGGAACCCCCCTTTGACAATTACTATTTGGTAGATAGGACAAAGAGAAAACCCTAGGCAAAAACAAGAAGGCTCATACCTGGAGACAAGGAGAAAACCTTGGACAAAAATGAGAAAGTTCTCAGAGACAAGGAGAAAACCTTGGGCAAAAATAAGAAGATTCAGCAGGGTGCTATTAGTGGCACACTCGGGTACCATCGTTTGATTTATTTGTACTTTTTATTATGTGGTTGTCTTTCAATAATAAATTTGATTTGAATAAAGAGTAATGCTAATTTAAGCACTGGAGTGTTCCCGGTCCATGGGGACCCCCTTTGACAATTACTCTTTGGTAGGAAGGACATGGAGAAAACCCTAGGAAAAAATAAGAAGACAAGCAGACAACCTTGGATAAAAACAATTAACGGGAGACAACCTGGTAAAAAACAAGAAGACAAGGAGACAACCTTGGGTAAAAACAATTAACGGGAGACAACTCAGTAAAAACAAATAGGTTCACCCCTGGAGACAAGGAGAAAATCTAAAGCAAAAATAATGAATAGGGTGACAACCCTCTAAAACAAGGACAAGGAGAAAACCTTAGGAAAAAACAATGGATAGGGAGACAACCCTCTAAACAAGGACAAGGGAAAAACCTTGGGCAAAAACAATGGATAGGGAGACAACTCTCTAAAACAAGGACAGGGAGAAAACCTTAGGCAAAAACAATTAACAGGGGACAACCCGGTCAAAAAACAAGAAGATTCATTCCCGGCAACAAGAAGACAATGAGACAACCTTGGACAAAAACAAGAAGGTTCATTCCCAAAGACAAGGACAAAACCTTGGACAAAACGAGGAGCTACCCCAAAGCGAGAGGGAAGCAAAGGTTAATCTGTTGAAAGACTTATAAATCATTATTATTAGATTATTGTACAGGTTCACTCCCGGAGACAAGGAGAAAACCTTGGGCAAAAACTAGAAAATTCTCGGAGACAAGGAGAAAACATTGGACAAAAAAAAGGAATCACTCCAAGGCAAACGGGGAATAAAGGTTAGACTGTTGAAAGACTTGTGAATTATTGTTTGAATATTATTACGTAGGTTTGGAGCCGAGTTTGTCAAAATGGGCATTTGAAGAGAACCGGGCATGATCCTCGGGTGTCTCAAGGATATGACAGGCTTAAACCCCAGGCAAAGGAAAGAGTTGGGGGGTACTCTCGGCAACTAGGAGACAATGAGACAACCTTGGGCTAAAAACAAGCAACGGGGGACAACTCGGTCACAAAACTAGAAGATACTCAGAGACAAGGAGAAAACCTTGGACAAAAACAAGGAATCACCCTAAGGCAAATGGGGAACAAAGGTTAGTCTACTGAAAGACTTGTAAATTACTGCTTAAAGGTTATTGGATAGGTTTGGATTATCTTGACGACTCAGATAGAGACCTGGGCATGATCCCCTTGTGTATTAGAAGAATATCCGTATATCAAGCCCGAATGAATTGAAGGACGAGTAAACCTCCGAGCAAAGGATAGAGCTGGGGGGTGCTCCCGGGAACTCAGGCGATGCTAAAAACAGAGCTGAAGAGCTCCAACTGATGACCTCAAAGCACACTCACCCGAAGACACACGTCTCGGACAAGATCAACCAATGAGCCGCCTGAAGGCTTTGACTAAATTCCCGTTACCCAAATACCTCAGCTAAGGGAATTGGGGGTAACTGTTAAAAATAAATTCACATTACAAGCCCACCAAATTCTGAGCCCAATGGCCATGGATAGGCCCACAACGATATTAATTAAATAAACAAGGGCTATTAATTAAATAAGAAGATATATTCCAACTAGGATAATATTGGAATAAAGGAGTCCTATTCAAAGTCTACAGAGAAAGAGGAGCACAATTCCAACTCAAGCTCCAGGAATCCTAATCCAACTCTAATAAGAATATCTAGTCCAAGTCTACTTCAACTCCCCAAGCCTATAAATAAGCCCTTACACAAGGTAAAAAGAGATTCTCTCTGAGATCAGAAATTATTGAGCATATTGAATTATTATGCGCCGAAGCACAATATTTCTCTTAGATTTTAACTTTGACATCGGAGTGTCCACGACACATACACCGTCGGACCCTTTGAAGCTTTTTGCTATTTTGTAGCGATTTGGAGTGCATATGTCAACGTATTGAAGATCCCAAAGAACGGGAAATCCACCGTGAAGAAAATTGTTCTAACATGTTTCATGTTCATCAATATTATCTAAAGTTCTCACAATAAAATATTAGGTATGTTTTACTTTCGCTTCAAAAAGTTAATCAAAACCATCCCATGTATCCATTCTTTTACACAAATCATAAAAGAAATCCAATTTAATTTAAATCATCAAGCGTATCCATAAATCACAACAAGATATCCAAATTAAATCAAAACATCAGATGTGTCTGTAGAACACAAAAGATATCCAATTTCAATCAAAACACCAAGTGTATCCGTAGAACAAATCACAAGGGATATCCAATTTTTTTAGGCAATTAAAACCAAGTAATTAATTATGTGAAATTATCTCAAATCATCCGATATATCCTTGAATCACAAACGATATCTAAGAATCATTCCACAAATTGAAAAGAAGTAAAACAATTGAAATATTAAACCCAATAAAATTGGACAATAAAGACTTACATGAAAATACTGTTGCTCTTCATCGGTGAGGCTTCATCTTCAACCTCAGTTCAGAATTTAGCTCCATATAAATATGAAAAGTAAAACTTAAACCTAAAGAAAAACTAAACTAAAAAGAGAAAAGCTATAGAATTTTGTTCTCTCGAATTGTCTCTGGAATTGTCATCTTCTTCTTAAAGCTTAGAGATCTATTTATAGGGCTTATGAGAGTCCTAGAAGCCCTAGTAATCCTAGAAAATTTGGAGGTCTGTCTCTCAGTTAAATTAGGAAGCAATCCCAATACAAATTGGAATAGGATTCGTCCATATTTACATTGTTTTATTGCAGGACAATTTGGCATAGTAAACGTCCGAATTAGGAAAATCCTATTTCACAATAAATTGTGTATTTTGAGTTAGCTTTGTAATGCCTCTGGTTTCACCTCAATTAGATATTTTAGCGGAAAGTTATGGTCAAAATACTAAGATGTGTGTAGAATTTGAAATTTAATCAAATCCGATCTTGACTTCAATTAGAAAAATTCTGATTTAATCAATTCCTTGATTTGGTTAAACTTAACCACATCATCTAGGTCTTCTCATAGTATGCTTTCTTCCAAACTTTGCATTTTTTTTTTCCTTTAAAGGCATAGTTTTCCTTCAACAACCTACAAAACATCAAAAACACAAAACTAACACAAAACATTAGATTAAGACACTGCTAAAGGATTAACCAATCTAAATTAAGGGGTGCGAATATACAATATTCACCACACATCAAACACCCCCAAACTTACAATTTGCTAGTCCCTTAACAAAACAAAACAAAAAATAAAATGAAAGCAAGAAACATAAGTCCTCTATCGTGGGAGAGATGATTGCATTTAGCATATGCAACAAGCCTTTTAAACCCCTAAGCATCCCTAGTGGACGAGTGAAGTCTCGTGAGGGCTTAATAGGAATGATACCCACAAACATTGTAGCACTATGTCGTTAACAAGAATGAAGTTATACACAAACCATGGTTCTTATTCATGAGCAAACTTAAAAAGACAAACATCATCATCACAATCAAAAAGGCATCTAAAATCAAATCACTCACAAATAGACAATTGAGACATCATATGTTCTGATAAGTGCAAAGTGAAATTAGCATACAATCATAAGGCTTCCAATTTAAACTCAAAACAAGTTCCTCAAAATTTGTTAGAATTCCTATCAAATGAAACAACCAAGGCAAGATAAACATTTTTCTTCTTTTTCTAACTTCTCTTTTTTTTTTCTTTTTTCTTTTTTCTTTGTGTATGCTATGCAATGTTAAACTCCCTTAAGCTTTTTAATTGACCCATGTAACAAGTGTTAGGCCAGTGATTCCCAAACCAAATGGTTTTAGGACACTAGATGTAAACATCCCTAAGGACTTATTAACTCAAATAAAAAAGGCTACGAAACCAAACTAACGGTACCATCAATCAACTCAAACTTCACACCTTTTGACACGAATACTCAATGCTTAATGAGGCAAGAAGTCCGGTTACTCAGCAAAAAACTCAAAATGATATTTTTTTTTTTTTTTTTTTTTATCTTGCAAGCTAAGGTTATTCATCAATAGGTTATCTAACAAATCTCAAAGGAACAAGCTTAAGCTTAAACATCATACCTTACAAAAAACATGCTAATGTGCTCATTAAAATTCAACTCAAAACAAGTGAAAACTCTTTTACCTAAAAATAAGTCAAAGGACTTAGACTCCTAATGACATGATGATGTGTTCAACCTTTTAAGCAAGCCAATGAAATGAAAACCACATTTACAATTTAACTCAAACTTGACAACAACATTTTTTTTTTCAAAATTTTTTAGAAGAAAAGAACAAATAAAAATAAACAAATAAAAACAAACAAACAGACAGTGTCTTTTCATACCCCCAAACTTGATTTACACATTGTCCCCAATGTGTAGTATAGAAATACATTACCAGAAGTAAAAAAAATCTGAGTGTGAACAAAGCCAAGGCGTCCCCCAAAATTAGACATCAAAACACCGTCAACAAAACTAACAGCAATATTTTCTCACATAAATAAACATCAAAAGATTAATTGCTGTTCGAAACAAAAATAAAATGTAATTAAAAATAAAGTAAGAACTTATGGAGTGAAGTGCAAAAAATAAACTGGAAAAGAAAACTTTACAGCATTTTCCCCGATCATTCGGATGTCCAACCTATGGCTGACAATTTTGATACGACCCGACAACCCGACACGAACACGACACAAAATTACCTGGTTTGGGTTTACCTTAAACGGGTTTGGGTCATAAACGGGTCGACACATTTATTTCGTGTTTGGCGGGTTGTGTCGCGGGTTACCCATGGGTGACTCACCAGACCCGTTTAACTTCTTCTTCTTCTTCTTCTTTTTTTAAATATAAGGCATGTGGATGCCAGCTGGTGGAATATTGTTTTTCACGAGGAATATTCACGTGAAATGTTGTCCTCTTCCAGTGGTTTTTCATTTTTCCTTTGTTAGTCTCAACACATGGGTACTGTTTCCAATTCCCATTTCCCACTACTTGCTCCTTTTCTTTTTCCTTTGTTTTTTCTCCTCTCTTTTCTTCCTTTGCCGAGAACCTCCCCCACCCCCATTTGCCATCTCCTATTCTCCTTCATTTCTTTTTCTCCTCTTTCTTCTTGTTGCCAGTCCCAGTCCCAGGCTCCCACCTTCTCTCTTTTCTTCCTCTACCGACAACCTCACCATCGCAATCTCCTTAATTTCTTTTTCCTTTCTTTTTCTCCTCTTTCTTCTTGCTCCCAATCCCAAGCTCCAGCCTCCCACCTTTTCTCTTTCTCCCTCTCACAAACTTACTCTCTCTAGAAATCTCCTTTATTCAAAAATGGGTTTCAAACTTTCGAAGAAATCTTCTTCAGACGGACCAGAGAGAGACGGAGCCGAGAGAGAAAGCAAAGTTTTTTTAAAAAAATTAAATGGGTTAAACGGGTCGTGTCGGGCGACCCGTGAGATTCACGGGTCATGTCTGAGTTTGGTGGGTCGACTCGTTAACTAAACGGGTTGTGTCTGGGTATACCCTAAACGGGTGGTGGGTCATCACAGGTCGTAAACGGGTCGACCCGCCCGACCCTTTTTGCCACCCCTAGTCCAACCAATCCCTTCCACCCTTTCTTCTTCAAAACTTCATAGCACTCTGGAAGGATGTTTCGCCATCTTATATTGCCGACTTTCTTGTTTCGAAGGATATTCTTAGGAAAATGGTTCCAAGATTTGTGCACTTGGGTGCATAAGTCCTTGAGTATCTTGACATAAGATGGCTCTTTGAGACATTCAGGAGATGAAGCTATCGGTTCTTGATGTGTCTCAAGAAGGAGAGTGATTAGGCAGGAGCTTCAGTACTCACTTCCTTGTCACTGGGTAGATTAGGATATGTTGGGGGCTCACTGTTCTCAGGGTGCTCAACTTGCTCCTCTTTTTCTTCCTTCTCATTGTTATCCACTATTTCCTCACTCTCAAGTGTGGTGGTGACTTGAGCATGCTAATGATAAGAATTTTCGGGCTCATCCTCATCAATCATGTAGTGACCTTTAGCCATCAGCTAACCTTGAAGCTCTTCTTCCTCTATCCGATTGAATTCATCAACAAAATGATCGACCTGTCCTTCCAACCTTGCAATCGCTTGAGTGCTGACTTGTATAGCCTGACTATTGCTCATGGTGACATTCTTAAGCTCCATATTGAAATTCTTGAGCTCTTGTAAGGTTTGGGAGTTAATCATGTTGGTATTCTTCATCTCTAGCATAAGTGCTTGGAACGTGTCTTCCAATGATGACTGTTGAGAAGGATAGTTGCAGGGTGAAGGCATGGAAGATTGGTTACGAACTGCGAACATTTTGAATGGTGCAGTTCATCAGTTTGGGGAGCATAATTTTCTGTAGCCTGTGCTTGCCACTGGAAATCAGATTGGTTGCTCTAGTTCATGTAGATAAAAATTGTGAGGGTAGTTGGTAGGAGCGGGTGTCCTACAACTAGGAAAAGCATGTTGTGCAGGAAAATCATTAAATTCATTACACAGAAAATTCATGCTTCACTCTCACTCTTTAGCATGCAAATATCCCACATAAAACATAAAACATTAACCATTTGTTTGTTTGTTTTTTTTTAAAAAAATAAAAAATAAACAAAAATAAGTATTATAAAAACAAAAATTAAAACTAACACAAAAGCATAAAACAAAACTAAAATACCAAATATTAAAACTAAAACTTAAAAAATTCACAAAACGGACCAAAATTAAATTTTTCAAAATTTCAGGTCCTAATCCGTCTTGGTGTACTCTGCGAAGGTGCGCTCGAGCGAAGGATGGGAGGGATCGAGCACAGTTGCGCTGATCCGTCAATGATGCTGCGGTTGCGTGCGTGTGCTCAAACTTGTACAGGAGTTGGTCAAGCGCAGGTGCGCTGGATTCTCTCATGGTGTTGTCGGCTGCGCGAGTGCGCTCAAGCGCTGCTTGGATAGGATCGAGGGCAAGGGCGCTGATTTGTTTGCTGCTACTGGTGTGCTCAAGCTAAGGAAGGTAGGGATTGAGCGCAGGACGCGAGTGCACTCAAGCATACCAGATATGCGCTCGATTGCACTTGCATTGGTATGCGCAAAGATCTGCGGTAGAAGCTGCAAAACATGGAAAATAAAAAAACAAAACAAAACAAAAACAAAAAAAGCGAAGAAAAATCTTTTTTTTTTTTTTTATTAGCAACAGGAATAAAAACAAATTGCAAAATTAAAATCCTAACTATAACTAGTAGAAAGACAAAATCAATTTAGAAATAAATTGTTTTCAAAAATCAAACAATTTCCTGGCAACGGCGCAAAAAACTTGTTGTGTCAAAATTAAAATACTCGCAAGTGCATGAATTGTTTGCAATAAAGGGTTGCAAGTGTGAGGTCGATCCTACAAGAAATTTTGTTTTTGAAGAATAAATTATATCTAAATTAATTAAATCTTAACCTAATTCCAAAAGAGGTTTTAATTTTGGTTTTTGAAAATAAAAGAAAGCATAAACTAAGAACCTATTTGGGATTGCGTTTGAGAAATAAAGCTTTTAAGTCAAAAAGAGCTCTTGGGCAAAAGCTTCATTTTTAATCTAATTTTTATGCTTTTTGGACCCTTAAAGCGCTTTTAATTTTTTTACCAAATGATTTTTTTTTTCTTCAAATGGACTTTTTGAGTGTTAAAAGCACTTTTAAACCACTCAAACACAATCACAAACAGGCCTTAAATAAAATAAAATAAACCAAAAGATAAAGGTACTAAGGTTTTGGAATCCACACTTACCAAATCATAGCAATATGTTCCGTGTTCATCAATATTATCCAATGTTCTCACAATAAAATCATAGGTATGTTTTACTTTCGCTTCAAAAAATTAATCAAAATCATCCCATGTATCAATTCTTTTACACAAATCACAAAAGAAATCCAATTTAATTTAAATCATCAAGTGTATTCGTAAATCACAACAAGATATCCAAATTAAATCAAAACATCAGATGTATCTGGAGAACACAAAAGATATCTAATTTCAATCAAAACACCAAGTGTATCCACAGAACAAATCACAAATGATATCCAATTTTTTTAGGCAATTAAAACCAAGCAATCAATTATGTGAAATGATCTCAAATCATCAGATGTATTCTTGAATCACAAAAGATATACAAGAATCATTCCACAAATTGAAAAGAAGTAAAACAATTGAAATATTAAACCCAATAAAATCGGACAATATAGACTTCCATGAAAGTACTGTTGTTCTTCATTGGTGAAGTTTCATCCTCAACCTCAGTTGAGAATTTAGCTCCACATAACTATGAAAAGTAAAACCTAAACCTAAAGAGAAACTAAACTAAAAAGAGGAACGCTGTAGAATTTTGTTCTCTCGAATTGTCTCTAGAATTGTCCCTTTCTCCTTAAAGCTTAAAAGTCTACTTATAGGTCTTAGGAAAGTCCTAGAAGCCCTAGTAATCCTAGGAAATTCGGAGGTCCGTCTCTCAGTCAAATTAGGAAGCAATCCCAATACAAATCGGAATAGGATTCGTCCAGATTTGTGTTCTTTTATTGCGGTATGATTTTGGCATAGTAAACATCTGAATTAGGAAAATTATATTTCACAATAAATTGTGTTATTTTGAGTAAGCTTTCTAATGCTACTAGTTTTGCCTCAATCCGATATTTGAATAGAAAGTTATGGTCAAAATACTGAGACATGTGTAGAATCTAAAATTAATCAAATCCGATTGTGATTCCAATTAGAGAAATTTCGATTTAATAATTTCTTTGATTTGGTTAAACTTAATCACATCATCTAGGTCTTCTCAAAGTGTGCTTTTTTCCAAACTTTGCATTTTTTTTCCTTTAAAAGTGCAGTTTTCCTTCAACAACCTACAAAACATTAAAAACACAAAACTAATACAAAACATTAGATTAAGACACTGTTAAAGTATTAACCAATGTAAATTAAGGGGTTCAAATATGCAATATTGAGCACACATCAGGTAGCTTTGTTCGTTTACAGCCCTAAACTCGTTTAACTAAACAGATCGTATTTGGATTGGTTGATCAAACGGGTCAACTTGACCGCAACCCGCCAACCTGAATTGCAATCCCTAGGCAAGATTTAATTAGACATTCTTTAGCCTCTCGTTATTTTCGAGTATTTGTTTATTTTACAAGTTAATAGGCACGATTCATATAATAAGTTTAACAAATTGAAATCACCGAATTGTAACAATCACCTGATAAGTCTTGCGAGAAGTCATATATAATTAGTCTATGTAGCCATGAAACACGACTTCAATGAAGAGTCACTTTTTATCAAAGGCCACAAAGACGTATAAAATAATAATTATTGATCAAATCTTCACACATGCAAGACCTATAAATGAGGATGATTTATGCTCCATATCCACAAAACAAAAGTAAATTAATTAAAAAATAAATAAATAAATAAATAAAATCTCAATACCAAGAGAGAGGAGCCATGGATACAAGTGTTATAAGGACATTTATAGTGATTATGATAAGTTTAAATATTTTAATGGTTTTTCTTGTAACCGTTAGGGCCAGAGGCGACCCTGCAATTCCGCTCCATTATTCCTCTGCGCCCTTCGCCGGCCTACTCATCTCTTCCTCCTCCTCCTCCCGGCCTTTCTCCTCCCCATCTCCTTACTCCTCCTTCATATGATGTTGCCCAAAGAGCAAGACTATGGATTTGTAGGGCAAATTGTGCTGGGAAGAATCTTGTCATACTTGGTGATTGGCAAACAATCAAATTACTTACTAGATGGTGTATCGCCGATAATTGCAAGAATTTCATCCTCTAAGGTATGTTGTGTCGATATGCACGATTTTAGGTATGTTGTGTCGATATGCACGATTTTATGTATATATATATATATATATATATATATATATATATTAGAGATAACATGAATTTAATAATAATGTTGTCTTCATTTTCAAATAAATAAGAATAATATAGGAAAACTTTATAGGTAAAAAAAAAAAAAAGGTGCACTTTTGCAACCATTTAAATTCCTTTGACTTCGCAATTTACCTTATTTGTGTTAAAGTATTAATTAAATAATTAAATTTACCAATTTCTATTGACGTAAACTTTTAAAACAAATGACGATTTAACAATAATGGTGGGTTTGGCCCGTTAATAATGTTTTCAAATAATTTTTTTATGAATTTGCTCTGAATATATAATTGTAATGAGCAGAGCTTATTATGGCAGATGTGGCCGTACAGGTACTGAAGTGGAAGGTTACGAGCAAAGTTGCTGCAACAATTGGAAGAAAAACTACTTATATAATCAAGGAGAAGTCATGCTTCACCGAATAAGAAATTGTTGCTGCTTGTTTTTTTTTTTTTTTAATTTGTTTTAAGTAACCTGTTTATTTATTCGATTAAAGGGAAAATAAAAAATTTCACCACATGTATTATATTAATAATGAGTGCTTTTAATCCATGAGCTGAGACAAATGGTTGTTTTAGCTATCACTACTTAATTAATGTAATAATTGTTCTTATCTTATTGATACTACAAAAAATATGGGTTTCCCTAAAACCTTAACATTTGTGAGAATTTTTATTATTATTATTTTATTATTTCTTTTTGTGTTTTTTTTTTTTTTTCATTTTCCTAAAAAAAAAATCTCCCTACTATGTCACAATTAGGGGTGGCAAAACAGGTTGACGTGTCGAGTTCAGGTAGTTAACCCGCTTGACCTAAGTTGCCAACCCGTTTAGATCGACACACGACTCATTTAATAAACGGGTCAAACATGTCAACCTGAACACAATACCCTAATTTAACGGGTAACATAACACGACCCGTATGACCCATTTAATTAATGAGTCACATCGGGTTGACACAACCCAAATGACCCGAACTTAAGGTTTTTTTTATAGTTTTACCATTCACATTGTCTATATATAAACGGGTCAACCCGCAAATTTGTGGGTTGACCCATGTCACATATTTATTAAATGGGTCATCTGTTTATAACTTAAACCCGTTTAACCTAAACAATAACCTTAAAATTACGTGCTGTATTGGTCAAATTTGCGGATTGTAGGTTAAATTGCTGGCTCTAGTCCCAATCCCCCTTCCCATCTATGAGTTTTATGGGTTTTTTTTTTTTTTTTTTTTTTTGGAACTGTTGACAATGATATTTGGTTGTCTAACATTTTGAGTGGTTTCCATTGCAATGGAAAAATAATTTTCGTACCAAGCAAATAACCGAAATCATTTTCGGTATTATTTTGAGGGTCTTGATCAAAAAATGAAAAATTAATGATTATTTTTAATGGAAGATTGAATTGTATTGAGGTTCATTTACGTAGTTCCAAACCTATAAGTAGTTCATAGAGTGCCAAGAAGGTTGTGGCTCATTGGACGACAAAAATGTTGTGGGATTTATTTCCTTAATTAGAGTAATACAAGATTAGGGAATAATTAATTAAGGAAGGTAAAGGCAAATAAGAAGTTCTATCCATTGAGGGGCAAGATTTAATAATACATCTTTGGCCTCGTTTGGTTCGTGGAATGTTTTGTCCATTGAAAAATGATTAGCTACCGCTGGGAAAAGAAGAGTATGGAATATATTAGCTATTCATATTCCTTTGTTTGGTTGTAACGCTGGAAAAGACAAGCTAATTCTATTCTTTCGTTTGGTACAATGCAATATATTGGTGAATGAAATCATATTGTGATTAAATTTCCTAAAATACCATTATAATACAAATACAATTTATATTATTAAGGACTTTCATTCTTTTTTTTTTTTTAAACATAAACAACTTTACTATAATTTCTTTTTCTTTTTTGTTTTTAATTATGTCAGGTATGTGGCCTTTTTTTTTTTTTTTGCAATTATGCTACAAAGTCAAATCAATATTGAAATCAAAAATATAATTGGAGAATGTCTGGAGAATCAAAATAAATCAAAAAAACAGTTATATATTTATTTTATAAAAACCTATGATTATGTTTAGTCAAGGGAAAAAGAAAAACTAAGAAAAAAAGAGATAAGAGGGGCTATAATGAAAAAAAAAAAAAGAAGGGTACATAAATAAAAAAACAGAGAAACGGAGAGAAGAAAATCATAGAAAAATGGTATAGAGAATCAAAAGAAATCAAAAAACAGAATTTAAAAAAATAAAAAAATAAAAAATAAAAAAATAAAAAAATTTGGGGAAACTTCACTTTGACCCCTTGAACTTCCACTCGATTTTACAAACCCCACCTGAACTTCCAAATCTCTCATTTTGGACCCTTGAACTTTCAATTACTCTCAATGTGGATCCCTCAGTCAAATTTTAAAATCTACATGACGTTTATACCCCTGACTTTTGTATAAAATTCCAACTTCTAAAACTTTTTTTATTTAAAAAAAAAAATGAAAATCAAGGACATTTTGGTCTTTTTTTTTTGTATTTTTAACAGCTAAAATTAACGGAATGGTTCCAATTGAGAGTAATTGAAAGTTCAGGGTCCAAAATGAGAGATTTGGAAGTTCAGAGGGGTTTGTAAAATCGAGTGGAAGTTCAGGGGGACAAAATGAAGTTTCCCCAAAAAATTTCGTTTGCACTTGCAGAAAAACTGTATCAGAAGAATACGAAATATAGAGACGGAGAAAAGAGAAACGGAGATATATATATATAGAGAGAGAGAGAGAGAATGAAATTTAATCCCATAGGAAAGGATTAGCTAAGCCACTCATTTTTTAGTGGCTTAGCTAACCCTGTGTATATGGGATTAGTAGTCCCATAGAATAGAGTGTTACCAAACAAAGGACTAGCCATACTTAGTATTAGCTAGTCCAATCCAAGGGTCTATTCCGCAAATCAAACAGGACCTTAATGTTTTTGAAAATATAAAGAGTGTGAGCTTTTGGAGAGAATAAAATTATTCTCTAGTATGACTCCAATGTGTAGGATAAAGAATGTATAAAAACACCCTATAGTTTCCATTATTTATAGAGTTGAGTTTACTTGAAGAGAAGGAAAAACTTGTTGGTAGTAGAAAATGATTACTTCTTGTAGTAGTAGTAGAAAAATAAACTCCCTACTACAACTATCACTACAAAAAAAAACATGGTTTAGGGATGTTTTGTATTGGGGTTGTTTTAACAAAACGACTCCACCAGGAGTCATTTTAATAGTGGAACAACCCCTCTCAGTGAGAGGGGTCGTATTTACTGTAGCAACGTTTCCACTAATTGAGTGTCCCTAATTAAATAAAGACATTTTTTGACCTTAAAATGTCACATTAAAAATGTCCCTAAATCATGTTTTTTTTTTTTGTAGTGTATGTAGTTCACGGCCAAGAGGAGAGATGAGGTTTGAAAAATGTCAAACCTCATCTTTTCTCATAGAAAACTCATAGGGCTGGGGTTTTGTTAAGGATAATGATAAGCTAGTTCAAATTCAAGACAATCTCCAAGATTAGGATAAAGATCACACAGTTACAATTGATAAGTATTAGAGAGTTAGAATTTAATTATATATGTTGATCTATTTTAGAATTCGAAATGTAATCTCATATCTCATATCTGTAAAGTTGTTATCTCTTGTAATAACTTCCGGTATAAATACAAAAGCCTATACCAGTGTTTGGTAAGGCAGTACAATACAGAAATCATCTGAGTATTAAATTCTTTAGGTTTTGACCCTAGTCCATGTGCTCTCATGCTCCTTTGGCTTTTGGTTGTATCTTAATCCTAATCCTTTGTTTTTATTAAATAAACATGACAACTAAATAAATAAAAAGTCCGTCACCATGGTCAACTTACATTAGCTTGAAGAGGGATCCAAAGGGAAAAATATTTTAGCTTAATAAGGCTATAACACTTGTCATCAGGTTACTATCTAATTACAATTAATTTTACTAAATAATCGTGACTAAACTCTAAATAATTTTTTTGAATTCAATCAATTAATCCCAAGTGCAATTCTTAATTATTTTGATATTTGATTCTTCTATGAAATATTCTATATTTGAGTTAAAGTCAATTAGACTGTCACTTTAATTTACTACCTCTTATGCTCGAGTACTCAATTTAATCACATATGTGAAACTAAATTTCACAAAGAACAAGTATTTTAGTAATCCTAGTCAAATGCCATGGTGAGGGACTGAGAATAAATAATCCATTAACTCTATCTCAAGGGGGAGATTTATTGTCTCTTTGATCTAATCTAATAAAAGGACTTGGATTCCTTCTTGAGGATGGAGTTTCCACAATGCTTTATGTGATCACTCAACATTCCAAGTATGTTGACCACAAAAATGTCTCATTCTTTAATGCATCAAAGTGACTACGAACTTTTTAAGGTTTAGAATCAATATCATAAGAAACCTATAATGCATCAAGCTATGGTGGTTTGCTAGAGGTTCTAGCCTTTAAATAATGCTCCCCCTGCGCATTTCTAAGCTTTTAGATGTATTATTGTCGCATGCAACATTGTTAAGGTAGCATCGTCCATACGTTATATGGATTGTCCGAAAATTTTTCTTGATTCCCAAAATTCTAAGTATTTTCTAAGACTAAGTCCCTAATACTAGTGTTCCCTTGTTAATCATTAATCCATTTTGTGATTTCAAATTATCAAATAATATTAAAAACTACTTTCAATATTGTTTTTGGTTATTAATAAATTATTCCAAAAATTGGTTTTTGCCACGTGTTTTAGTGGGGTATCAGTACATGGCCACCAAAAGTTGATGAAGACCACCACATGTGCGTTAAAAGTTCAGGGCAGCAACTGTAGGGCTACTGGAAGTTCATATCGGCCACAGCAAGGTTGCCAAACATTCATGGTGGCCACTGTGGAGTGGTCAGATGTTTGTAGCAACCACTGCAAAGCCACTAGATGTTCATGTTGGCCACAGTGAGGTTGCTAGAAGTTCATAGCTGCCATCGTGGGTCCGGCAGAAGTTCGTGGTGGCTATTGCTAAAAGTTCCTAACGGCCACCATTGGGCCACCGGGCATAAGGAAAAAAAAAATACTATTAGCTCCAATGGGCATGTGACCATATTTATCTCGACCATGTCACACAACTCTATTTAATCACAATTAATTCCATTAAATAATTGTGATTGTACTCTAATAAGTATTTTTTATTTAATCAATTAATCATTATAACATACTTTATTTATTGCATGTTAACCTTTCATGAAATTATTCCATATTCGAACCAAAGTCTTTGTACTATCACTTTGTTCACTACCTATTTTCTTCAAGTCACTAATTTAAATTTATAATTATTCCTATGTACCTTATGAGAATGCATTTTATCTTGTACATGTATAAGTTTTCAGTATACCTATTGAAAACACTCAGACCCGAGTTTTAGGATAATTTTTCCCATTAAATCTAAAATAATGGGAATATTCCTTATCGCTTTGTTCTCTGACAAATGATTTGGATTCCTTCTTGAAGTGAGTGTTTTCACAATACTACATACGATTATGTAATGTATCAAGATTATTTTGACCGCTAATAGGTCTCACTCTTTGATATATCAAAGTAACATACACTTCACATCTAAGTTCACGAACTCCTCAGGATTTAGAGTAAATGTTATAAGTCGTCGTGTACGTACATCATTTTGTATGACAACATTTATAAACGAATGAGGCATGTAAGAATACAAATGTATATGTCTATTGTTCTATAATAATATTAAAAAAATAAACAATATTCATCAAAACACCATCCAACCAATTAGAGTTTTGGACACCATATCCAATGGAGGGTGGTGTCAATAGAAACAAAGGGTAAGCAGCAATGAAGGGAGATGGAGCGGTTGGATTGGGAGATACGGTGGATGTAGGAGGTGATAGTTGAGCTGTCTAAAATGGAGCATGTGGTGAAGAGGATGGTAATGGAGAGTTCGAGCCCGTAGTGGTGGAGGATGAGCTTGCCAATCTCAACCATGGACATTGTGGCTAATGCCTTAAGTTGGGAATAGGATTATTCTATCTTGCGCCATGTAATTTGGCTTCACTGAGTCTATTTTTTTGCTTGGTGTTTGAACAACTATCTAAGTGGTAGCAAGTCTACAGAATCATCATTAGAATTAGACGTTGGTACCATTTAAACAAAGAGAAATGCTAATTGTACTAACTTTTTTACTAATAAATGGGTACTAACATGATGTGGAGCTTATTTATTAGTATTCATAGCATTTTTCTTTATTAATTGTTTTGATCCTCACCAATAAATAAGCTCCACATCATGTTAGTACCCATTTGTTAGTAAAAACGTTAGTACCCCTAACATTTCTCTTAAACAAAATTGTTAGTTCCTTTAAAAGAAGATTATCGATTTTTAATAACAGTTATCCTGTTCTTTTATTTTATAAAGTAATGCTAGAAAGAAGACCTATTAGGAGTGAAAATGCGGTTACGATTAGCGGTTATTGTTTAAAACCGCTAACTGTAACCTCCTAGGCCGTTAACCGGCAGTTAATAACCATAATAATCGCTAACTGTTTTTTTTTTTTTAAAAAAAATGATGTCATTTCTATAATAATACGATAATACCCTACTATATACGACATCATTTTTAGATTTTTATACATTTTTATATATATATTTGAATACAAAAATGACCTCATTTCATTATTTGTATATAAAATATATAGGGGTTAGCGAAAACTGTTAACCATAACCGCTTAGGTGATTAGTGATTTTTCTTAATTGCCTTCATAAGCGGTTAGTAGTTAGTTGGCAGTTAATAACTACTTACCTTTTCACCCTTAAGACTTTTATGTGTTAGCTGTGTTATCTCAAAATTAATATGACTTTTAAAATTACTATTGAATTTGTTATAGATAATTAATGAATTTTGATAAAATCATAATATCGTATGCTACATAAATTTTGAAAGAACAAAAGAAAGACATGAATCTTCTCCTAACATTAGTTACTCTATTTTATAATACAGAGCGCAAATCCATGACAAGACATATAGCATTACTTCAAAATATGTATATATATATATATATATATATGCAGACATCGGTCGGGTCGACTACTGGACTGGAGGCCCAACCGCAATTTACCGATTATCAGCATAGACATATATTATAAGCGAACGCCACCCCACCCGTTGCAGGCTAATCGTATGTTCCAGACCCCCTCCGACCTCACACGCTTCCTTCACAGTAGAACCCTGCTTTTCTCTGTCTGGTTCTCATTTTTACAAAAACCCTAGTGTCCGTACCGAATCTTGTCGCCGACTTCACCATGGGTACGTCGCCAACCCTTTCTCTCTTGACTCTATTTTATTTTCAATTATCTATCTGAATTTGTGTTTTTAACTTTCACTTGTACGTGCAAATTTTGTGGTAATTTTGTGATTGATCTTTGTGATTTATCTGAGCTCTGATCTGAATTATCCTAGTGTTATTTGAATTTCTCCGTAAATTTTGTCAATTTTTGTTTCTCGCTTATTTTTTGTTTTTTATTTTTATTTTTTCAGGGGATTCCAATATCCTCCGTTTGGTTGATGAGAAAATAGAAAGAAAAAAAGATTGAATTAATTCGAAATTTTGTACCTTTCTTATGTTATGTACATTAAAAAAATTATAAGTAGTTAAACGATCTTGGATTATTGGAGTTTCTTTTTCTCTCAGGGTATTAATGTTGATGTTGTGGTGAATTAAAAAAATTAATGGATATGACTTGTTTAAACTTTTTTAAATGGTAGATGCTGATGAGAAGAAAATGATAGATATTGAGGAGGAGATACGTTCTTTGCAGCTTGACTCGGCAGGTACTATTGAGATGGCACATAAACTGGTTTTCAATAAATAATATGATGGCTGATTATTCTTCTTCATTTGAATATTTTTGTCTGTGTTGTGATTGGAACTTAGAAGAAGAAAATAATGGGGTTGTTAATCCTGAGGATGCAAAGGCAGAAGAAGTTGAGGAAGTGGATAAGATGGAGGAAGGTTGGTAGTCCCATTAAAGGTTTTCTTAGTCCATTGTTATTGTATATTATTGTGAAAGATTTTTTATTTTGTTTTGGCTTTGTATATCACCGTGTGATTTGTAGGTCACGAATATGTTGTATGCTTCTCTTCAAATGCATGTGGTTTCAGGCTGAGTTTAAATGGTATTGAAATGAGGAAACTATTGAATGGTTTAAATGAAAATGAAGATGTTGAATTTGAAAGATATTTCATGATTTAGTTCAAATATGATAAGTCTTAAAGTGGATACATGAATGGGCATGGGAAACACTTGCCTAGGGGAAAAAAATTGCATGGTAATACAATTACATTGCGTGTGCAAGAGTTCATTAGACCTCCATTGGAGTTGGACTTGGGCATGTTGGCTGCTGTTTTGTGTCAACCCAAAGGAATTGTTGTTTTGTGATCCAGCCGTTGAGGCCAATGGTTCCCCACTACCTCCGAGGGAGGCTAGTGCCAGCGTCTCTGGGATTGTTTTTGGGTTAGCCTTTGATCCTTCTAGTGAGGTCTCGCAGTTGCCGTTTCACCTGGAGGGGAGTAAGGCGAGATCTGCAAATCTTGCCAAAGATGCTGCAGAGCCTTTGGGTCATTTAGATGTTGTTGACAGTGATGGGTTGAAGGAGTCGCACATGCAAGTGCTTTTGCAACCACTTGCTCAACCTTTGGTGTCTTCGCTGGTTGATTAATGTTGTGGCCCATGTGGTGTGGAGGCTTATAGCGGTTCTGTGCGCAGTCTGGAGGCTCCTGGTGGTGGCGTGGAGGCTTTTGGTGGCCTAGGTAATGTTTTAACAAATCAAGGCCTTTGGGTGTTTGTTTGCCCGAATCTCAACCTGGTTATTGGTTTGAGAGCCTAGTTACAGGTAATTGTGCCTCCTTGTTGGGGGTTGCCTTCCTAGAGATGTTGAGGTTGGAGAGGCTCTTCATTGTTCTTTGTTCCCTCTCTTTGAAATTTTTCTGCGGGTGTTGTGGGGGAGGCTAATGTTATTGGAGATATGGGGAAAGGTTTGGCTATGTTTGCCTTGGCTAGGATGGATTTGGGTTGTGGTAGAGGTAATTGGCAGCTTGTGTATAATCCGTTTCTTTGTGGGGACGTGGATCTCTTAACTAGGGAGGAAGCCTCTCTTTGAACTCCTCTTAGACCGGTGTTGGGAAATTCCGGCTACTTAGATTTAGGGTATTCAAATTGGGTGGTGCAAATAGCGAAGGCGATTCATCGGGTTTTGGGGGTCTCATGTGTGGGTTTTGAGAAGCAATTTATGGCAATTCTGATAGTTATTGAAGCTAGCTGTACTAAGAAGGTTTATCATCCAATTCTAAGCCAAGGAACAAAGGTAGTTTTCAGAATTAAGACGGTTGGAGTGCTCCATCAATTATTATTCAAAAGGTGGGAGCTCAAGCCGTGGCAAAAGAAAGGAAAGGGGGTTATTAGTTCTTAATGAAGCCTAAATCGAATACATGGGATAGTAAGGTGGTGGAGAAGATCAACGAGTGTGGGGGAATTAATCTTGGTTGTCACTTTCAAAATCGTTGAGCATCATTTCACTTGGGCTTTTGCGGGTATTTATGGACCTAATTCTTATAGGGATAGAACTCAGAAGGCTCCGCTGGGATGAGTTGGCTGGCTTGCTCAGTTGGTGAAATGTGCCTTGGTGCATTAGGGGTGATTTTAATGTAACTTGATTCCCTAGTGAGAGATTGGGAGAAGCTTGTTTATGCTCACCTATGGACTCTGGCTTTATTTTTTATCAGGCCTGATGGACCTCTCTCTTTTTGGTAGAACTCTTACTTGGTCGAATAATCAAGACTTAACCTTTTGGTCTAGAATTGATAGATTCCTTGTCTCTTCGGTGTGGGAAGCCTGATTTTCTGGTGTGCCTTAGAGGAGACTTCCTAGGCTGTGTTTGGTAAACAATTTCGTTTCAATACCATTCATCTCACTTTTTTCATTTTTACAACATTCTCTTACTTTTTACATCATATCAATCACTTTTTATTACTATTCAAATAAAAAAATCACTAGAAAACAAAAAATTTTCATTTTTCCATACCAAACATTCTTACTTTTTCACTTTTTCAAAAAAAAAAAAAATTCTTACTTTTTTTTACATCAATCAATTTTGCTATAGTATCAAACCACTAAAACCCCAAAACCCTTTACCAAGCGGACCCCTAGACTTTGCTCGGATCATTTCCCAATCCTCCTTGAATGTGGTGACATTCTAAGGAGTAGTGGGTTTGAATTTGAAAACATGTGGCTTAAGTTGAAGGTTTTGTGGATAGGGTGAAATAGTGGTAGGACGCTTACCATTTGGAAGGTTCTCCGAGCTTCATTTTAGCGAGTAAGCTTAATGCTTTGAAAGTTGATTTAAAAAGATAGAATGATGAGGTGTTTGTCAATGTAGAGAGGAAGAAGAAGATCCTTGTGGAAGAGCTACGTGTTTTTGATATCATTGAAGAAGAGAGGGACGTTGGTGTTGAGGAGAGACTGAAGAAGGTAAAACTTGTCAGGGAGTTAGAAAGATACATTCTCATGGAGGAGGTGAATTGGAGGCAAAAATCTAGGGTCTTGTGGTTAAGGAGGGTGACAGGTGCTGCACAAATGTTTTTCACAAAATGGCCAACTTTAACAAAAGGAAGAATTCCATAGGCTCGTTAATCAATGGTACAACTTCCATCAACCGGTTGGAGCTTAGCGAGCATATAATCAAGTTTTTATAAAAAGTTATACACCGAGCAATTCAATTGAAGGCCTTTGTTGGATGATCTTTCCTTTGATTCTATTGATGAGGCTGGGGCTAGTTGGTTGGAGAGAGATTTTGAGGAAAATGAGGTGTTAGAGGTAGTGAAAGCTATGAATGGTGAGAAGGCGTCGAGTCCTGACAATTACTCTATGATGTAATTGTGTAACCTTTTTTTATTTTTTTTAGGTATATTTTATGGGTCATTTGTAGTTGTAAACATTAGGGGCCGTATCAGAAGATGGTTGTCTGCTCTTGTTTGGAGCAAAACCAGCCCTTGCTTTGCCACACAGAAAATAAAATGAAATATTTATTAGATGTTGATCATGTGTTCACTGATTCAAGATGCCTGCATGTTTTTTTTTTTTTTTTTTGCCATTTTATTTAATTGGTAAGTTGAACATGGACCTAGTGGGTTTTGAATCCATAATGCCATTGTCCACCCTATTCTTGTGGTGGGTGGAAGTGTTATTTGAGACAAGAAATATTTGCTTGAGTGATATGATTTTAGTACATAAAACTTCACCTGAAGATATTTTTTTTTTCTTTGGCTGGTTTCAGATTCGAAGGAAGCTGTCCATAAAGAGGCAGTGCAGGTTGAACAAAAAGGTGTTTGCAGAAGTATTTTTTTATTCTGACTTTTTGGTTATAATTATGTGCAATTTAGCTTATTGTTCTATATCTAGGGGTTTTTGTTGTTAATATTTACTCCAATTATAATTTTCTTGTGCTGACTTCTTGGCTTGGAATCATAGTGAAAGATAAGGAAATCTCTGCCTCAGTTAAGCCAGTGGTTGAGAAGGAATTACCCAAGAAGAGGCACTTGAATGTTGTCTTTATTGGCCATGTTGGTAGGTTGATCAATTTCATGGTTTTTCTTTATTTAAATCTGCTGGGTTCAGGATATATTCTGTCTATCTTTTGTGATGTTTATCTTTGAGTGACCATCGATGTTGTCATAGATAATATAGGCTGGTGTGTTGTCTGCAATACAGATTGACATAGCAGTAGTCTAGATGAGTTGTTATGACTGTTACTTTTCTTTTCTTTTTCTTAATTGTTTTTTGAGGGGAGGAGAGTAATGCTTCGTAGCCCTCATTCCCTGACCAAACTTGTACTAATGAAGTTCCTTTGTTTTCTTATGTCTGGAAATGAAAAATATTTTGGCTGTATTGTCTTGGTCAGGTTGAGAATGAAAAAGCAAAATTACATAAAAATATGGGAATGTATCTGCAATGCTAGAAATCTAATGCAAATTTTAGGGTGCGCGGAAGAATTTAAGCTGTAGGGGGCATATACGGCGAAGGGGGATCTCTAGGTTTCTTATGAAGTTCAATTATGTTTTCTGGAAATAAAGTGGATGTTACTACAGGGTTGATTGTCCATTTGGAACTTGCTTAGCTTGGTAAGGTTAAATGTAATTACTTTGCAAGAGATCATAGTGTCAAAGATGGTTAAGACGCTCTGATAAATTGGATTGAGCAGGACTATATAGTATATACTAAATGGGGAGAATTCTCTGGGATGTGATTCTCTTTGAGTGGTCCTAGATTTGGCTTTATTTTATTCACATATTCTTTGGATGGATTTTCTATGTTTTTAACAGGCTTCTATGCTGCTATCACAAATGTTATGGTGATGTAACTCCTCATTACAAATATCTATTACATGTAACAAGGTGGCAGTTGAAAGTGAAATGATATGGTGGATTCAACTTTTTAATTATCCGGTTGTTGGGTGAGAACAGAAAGGGATCTTGGAATTGCTAATATCTTAGGCTTCTTAAATGTGAGGTTTTGGTAGTAACATCAGCTCTCTCTAGATTCAATGGTTTTTTCTTTCTCATGTTTGCTGTGAGAATGTGTAGTTGGTGTGAATTGGGCTCATGCTCCAAATCCAATTTCCAATAGCTGCCCTAATTTTTAAGTGGGAAATGTACATAGAGAGGGAGTTAAGCCTAAGCCCATCATGATGTATTTTGGAGGTTTAAAAGTTTTGCTAAGTGTGAGATTGGTGGATTCCTCTACAGAGCCTCTCCGGTGCGTGCATTGGAAACCAATGTTTTTAAGTATTGTGAGAGGATGAAGGAACTTAGAAGGGTTAGTGCTTACATGAAAGCCTTTTCAACTAGAAATGAGATTTCATGGAAGGAGATACTTTCGTCAGCAGCAATTGAGATGGTTTCACAATTTAAGGAAGTGGTGAATTTGGCTTTTTACTCATTTTAAAGAAAGCAATTTGTAATAGTAGTCTTGGTTAGCAGCGCGTGCAGGCGTGTCCTGCTAGAGTTTCGGTTTCTAGTTCGTGAGATGCGTTCGATTAGGGTGAGATGGAACGTCGTTTCGTGGTGGAAGCTAAATCTTTTTCTCTCTCGGCGACAAAAGGCAAGTCAGAGATATGTTTGGAGGAAAGGAGAAAAAGATTCAGTGGATCTATTTCTCTGGGGATTCGGTGCTCCGATTGGTTGGCGAACATGGTGGAGGAGGCAATTATGTCTCAGGGGAAGGAGGAGTTTGTGAAATCCTTTCGTGTGGAGGTGGAGGTTCTGATGGTTTGCAAGGGCAGCAATAAGGCAGGTTGCTTCCTTCAGGCGACTGTATTTGCTAAGGGGGGCTGGAAAGGGGTTATTTGGCTAACCAAGGGCTGAGGAGGATGGGGTTGGTGTTGTTTCGTGGGTGAGCTACAGCATTTACTAGTGCTCATTGTCGCAAAGGAACAACAGCTGGCTTCTGGAGTTATTTTCGGCGGTGGTGGTTTCTCGTCTCCTCATTCCTATGCGGCAGTGCTTTTTGCGGCACCTAGTGGTCTGAAGACGTGGTCCATGAATCATGTAGATCTAGATCCGATGGTGGGTTGTAATGAGTTGGTGAATGGGAGTGAGGAGATGAGATTGCCACTTAATTGCTTCGAGTTTGAGTTTGGTGCGTCGTCTCTGGAGGAGAAGGCAGGACCGAGGCTGGGTAGGAGATCTCTACAGGGAGGCGGCGCTCATGTGAGGCAGATGATGAGGTTTCTACATTCTCTGCAGTGGACCCTCGAATCCTTTAGGGCTGACGTGGATCAGGTTCTCTACCGGGTTGGGCCTAAAGCGCAAAACACGTTGTGGTTTAAGAATGAGGGCTAGGCTTAAGGTCTTACTAAAGTAGGTAAGGCCTCTTATCCTAGGTTCGGATCTAAAACCTGTTTCTGGGTCATTTCTGGGCCTTAGTCCTATCTTGGGAGAGGAGTTGGCTCCCGGGTTTGGAGCAGGTCACGAGGATGTTTCGACGGAGAGGCCTCGTCTTTGCGGTGGAGTGGAGCCTGAACTGAGCTACCGGCGCTAGCTTCGATGACCTTAGAGGTATCCGATGGCTTCTCCGACGAACCTAGTGACATTATTGCCTTTGTAGTGGAGTGTTCGTCGAGTTTTCAGCCTTTGGTGAGTTCGGATCCAGAGAAGATGGAGGCTGCAGTGGCTTCTATATCTTCGGCGGTGGGAAAAGCTTTCGGCAAGACTGATCGTAAGCCTGCTCCGGCGACGAGCTGGAGCATGGTGAGTGTGGAACCTTTTGCGGCTGCTTTGGTTTTTCCGGGGGTGGAGGAAGCCCCCGCTAAGATTGATTGGAAACCTTCTCCGGCAAAAGGTTTGCTTCGGAGGGGATTTCTTGGGTCGAGAACTATTTCTCCATCTTCACTTGAAGTGAAGGAGGTGTCCTTGTAACTTGGACTGCTAAGGAAGACTCTTTTACTTTTTCTCATAAGATGGGTCCTCCGATAACAGAGTCACAGGCTAGTCATACAGTCTCGGAGGTTGCTCACAAAGGGCTTTCTGATGGTTCTTCCTCGGGGGTGACTGAGCTGGGTATGAGACTTCGCCTCTCTCATCCTGGAATGACGGAGAGTGGAACACCTACTTATTCTTCTGTTTCCAAGTCTCAGCTGGGGTATTCTTGGAGAGTGAAGAAGAAGATAGGTAAGCAGCTGAATAAGAATAAGAAGTTGCTGGCTGACACTGTGGAGGGCACTCCGGTGGTGAGGGCGGAGGGCTATTCCGAGGGGGTGCTCGATGCGATGGAACTCGCTCCTAATTTGGGATTGTGGCACTAGTAGGGTCAAAGGCTGGGTGGTTTAGGCTTGCCTTGTGAGCTTAGGGCTGTTTTGTGTGTTGGGCATCAAGGTTTGTTGAGGCTTCTTTTGAGTGTTAGGGTCCTTATTTGGGTTTTCTTTTGTGGGATAACGCTGGTTTTCCTATGTATACTTTTTGTGTACTTAGAGGCACATTGCATTTTTTTTTTAATATATACAACATTACTTATCAAAAAAAAAAATAGTAGTCTTGGTCAAATTAGAGTATTACTAGGTTAGGAGAGTGTTATCTGCAATAAAAGTCTTGGGTGTTGTGTTTAACGAGGAAAATGATCACAGGTCAGTTTTGTCAAAGAGCTGCTGAGTCAGGAATGAGGATATTGGTGGAAAGTGGGGCCTTCTGAAAGAATATTATGGAACTGGTTTCCAGGCTTCCACTGGTTTACTTTGGCAGTACATAAATGGGGGTCTGCATGAATGTCTCAATTCTTTCTCTGATCCAGAAAAAAAGAAAAAAAGTGGACATGCTCTATGTCAAATTTCTGGCATATTGGCTTGCTTAGTTGTAGGTATCAAATTATTGTTGATGTGTTGACAAGCAGTTAAAAGATGGTGCTGTTTGGGATTCTTATATTCTCTCAAAGGACCTTTATGAGAGGAAAGGCATGCTTTGACAGTGTTCTATATTGTATAAATGTACTCTTCCCAGGAAGCGTAGTAGTGAATCAGGTTTTGTTAGGATTTAACTTAAGAGGATTGTGTGGCATTCTATTTCTTGTTCTTGTGCCAAATGAAGTGTAAAAAATTAGGGAAAATTACAGTTTACCCCCCCAAAGTTGACAGCGTTTTTCAATTCAAACACCAAAGTTTCAAGTTTTGCAATCCACCTCCCCCAAAGTTCCAATTTTTTGCAATTTGATCAATTATATCCAAAACTTCCCATATTGCCCCTATTTTTTTTATTTTTTATTTTTATAAAAAATTAAAAATAAAATTCGGGGTGGCTATGGCCATCTGGCCATTTTTGCAACTCCAAATTTATTTTTTTTCATAAAAAATAAAAATAAAAATCAGGGGCAATATGGGAATTTTGGGATAATATTGGTCGAATTGAAAAAAATTGAAACTTTGTGGGGGTGGATTGCAAAAATTGAAACTTTGATGTTCGAATTGAAAAACGCTGTCAACTTTGGGGAGTAAACTGTAATTTTCACAAAAAATTAAAATGAGGGTAAATTGAAGGACGGAGATTACTCCAGAAATAAAACAAGATGATTTATGTGATTCACCAAATTAGTACTTGGTGCATGGGTGAACTTAATTTACCTATACATATTATTACAAAGTTTGCTTCAGCCAAATTTACTAAATTGAAAACATTCCAAAACAACCCCTGTATACAAGCAATTGTAAGACAGCAAGTGTTTGACCACTGAAATCACACTAAGTAATAGTCCATGCTCACAACCATAGGAGTCTGTCTTGGACAATGGGATTCACTGTCTCCCCCTTTTGGTAATAATGACTTGCTCCATCATACCCTAAATTTGCTCAAATCTGTAGCTAGATCTGGTAGCTGCGACTTTCATTAAGTCGCATAATTCTTGATGTTTTGGACAGTTGGTGACCGAAATAGGAACAATTGGATTTATTGGTTTTGTGGTATCTTGTTTATACATTGCTTTTTGCGTTATTTTATTTTGTTGTAGTGTATTTAGATGTGGTTGATCCATTTTTGTTTTGGTTGCAGATGCTGGTAAGTCCACTATTGGAGGCCAGATACTTTTTCTTAGTGGTCAGGTGGATGATCGTACAATCCAAAAATATGAAAAAGAAGCAAAGGACAAAAGTAGAGAAAGCTGGTGAGACCTTGCTTCATTTCATAGCTGCTGTTAATTAAGGCTGACAATGTGCGTTAGAACATTCAAGAAGGCAGATTTGGTTGTTATTTTACTGTTAGTTTTGTGTATAGAACTTTAGCGCCCTAGTATGGCTATACATTTATCGAATGGAAAAGGTGGGAGATGTTAGGTGACTTGAAGCAATTTATTAAACACTCACAACCATGTAATGGACTTCAATGACATGGAGTGCCATGAACTAGAGCTCAATGGTGAAAATCTAAACTCTCTTGAGAACTTATGTTTGAGTAGGACGTTCTGTATATACATTTCAGGATGCTTGAGCTAATGCTTTTCCTTGTTATTAGCTTAATAAGACACACAGCTACTTATTAAAGAGGTCCTAATAAGTTTTTTTCCTTGAGAAAAATTGTAATGCCAATCTTCCATAAGTTCACCATCT
Organism: Corylus avellana; assembly: GCF_901000735.1. NCBI lineage: Eukaryota > Viridiplantae > Streptophyta > Magnoliopsida > Fagales > Betulaceae > Corylus > Corylus avellana. Next base: position 21,797,522 of record NC_081546.1, read on the forward strand.
CAAAAATGTTGAGAATAAAAAATGGCCACGACTTGCATGCAAACTTAAGGCTCTTAAATTTGACTTAAAGCATATGAAGTTGAGTTTGGCAATATAGAGAAAAAAGTTCCTTTTGGTTGATCTATGAGTCCTTGAAGGTTTGGAGGAAGAGAGGTTTGGTTGAATGATTTGGAGAGGACTACGCTTTTGGAGGAGCTGAGTTGGAAGCATAAATCGAGGGCACTATGGTTAAGAGAGAGAGACAAGTGCCACAAAGTTCTTCCATCGAAGTGGCTAATTCTAATAGAAGTAACAATTTCATTGAGCACCTAGTGATTAATGACTTTGTTTGTTCAGTTTAGGCAGTGACCAGAGATCACATTGTGCAATTCTATGATAGCATATTCACCGAGTGGTTTAGTTGGTGCCCCAGATTGGACGGTCTCTCGCTTGACTCCACTGGGGGAGGAGGCCAATTGGTTGGAGAAACCCTTTTGAGGATGATGAGGTCTTTCGAGGTGACAAGGCCTCGGGATGGTTTTACTATGGGTTTTTTTTCCAACCTTGTGGGGAGGTGCTTAAAGCAGACATCATGAATGTCTAATCTGATTTTCATGGTAGAGGTGCGTTTGAAAAATGATTCAATGCTACCTTCATTTCTCTTATCCCAAAGAAATCAGGGGCTGTTGATATCAAAGAGTTTCGACCTATTAGCTCAGTGGGTGGCACTGGCAGAGACAGAAATGTAAGGTTGTAGGGGCGGAATTAAACTAATATGAACCAGTGATAAAATAATTGTTTTCTTAATATACTATGCCTTTTTTCTTTTCCCTCGAGAAACACCCAGAGCTAGGAGGTGAATGGTGACTAGTCTATTTACTCAACCTTATCTATCAAAAAGTGCGGAGAAAGAAATTATGTCAAAAATAATTTTACGTCAAAAACAAGCATACTGCACCTTGAATCCACTGTTTTTATTAGTCTTCCTGCATATCTAGAGTAATAAGCATACTTCAGCTTGTTTAGAAAGATACCACATGCACACATATTCCTTAAGGGTACCATGGTCCCGACAAAAACTCCCCACTTTTGTCATTTTACCTGGCAAGCATATGAAAATTGCACACCAACCAGCCCCCAACTTTTTCCTTTTTTCAGTGTCTGGCACAACTTCTATATTCCAGATTATGTTTTTTGTTCATTATGATAGTAATGTATTCTTGAATATGAATTCCAAACATCACCAGGAATTGGTGGAAATTTAGTTGTGATTTATTTTTGCCTTATTTGGTTTTAGTCATCCTTCCTCCCCTCTTTTCACCTTTGACCTCCTTTCCCCCTGATGCATGAATATCTTTGAAGTGTGATAAATAATCCTTTTGGTTGAAGTTGCATGTAATTATATAATCTGAATCCATAGCACATATGGTAATCGCCTGTTAGTTTATTTTCTTTGGATGACCACAACTACTGTTATTGTGCTAGGTATATGGCGTATATTATGGACACTAATGAAGAGGAGAGAATCAAGGTATGATTCAAATATTATGCTAATAGAATTTGCATAACTAGCCAGGCTATATTGTTATGTTTGGTTTGTAAAGCATTTTTATTTTATAGATAGTGTCTTTTGACAAGTATTAAGAGTCTTATACGAGAGGGGGGAAAATATTTCTGGTTGGAATGCTTTTTAACTTATTGTCTCCACCCTGTATATACCATTATTTAACTAATTTGTATTGCTGATTGCAGGGTAAGACAGTTGAAGTTGGAAGAGGTCATTTTGAAACTGAGACAACAAGATTTACAATTTTGGATGCCCCGGTGAGTGAAATTAGCATCAACAATACTGTTTCCAGACACTGTTTTTCCTTTTATTTTTAAATCAAATGCATCTACTAGAATAATTATACACTTAAGGATGGGTTGAGAAGCTAGAGAAAAAGCTTAATAAGCTTTATAGCTTTGATCACATTATCAAAGATGTTTGCACCACATAGTCTTAATCACACATGGCATATTACAGTTTTTAAAACTTTCATATGATGTTTGATATTTTGTGTGTTTATTGGAGACTTTTTTGGTCTGTCCTTAATTTTGTTAGCTTAGTTGGATTTCCACATAGGGAAATTTGGTTTGCTAGACGGATGCTTTTAGGTAATAGTTTGTAGTTTGTGCAGTTTGTTCATGTAAGATGTTTGCACCTCATGTTCTTAGTCACAAACTCCAGATTACAGTTCTTTTAAAATTACCATATGCTTGTTTTAATATTTTTTTTGTCTTTAAGATCGTTAGTCCTGTGATCAATTACTGGGCTTCCATATCTCAAAGCTTTGAAATGCTGTTTAAATTGAGTTTCTTTGTTTGGTTTTTCAGGGTCACAAAAGTTATGTCCCAAATATGATCAGCGGTGCATCTCAAGCTGATGTAGGCGTACTGGTAAGCTTTGTTATAAATTTCATTCTTGATACTCAATGATCCTGAATTTTGGATATCTATTCATTTCTGCATTGATCTTTGATGGGTCCTACGTTATGGATATTATTACTCTCTCTCTCTCTCTCTAGGTAATTTCTGCACGAAAAGGGGAATTCGAAACTGGATACGAGAGAGGTGGACAGACCCGTGAGCATGTTCAGCTTGCAAAAACCCTTGGTGTGTCTAAGCTGCTTGTAGTTGTGAATAAGATGGATGATCCTACTGTCAATTGGACAAAGGAAAGGTACTTTTCCTCTCTCTCTCTCTCTCTCTCTCTCTTGTGTTTTCTGCTCTACGCTTGTCTTCTCCAGTAGTATCTTCATGTTGCATTTCTCCCAGGTACGATGAAATTGAGTCAAAGATGATACCATTTTTAAAGTCTTCAGGATACAATGTCAAGAAAGGTATTGGAAGACATTTTTTTATGCCTTATATGGTTTTTGGCTTTCACAAATCTTATTATTATCTTTCATTTATACTAATAAAAAAAATTATTCTCTTTCATTTTGTGTTAGCTTCTAGATATATCATATATGTATGTGATTTTTCTAGGGGTATTAACATCTATTGATAGAGTTTTTTTCCCTGGAGTGTAAAGATTTAATTTAGTAGATAAAATAACTCTTGATGGAGGTCGACTGAAACAACAAATAAGATTGTCTTACACTTCTCCAAGAGCTTGCCTCCTGGTATCCTTTCAATGGTGATCATTCAATTTGATATTGGAACATATTTTTTATGGCATTTGTAGATTGGTAATGAGAATTCATCCATTGTGGGATCCTTTACTGTAATTGTCTATATGATATGACGGCTCGACTCCACCTTGCCTCTTTTGATGCTATGTTTGCTACACTGTGTTTCAATTCCTTAAAGAAGATTGTATGGCTTTTGGGTTTGCTATGAAAGTTTGTTCGACAATGATTTGTGTGCTATTGATGAAGTGAATTATTTGGATTCCTATTGAAGTTTAAGATTGGATACTTCTATACATAGTGAGATCATGGAAATCTTCCCCAAGTTTTAAATTTTATCTTTAAGGAGTATTTGAGCTAAATATCATTAGTGGTATTCAGTATGGGTTTTCTAAGTTGGTTTTATTTTGAAGCTAATGCTTTTAAGCTTTCGGTTGAAAGGGGCGTTTTGTATTTCGTATTGTCTACGAAAAAAGCATAGGAGCTTCCTGAATAGTGGGTCATGGGCAAGGTTAGCATGGAGTGGTTGTTGGCTACTGTGGAGGTGGAGGCACTGGTCCAAGGGGGAGGGGTTGAAGCAGTTTTTCAAATCTTCTAGGGGTCGGTAGTAAAGCTTTTCTTGCACAAAGGTGCTCACACAGTCATGGCCCGGTTCCTAGCGTTGGCAGAGTACAGGGATCGTGGCTGTAGGAGTTTCATTGCCATCCTGGCGGGTCTTGAAGGGAGGGGATGGAAAAGTTGCATCGCTGAGTTGCAAAAGGTGGCAACTATTCTCTAGTTGTCATTCGAAGAAGGAAGGTCACAGTCTCGTAAGTGCCCTCGATGCTCCATAGTCACTCGCTTTGGATGGCCCTTCCTCTTTGCCTGTGTTTAAGGCTTCGGTGGAGGGTGATGGTAGTGGTAGGGGTGGGAAAGCTTCAGATTTTGCCACGTCAACTAGGGAAAAGTGGGTAACCTGATGGACAGAGACATGAGGGACAAGGGTGGTAGTGGTAGGGAATGTTTGGCAACCATAATGTTTTCGTTGTTTCTGTTAGTGCGGAGCACACAAAGGATGTTGAGGGTGATAATGCAAACAAACAAATTTGGAGATAGCCTTGGAGGTGTGTAAGCATACATTGGGCCCATGGTAGATGGGTGCCTTGCGAAGGACTCTAAGCCTCAACCTGAGGTGAAGGAGAAGGCCCCGCTCATTTCACATGCATTCTCAGGTGATTTTATTCTAAGCCCAGGCATTCGGGAGGGGGGCCCTCTATTGTGGGTTTGAGCATAGGAGCTGGCCAAAGTTCTTGTCAGCCCGGTTTTACTAGTGTTGAAGCCCAATTCTAAAGGGAGGGCCCATTTGCCTGCAGGTCATGGTGTGCTCAACTCCAACCCTGCTAAGGCACGACCCAAGGGGCCATGTCCAAATCGGCTTAAGTCTCGGGTTATAACCCATGGCCGGTGTATCCCAAGACCACCGTAAAGTGGAAAATCAAAACGGGCACCATGGATCCTCACGAGTAACAAAGCTAGTTTAGAGCCTTCCTCTGTTGAGGCTGTTGATAGTTGAGTGCCTCGTCGCCTTCTCCAGACCTCGCTGCCAATCGTTCTAGTTGCTACCAACAGGGGTGTCATGATGGTATGAGGGGAGGGTTCTATTACTTATGTCGATGCCTCTCCATCAACGGTGGATCCCTCATTCTTCTAACGAAGCCATCCTCCTCTGTAGTTCTTGCAAGTGTCTCACCCCATGTTGACCATGCTTCTAGTGCCGGAGCTGAGGGCTTTTAGCCTGCAATCTAATGGGTTGTTGTTTATGGGTTCACTTTTGAACAATTCCTCCACTGATGTCTTGTTAGTCGTCCCTCCATTTGGACTTACAAGTGACATGGGCTTTCCTAAGGGCAATGGATTGGGTTTTAGTCTCAGAGATGGGAGGAGAGTCGTAGTCCCAAGTTTTAGTCCCGAGGCATTTCTTCCTCCTTCTGGGAAGAGCTTGGGAGAAAAAAGGGGACTATCATCAGGCATTCGTTGGGGTTTACGAATAACATTTTGGTTACTTTGTCTCATCTCCTATTCACGAGTGACACTTCGATTTTTTGTGAGGCTACTCTTGATCATCTCCGTAATTTGCAATGTCTCTTCTTATGTTTTGAAGTTGGTGTCCTGTGGCTGAAAATTAACTTGGTCTAATCAAAGTTAGTTTTCCTTGGTGTTGTGGTTGATGTTGGAAGCGTGGCCAGAATTCTTTGTTGTAGGGTGTCCTCTCTGCCTATGAAGTATCTAGGCCTTTTCATTTTAGCCTTTGTTTTAGGCAAAATCTATTTGGAATGGTATTATTAGAAAGATAGAACGACGTTTGGCAAGATGGAAATGGCTTTATTTTTCAAAGGGTGGCAAGATCACTTTGATTAAAAGCACTCTCTTTCATTTGCTTGCCTATTTTCTATCCCTTTTCCCCATCTCAATTGGAGTTGGTAGCCGTATCAAGAAAATTCAACAGGATTTCTTGTGAGGTGGAGTCAGTGACGAGTTGAAATTCCAACTTGTCTGCTGGTCTAAGATTTGTACTTCTTTGTTTTAGAAGGTTCGGGGGTTAGGAACTTGATTTTGTTAAACCATGCCCTCTTGGGGAAGTTGTTGTCGCATTACACCACAGATAAGGCTTTGTGGAGATCTATGGGGTGGGTGGTGCACCAATGCAGTGCATGGGTTCTACGGGGTGGGGCTGTGGAAAAACATTAGGATGGGGTGAAGGGATTCCTCTAGATATGTGAGATTTAAGGTGGGAAATGGGACTTAAGATTTTGTTTTGGCATGACATGTGGGTTGGAAAAGACCTTGAAGGAAGTTTTTCGGTGTTGGTCACTTCATTCTTCAACCTCTTGTACTCTTAGGTTCAAACGAGAAGGCTAGGATATATGATTTGTTTGCCCCTTTCTAAAAGGTAGATACTCGAGGTTAGATCTTTTTGTCATGCGCTTAGCCCCCCATTGATCTTTGTTTCCTCTGGAAGAGCATTTGAAGAAGTAAGGTGCCTTGATGAGTGACTTTCTTTGTTTGGATAACAACGTTAAGGAGAATCTTGAGCTTAGATACTCTTAAGAAAGAGGCATATCATAGTAATGGACTAGTGTTGCTTATGTGAGAAGAGTAGGGAATCCATTGATAATAATTCTGCTCCATTGCGCTTAGCCCTTAGTAGTCTTTCTCTTCAAGAGGAGCATTTGGAGAAGGTGGCTTGGAGAGTGACTGACTTTGTTTTGAAAACAATGTGAAGGAGAATCTTAAGCTTAGATGCACATTATAGTAATGGATTGGTGTTGCTTGTGTTAGAAGAACGGAGAATCCATTGATCATCTTTTGCTCCATTGCAAAGTAGCTAGAGACCTACGGATATCGGTTTTCCATCTTTTCCAGATAGAGTGGGTAATGGCCCAACTGGTAGTGGAGTTATTGGCTAGTTGGAAAGACCAGTTTGGTAGTCATTGCAATTTAGAAGTCTGGAGAATGGCTCCCCTTTGTGTGATGTGGCGTATCTACAGAGAAAGCAATTTTCGAAATTTTGAAGATTGTGAGAGAATAATGGTCGAGTTAAAAGATATAATGTTCAAAACCCTTTATGGGTGGACGGTTGCTACCAATAGTTCTCGTTTTTCAAATTTTCTCGAATTGTTGGATTTGTGTTCACTTTTTTCTCCCTAAGTGGGTGTCTCTCTTGCATGCTCCTTTTGTACTTGGGTTGTGCCCCTTTGCGCCTTCTAACAAGATTGATTTATTTATATATAAGAAAAAAATCATCATTTTTTCCCAGTGTTCATTGAAATTAATGTCGGAAAAAGAGGTTTTGAAGATATGGAGGTTGGCTTCTTTTTGTGTTTAATGTGAGGTATTTGGAGAGAACGCAGGGACCTTTGAAGAGCATGAGATTGTGATGTTAGAGATGAAGAAGATGATGTTTTGATCCCTTTATACTTGGAGAGTAGCATGGAATAGTTTGCATGTTTCTAATTTTTCTTAGTTTTAGGAGTTATGTTTTTCTTTTTCTACATTTTAGGGGTTATCTATGTATATTTCCTGTGTACTAAGGTTGCACCCCTCTGTACTTTGAATGAATTTGCATTATATATATATATATATATATATATATATGTAATAGGAATTTCGGGCAAGGTTTCTGATGCATGCTTCAAAATTATAGAGCATTTCTTTTTAAAATTCAACTCAGCTAAGTTTCGAGATCAATTTTTGATTTATTTGAATGCATTTCCTAAACAAATTAGTCAAAATTGTGGGGAGCTGGTATGCTCTGACCTGACTGAACTTTAATTAATGGGTTTCAGGAACAAAGCTTACTATTGGTTTACTTGATCCATATTTTTGAATTTGCTTCTGAGTCTGCCAACCTTTATTCAATCTAATTGGTTATCTGTTAATTGATCATTTCTTGGTGATGTAAATACTAGATATGTTTTCAATGTTGTTGGATTTGTTGTTTTGATTGAGTATTAGTTTAATACTTTTTAAGTATGGCACTAATCATAAATGGGTCTAGGACATACTTCACAGTTTTGATCCAAACCTCTCTTCAGGACGTGTAATTTTAGTTTTATTGTTGTAAGAAAAGGGGAAAATAGTAGTGTGGTGATCTTAATCAAGACAAGTCCATGTACAAAGCTTTTGTCTGTGTGGTACGTTAATTGGTATATATTGTGCCATGGGAAGGCTGTAAGAGAAAATGGTTTATAGGAATTAAACTTGTTAGAAAATCACATCATAAATTTAAGTTCAATTTCTTTTCTCTGCAGAAATGATATTATTTGTATGTTTTTTACATGCAGTAGTCTGGTTGCATTGGGAAATAAGTGATTTCTCGGCTGCGCTAATTGCTATTTGACTTGCAGATGTCCAGTTCCTGCCAATATCTGGTCTGCTAGGTACAAACATGAAAACAAGATTGGATAAAAACATTTGTCCATGGTGGGATGGTCCCTGCCTCTTTGAAGCCCTTGATGCCACTCACATTCCTCAACGAGATCCCGAAGGTCCATTTAGGTGTGATTCACTCTCTATGTTTCTCTTTTTTTACCCCAACTCTCTCTCTCTCTCTCTCAAGTACTATTTTCTCCCCATCCTGCTTGTGGTCGAGTGGAAGCCAGTTCTTTGGTTAACAAATTTGATTTTTGGTACATATTTCAAATGGTGTGTATTGGATTAGAGAATGCTTTACTTTGCCAACTGCTTTCATGCCTCTGTGTTGTTATGTTTATCATTAATTGTGTCTTAAGAGTACATTAAAATCACAAATCCTTATTTATTTCAAGAGTTATTTTATTTTTTAAAAGTATTAAAAGTTTCATTAAAAAGAAAGCAAAATGGTTGTCCTAAAAGTAATAAAAGTGAAAAAAAAAAAAAAAAAATGAACTCATTTCAAGAGATACATGAAAGGAAAAATAAATAAAACTAAAATTCTACAAGTTACAAATGTCTTATAACTCCAAGAAAGACGATGATAAAGTCCCCCACAATTGCCCTCATTCAATCCAAAATTGACATAAGATAAAACTCTTTCAATATTAAATTGGTCTTAAATGGGTTCTATACCTTTAGAAGTCCTGGGTCCTCTCTCTCCAAATACTTCACGAGGCAATTTGGTATGCATTTCAAACAATGCTACACTTTTTATGTACTTCAAGTAATACTCTCACAATTAGTTTTTAAGTATTAGTGGGCTCTAATGTGTTTTGGAATTGGTTGATCTCAATGTAATCTAGTTTCTCACCAAGTTTTTTTTATATATGAATTGGTTTTTTTAGAATCAAATTCTGACTGGTTCTGATGGGAATGTTTGTTGCATGACAAATTTGATTCAGAAATGACATAGGGTCCTATCCTGATTGCTTTAATCTTGTATCTATGGTTTGGAAGGACTACTGATGTGGATCGTATTTGTTAAAATGTCAAATGTGTAACCCTGTAGGATGCCTGTTATAGACAAATTCAGAGAGAAGGGAATTGTTGTTATGGGAAAAGTAGAATCTGGTACTGTGTGTGAGGGAGATTCCTTGTTGATAATGCCAAATAAGGTATCCTTCTGCTTCTTTTTTCTCTCCCACAGATTAACTTCCCAGCTTCTTTTCATTTTTACTGAGGATTTTATATGATAATCTGCAGGCTCATGTTAAAGTTATTGATATTTACTGTGATGAAGATGAGGTCAGATATGCAGGGCCAGGTGAAAATGTACGGGTTAGACTAACTGGGGTTGAAGAAGAGGGCATATTATCTGGCTTTGTGTTGTCAGGCATTGGTAAGTTTTAGTTGCCCGTATTACACAGTTTTCTATGTAGTTTCTGAGGTATTAAATTGCTTTTCTTTCATGCAGCTAAACCAATACCTGCTGTTACTGAGTTTGTCGCACAGTTGCAGATCCTTGAGTTGGTGGACAATGTATGTGTTTAAACTTCAATTCTCTCTCAGTGGTTGTCATTCATTTCCTTGATCTGTATCTTCCTCTTGTTGCTGTTGATAAATTTTGTATGTAATATCTAAAGTACTGTGAATGTTTCTGCTGTCTAGGCAATTTTTACAGCTGGCTATAAGGCTGTCTTGCACATTCATGCTGTTGTTGAAGAATGTGAGATTGTTGAGTTGTTACATCAAATTGATCCAAAGACAAAGAAACCTATAAAAAAGAAAGTTCTCTTTGTGAAAAATGGTGCCTTTGTTGTTTGCCGCATTCAGGTTTGCTTTGCTGCTTTGTTAGTAATAAAGTTCACAGAACATTTTCCTTTGAAAATGTTGAAACCATCTCGAATGTTACAAATATTCTCCAATCGAAAACTGCAACCTTTTTCTGCATGCTCTGGCAAATATCACAATTTTTTCTAGTAATTTACAAATAGAGTGTTCTCATCCCCTTATCATTCCTTCCAGATATGTAAAGTGTCTTTAGTTTTGGCTATACAGTTCTTGATCGAAGTCACTGCCAAATAATTTCCGATTCTTTGTCATAGTTTGTTGATATTGATCCCTTGTGCACTTGCGGTTCTTAGGTGAATAATTTAATATGCATCGAGACGTTCACAGATTTTCCTCAACTTGGAAGGTTCACTCTTCGTACTGAAGGTGAGAAACTGATATTGCCCTTGTATTCATGTGGCGTTCATGATGTTAGTATTGGTTGTCACGTGGATATTACTCTGTTGTACAGGAAAAACAGTTGCAGTGGGAAAGGTCACCAAGCTTTTATCAAGTATTTAAACAATTTTGGCACAAGAGGTGAGGAACTTTTTAGTGCTTTCTTTCATCATCCTTCTTTCATATTACATTGTTGGTTTTCTCTTGTCATCATTCATCATTTTCAGTAAAATGAAAAAGTTAGTGGTTGAGGTATTTTCAAGCTAAAAGTTTTCTATGTTGTGTGCCTTGTAAAGATTTTCTGGCTTCCAACTGCCTAATGAATTGAAGGCTGGAAATTTGATTTTGGCATTATTTTGACCTGTTTGAGATGAACATATTACAAGTAAAAAATTTTGAACTTTGTTGTTTCTGAAGAGATTGAAATTTTGAAATGGTGAAATGACTTCTCGAAATTGGGAATCTGGGATTGACCCTGTAATTTTTTTTGGATTTTAGTCGAGTCTTATTTTACTTGGTTATGACCCATGACTCTATTCCTGGGATGCACCGATACTGAGACACAAGTACACAACGGGTATGGGTATAGTATAAATCTTGTGAAAGTAGGACATGATCAATTGATTAATTGATAAATAAATGTTTGTAGGTGTATTTAATGTTAATTTTAGGATTAGAAAATAGATAACAAGCATCAGACTGTTTTAAGACATGCTAAACGAAATAACAGATACCAAAAAAGCACATTCAAACTTTGTAAAATGACAGGAATTAACAAGTCTCAACTCATGTATTACACTAATTTATATCTCCAAGTTCCAAGTGCATGTGAAAGAAAAATAAGATGAGAATTGAGAAGTCTCTGTTGACGTAAACTAAACCCAATTTACCTCGTAAGACTTTCAATCTTACTTTATGATGCTTCTAGTAACAAGTTTTATTACCATGGAAATTAGAAAGGCATTTACTTGAGGTTCAAAAATATATCCCATATGGTGTTAACCAAAAAACAAAAAGGCTGAAAGCACATGTGGGGAGAGTGAGAATATCTCAATCCCAAATCAGAAAAATAGGATGGACCCTACCTATAGTTGGGTCAAATATACCAGCCTGTCAAGCTCATATTGTATTTTACAGACTTAAAACAGATCGTGGGCTGGCATGTCCTTCGCTCCTCTTTAGACTTGTATGGGCCGTGATATTTTGGAGCTGAGCCACTTTGCAGTCAACTAATATGGATGCCAAAGCAAGTCCACAATCTGAATTCAGGAAATCTCTTTTAATTCTGCCCATCTATGCACCAGAAGCCATTTTTGTCCTGTGTTGATAGAGATCCTTAGTCCTTACCCCCCAACAAAGTAATAAGAAACTGATTGACGTACAAGCGTGATGGTGCTTGACCCCAAACAAAGCCCCTCATGACGAGCCAAGGCCACGATCGAGTGTGAGAGAGATTGTTGGGGAGCATTGGTGGCACAACTGTGATGAGAAAGTGGAACAAAGAGCATGAAAGAGATTTAGGATCTGACTTAGTTTATGATCTTTTTCTTTTTTAGTTTAAATGATACACGTCATCAATCTGGGCCATGTCTGAAATTTGAAATTTATTTTTTTAACTATCCGAAATGTATTGGATACATATCTGGCCACGCCCAAGTCATATCATGTTCGATACATATTGGACATTGACACAGCTGTGCTTTTGGAGTATCTGTGCTTTGTTGCTCCACTCTATAGCCAAACCTTCTACCAACACGTTTAGCACAATTTAGTTCCGTAACATGTTCCACTCTATAGCCAGGCGTTATATCGCAACTTCTGTTGCATGTTAATCACCATAGTTTCATTTGCAATTTTTCTAATCTGTGTCTACTTTCTTTTGACCCCTTACTCTTGGTTGCTTGTCACTTGTTCCAGCGTTCTCGATTTGAATCTGTTTATCTATCCTTCTTTGGCTGCATTTTCATTGCCATATATGATCTCTCTCTTCCTCTCTCTCTGCCAGTGTTTCTCCTGATTGTTTTTCCTTGTGAATACAAATTTATGTTTTTTCTTTTTCCGAAACCCCAACTTTGTTAAGTCAGCATTCTGTTCTATGCAGTTCATTCTTTCACAAATTTGTCAAATTGTTTTGTGGGAGGGTTGCCTTCAATTCGTCATCTCTTGATCAAAGGTGCATGATTATTTGTGATTGTTATCTCTCTGCCCGAAATTTGTTTGTGAAACCAAATCAAATGGCTTAATAGACTGCCCTGTATGACTTTGATGAATGTTAGGGGAACTCTTTCCACAAATCTTGGATCACATAAACGAAGGAGACAACTTATCACAATCCCTTTATCATGGAATTACTTTATTTGGATTTGGTTTATATGTTTGACAGTTTGACGTGGTATTTATGATTGTTAGGCATTCAGATACGCTGATTAGGAAAAGATGAGTCTTTTCTGATATCATATGATTATTTTTTGACAGGCAACCTTACTCTGGGACATAAATGTTGCTGCATTTCATGGCAGCCTTAAGGGGTCCTAATTTACAGCAACACATGCAACTCATCATGTCTATGAAAATCTGGTATTGCATTATACAGCGAGTAGTTTTTATTAACAGTTAATTTATACGCCCATGTGTTCTGGGTGGGGCTTTACGGGCCATTGTTGCTTTGGGGGTTTTTTTATGGGTGATATTCGACCTGATTCACCAATTGCCCTATTTTAGCTTCATATGATTATGAATAATGGTTTTGAATCAGTCTCATCTGATTAATCTTTTAGTTAAATTTGGAGCTTTTTGATCCGCTTAAAAGGCAAGGCCCCTCTAAATTGATTATTGTGAATTAATAACTTTTACAAAATTATGAAGAGACAACTGTGGTTAAGAAACAGCGACTGTTTTTCTTAAAAACAAAGTATGTGAATCAAATTAGCTACTGGACTTCTTGAATATTATAATTCAATGATAAAGCCTTTAGCTTGTCTCCGCTTCCAAAACTTTTCGTTTTCTTTTTCTTTTTTTTTTTTTTTTTTTTCTGAAAAAGAACAAGTCACAAAGAGGGGGGAGGCCCCACCAAAGACCCTGGAACAGTTTAGTAGTGGCCTAAAAAACATAAAAGATTTTGGAATTGGCTAAATAAATGGTGTGACCCAACAGTTTCTTAGCACATAGGTCAAAAGAGGGCTGTTAGAAACAAGCATTTTGAGGTAGTGAAGAGGATGATTTGTGATTTGGCTTCCAAAACATGAACAAAAAGAAAGAGGGAGTAAAAGAAAAATTAAAGGAGAAGGGAAGGGGGAACAAAAGAGAAATGATAGGGGTCAATCCCTTCTTGCATCGCCAAGCCCACCTGGCTCAACCCACTGCCTAGAATTCGACCATGCCGACACGCCTAAGTTGTTCCACACCGCTGCGCCTCCACCCAGGCAAATGTTATATCCGATTTGCTGCTCTGGCTGAGGGACTCAGAAAAACTGTCGGCATCTTCTTTGAGTAATTACTGTAGCACAAATTTTTTTTTTTACTCTGTACATATTTGGAAACATCTCTGTGTTAATGGCCGACATCACACGTGGCTAGTCAAATACAAGGAAAGAATTCGTAGTAAAGGAATTGGGAACAATTACGGTTTATTTGAATGATTGAATGGAAGCAAAGTAATTAAGAGATTGATAAGAGGGAGATTGGCAGAGGAATGGGTTTTTCTGATTCCCTTGGCCGGAGCAATGGTGGGCTGGGCATGGGATTCTCTAAGGTTGGGCGGTGACGGCGTGTTGCAGTGTCAAGGTTTGGTCTTTGTTTTTTTGATTTGATGTTGCAGTTGGTAATATAAGGTGTAGTCAAGACTATTTTGTAACTTATAATATGCCGATTTGTCATTCATTGAGTGGTGGGCACAAAAAGTGACTTTTGTGCCACGACTGCATTGAATCTTCTATACTTTTTTTCTTGGCGAGAGAGATTTTACACTTGCTTGTCCATTATTTATACGAAGAATTCTCCGTATTTTTTAAATTTGAGGCTTTTTATATTTTAATTATTACATAACCATTCAATTAGAGATAGGACAAAAACAGTCGAAGTAGGAAGAAAACACGAATCAAAAGTTTTAGCATGCAAAGATATGTTGCAAGGAAAAGATTTTGAATAAATGTGTCTTGAATCCATATCACTATCCCGCCAAGTGAATGTCAACTAATTGCTGGTTTCTTGACCTTGAATGCAGATTGTATATGGTTTGGTTTAGCAAAATAAATTATGGTTTTGCTTCCCATTTTCAAATGTTTAATCCCACTTGATGAAATCCCTAAGAAACGATGTCAAATTGTTAGTTAATGGACTCCTAGCCATCTTATAACTCGATTCTCTTTATGCAAAACCATGTCTACGTGCGATCAATATGGTGACGAAAATACTATTATCAACAAAGAGTGAATTTTGCTCACGGAAAAAAAAGAGTCAATCTTCGTGATGATCCATTCGTAAATAGTACACTGGTCACACACAAAAAAAAAAAAAAAATCCTTAGATTCAAGGCCAAGCAATAAAGTAAAATTTTTTTTGACCATAAGGTAAGTCTATATATAAACATGTACCATCATCACGGTTCACATAATCTTCACGTGCAAGTGGAAATCCACACACCCACACTGGCCACACATGGGAAAAAGGGATGGCTATGATCAATTCAATAACCTCCCTCTCGTGAGTTGTTATAGCTTAGAGAATTAGCAACAAATACTCTATAGTCCATTCCATTTATTATATTTAAGATAAAAATTAAAAAAAAAAAAAATCACAAAAACTCACCTATATTAGTTTCCTTAAATTTAACCAATACCCTTGGGTAGCTACATACATTATTTTAATATAAACATTTTTTTTTTTCCTCTTTTATCTTTTATCTTTTTGTCTTTCATTGAGGATTGTTGAAATTTTGTAAAAAATATGAAGATAGATATGGAACTTATATTTCATAAAGAAATAATATTTTAATGGTATAGAAAAAAGTAAGGGAAGATATTATAAAATAAATTTTAATATGGAAACAAAATGTAGTTTTATTCTCTAAACTTTTTTTAAAAAAAAAATTAAAAGAAAAAAAGAAAAAAAAAAAAAAAAAAAACAGCTACCAGTATTCTTAAAAAAAGGTTTAAATTGGGCTCAAGGACCTTTGGAGGGTTGTACTCCTTTTACCTCCTTTTGCTGCCCATATCTTGGTTTTTGATCAAGACTTAAAGAATTGAATCATTTTCTTTTTTGCCTTTTTTTTTAAATAAATAAATAAATAAATAAAACCCTGTTGGATTAACTTTTACCAGCTATTACCCAAAAAAATGCTCTGAAAAAAATAATAATAATAATAATAAAAGAGAGATAATCTGCACCGTCCACGTATCCTAAAGCTAGATGAGCGGACAAAGTTAGGAAGAGGCCAAAAGGAAAGAATTGAAAGCACATGTAAGCTTAATTCGTCAGACCGTACTCATTGAGATCTACCTCTAGATTTTGTCACTCCACTCCTCTGCTCAGACAACACACTGCCACGTCAACTAACCCTTTTCTTCTCTATAAATTACCATTTTTAAGTTGTCCAAGAAAAACAAGGAAAATCATACTACAAATAATTTCTTACTTTACTTCACATGTCTAATCTTTTGCGACATATTTTTTTGTAAAAAAAAAAATTAGTTAATTAGAAATTTGATTAGCAATTCAAAGCAAATGTGACAGTGTCGAGGGTTGATGAGTAGAATAATGGTGAGATGAAAGTGTGATTTGTTTAAGTAGATTTATGGAAGGTGTACAATAATGTATTGCTTACAAAAACAAATTAGTTCAAAAAGAAGATAGTTTAGGATTCGTAATACCCTCTATGTGGCTTAAACGCGGAGGCTACGAGACATATCTTGTGGAGTTGCTCAGCAACAAGAAATGCATAGAGTATGAAAGCAAGAAATTCTGTGATTTATGAGAGTTTATGTAGTCATCTTACTCAATTGGTAAGGAAAGCATCGGGCTTTTAAAAATGCTAATGCAAGGATGCATGAACAAAGATAAAGTAGTAATTATTTGAATCAATAGTGGTTCGTGCCAAACATGGGTTTTGAGAAGATCAAAACTGAGATCTAGTCATGGAAAAAAGTCAAAGAGAAGATGAGCATCGGTGTGATTGTGAGAGATAATGAAGGGGGAGGTATTGGTAATGTTGATAGACTCTACACAACACATCATTAATCCTACTATTGCAGAAGCAACGACAGCATTGCTGGCTGCTATATTTGCTAGGAAATCAGGACTACAAAAAGTGAAACCAGTATAAAGAAAAAAAAAAATATATATATATATATATATATATATATATATATATTATTATTCTTCACAATCATTTACTATAGTCATTTTAAAAATGTTGATTTTATGTGTTTTAAATTACTTTTTATTTATTTATTTAAAATAATTGATATGAAAAATTACTTAAAATATACATTGATTAGTATAAAATATATATATATATATATATATATATATATATATATATAAAGAATAATATTATTTAAGAAAATGTCCTATTTTATTCTCAACTTTATGGCTGAAAATAAAGGTGTTTTTTCATGGAATCCACGTGGCAGAAATCTGCTTAGAATGTAAAGGCATTATAGTATAACTCATTATACGGAAATAAAACCAACAAGGTGAAAAACACACTCTGTGGAAATGGGTCAGTGATAACATGCACACTGGGACAGAGGACCCCGACCAGCCTGTAATGTCACATCAACTTTTGTTTTTGTTTTTTTTTTTTTTTGGTCTAATCAAGGAAAAAATTAACTCCTTTAACTACCATTCATTCATCTCAGACTTTTCATGCCATTTCACCGACACGTGTCCACTACCTACTCCCAAGTTGGTCTGAATCTGATAATATCATGAGGAAAATATTGATATTTGATAATAAGATTGTATAGGTAAATTTTAATTTAATTTATTTAATTAAATAAATTAAATTTTTTAAGTTGTGTCGAAATACGTGTATAAAATTTTATAGATAAATTTTAATTTAACTTATTTAATTAAATGGGTTAAACTCATCAACCCTAACCCTTTAATTTTATGTTAAGTTCGTATCAAATTTACGAATCGTGTAAAAAATTGTTAATTCTAATATCTCCATGTGTGTATAAGGCTCGCAATTTAGCCTTGTAATCCGTGAACCCGATACGTAGTTTTAGGGTTAGGGTTGACTCGTTTAATAAATGTGTCGTATTTAGGTTTAACACGTCTATACAATTTATTTATTTTTATTTTTTTAAGTAAATTTTAAGTTTAACTTAATTTAGAGTTAGTAATTTACCCGCAGATAGGGGTGAAATTTAAAACCGCTTAATCGCAACCGCTAACCGTTATAACCGTTAACCGTTAACCGCCTAACCGCTTTGAAAGCGGTTAGTAAAAACCACTAACCGGTTATGCGGTTGCGGTTAGCGGTTAGTGGGTTTTGGAAAACCGCTAACCGCTACCCACTATATATATATATATATATATATATATATATATATATATTTTCATATTTCATATAATAAATAACAATATATATTTGGAAATTGGCCTCAAGCTTCAAGTTCAACCATGTTGGTTTTTTTGGTTGCTTGTGAGTTTATGAACTTGTTTGTGTTTTATTTTATTTCTATGTTGTGTATAAGCTACAAGTGAAGTAATGATTTTGTTGTAATTTTATTTGTATATTGTATGATGTGTTGATTTGTAGAAGGTGGCCAACAAGATTTTGGTATATAGCAATTTTTAATGCTAAAATGGCAATGAAAAGGAAAAAAAAAAAACAAAAAACGTTTAAAATGAGCAAAAAAATGTTTAAAGTGAGCCCAAAACCAGTCAAAAACCAACCCAAAATCGGTCCAAAAAAAAAAGCCCAAAAAAAGCGGTTAGAAAAAAAGCGGTTATCTCAAAGCGGTTAGCGGATGCGGTTAGTAAAAATTACTAACCGCCTAGGCGGTTGCGGTTAGCGGTTTTAGCCACTAACCGCTATTTCACCCCTACTCGCAGACCCAACACATAATTTTAAGGTTAGAGTCGAGGCTAAACGAGTTTGTGTCGGATTGAGATTTCTTAGAACTTTTTTAAAATTTGAGATTCTCAAATTTATAAATTTTAATCATTTATCTAATTTAAATGTCTAAAATAAGCTATATTTCAACCTTTAAGAACCATACGTAAGAATCTTAAATTCAAAAGAAATTTGAGAACATAAAGACTTGTGAAACCTGTTAGAAGCACTGTAGGGAGTCAAACCAACGATAAATTCAAAATTGTGAGTAAACATGGTGGAGGTACAGAGCAGGCACGTGAAAATGATCAAATAAATAAAAGCGAATCTTACAAACAGTTGCCGGTTCCCGAGACTTTTTCGTGAAAAGGAAAAAAGAAAAAAGAAAAAAAAGAAAGAAAACAGCGCCTGCCGACCCCCACCATTATTTAATTAATCATCTCCATAAACGCTATAAAAATACCCTCCTCCTATCAACTTCATCCTCATCTTTACGCCAAAGGTCGCATTTCTTGCTTTTTTTTGAGCGGCATAAATGTTGTGGCTCTGCTTCTTCTTCTTTGTATATTTATCTTTTAGCTTCTTTTCTCTCTTCTTTTTCTTCTCTACTTCTTTTCAGTCTCTCTTTGGGTAGGTTTTTTTGTTGTTTTTTTTTTGGTTTTAGGGTTTGTGGAGATTTATGGAGTCGAGCTCCTTGAAGTCCAATGGAGGGTTTTGCTGGGTGGACTGAGCTGCTGAGTTATGGATCCCACAGCCCTATCCTCCATTTTTAAGGGTATTTGGATAGGCTTGCGGTTTGCATACCTCAGGAGCTGCGTTGCCTCAAGTTTGATCCTTTTTTGGATTGAAGGGAGCTCTACACCCTCTACTCTTTTAGATCTGCTTTTTTTTTTTGTTTTTTTTTTTTTTATAAATTATATCTGTGATTTTCATTTACTTGTCTGTTATATATGAACTGGGCTTTGTTTATTTATCTTGTTTTACTCTTGATATTAACCTAGAATTTTGGTAGGTTTATTTAATGTTCGTTTCAGATTGTTGAAGTAGTATTTATGAAGCCATGCATCCGAGTGAGTGCTTGAAGAAGTATTTTGTTCAGTTCAGCTCTTTTCACTCTAGGCTTGGAGTCAACCCACCAGGATACATGTATTTGTGCACACGTTTGAGGGAAATATATACTCTATTATTATTAGAAGAGCAAGTTTGTGACTTTTAACAGCAAAATTTAATTCTTGAATTGGAATAATGAGGACTAATAAATGAAAAAAAAAATAATAATTGAAGGTTGATTTCTGCTGTCATGAACTAGAATGATGATATTTATGTGTAAAGTTTTTTTTTCTGTTTTGGTCTCTTCAATATTATAGTTGGAGATTGTTGTAGGGTGTTGAAAATGTACAGATTCTAGTCTGTTTTGGTTTTGAGGTTACAATAATCATAGTTCTGGGTCTATAATTGATGTCCTGTACTTCAATTTCAGTGGAAGTTGTCACTTGTATGGAGATAAAGAGTGTAATTTATTTGGGTTAATTTTATCATCCTGCATTTAAAGGAGCAGCTGATTATAATAAGACTTGAATTTCCTTTAAATGCAGGGAGATAAAACCTGAATCTTGTTCTTAATTACTTGCTTGAATATCTATTCTGAGATCCTTGTACTTAATTTTCTTTTGTGGAAGCAATTTGTAGTCCTTTGTTGCTTATCATTTTATTAAAAAAACCAAAGAAATTTACTTGCCAGCTGATTTTTTTTAAGCTGCCCAAGGCCCTAAAAACAGGAACTGCTTTCCCCTTTAGGTAAGTAATTCTTTTCATTATAATGAAGAAAAAAAATAATAATATCATTAAAGTTCATTATATTATTATGAAAATATTTAGTGTTGTATTTAGACTTTGATTTTCCAAGACTAAGATTGAAGATAGTCTTGTGAAATGGTTTTTTTTTTTTTTTTTTAAATCTGGTTAATTTTCTGAAATGTTTGCAAATGAAGAGTTTGAGTTTAGAAAATTTTGGGTGGAAAATGAACTTCATCAAATACATGGAAGGTTTTCTGTAAAATCCCTAGGCTAGCTCCTCAATATAAGCAAGTATTACTCAATACAGGAATATAAGCTCACATGCTCTGTCAAAATCCAAGCAATTGTTTAGGGTTTATGGCAAAATTTTATTATTCTAACGTGAGATAATATATGATATGCTATTATGTATAATATAAATATATTGATATTAATTTTTAAAATTCTCTAGTGGAATGGTGAAAGACTGTCATCTTTATTTTTATTATTATGAAGTAGTGCCAATTTAATGTCTTCTCTCCATAAATTCTCTTGTTTCCATGATTTCAATAACTTCAAAAGCTGCTAGCTGTAGGCACCCTTTCTTGATGATTAAGTTGAGATATGAAACTACAAATGTTAAATCTAGGGGAAAAGAATGCGAAGGATTATAGTGAAGAAAAAGAAAACTTGTTGAAGCATAATGGAAGTTGATTAATGAGCAAGACGCTTTTGTAATAGAGAAATGTTATGAGAAATTCTATGAATTTTACGCAAATATTGTTTTCTATAATAAATAGGTGAATTTTTTTTGGTTTTTTGAGATAATAATATCCCCGTAAGATCGGGATAACACCATAGAAGAATGTAGCATTTCTCTTTATAATAATACAAAACTTTGACTGCAATATCAATTAGTTTCCACAAATGGTGCGCGGTAATACTTTATTAAAAGCAACTTTTTTGAGTTACTATGATAGCAACCACTTACCAATAAGAAAGAATCCTGATTTTAGGGTTGGCGAGAGCCAAAGATGTATATGAGATCCTATCAACCATTGTTTTAGCTCCCTATTTGTATTGAATGCTCCCTTCTATGGCCGTAAACGAGCCGAGCTTGAGGGAGTCAGGATTATTTAAACTTGGCTCATTTAAAAATTTCACGAGTTCGAGTTAGATTCGAGCTTCAAAATTTAAGCTTGGCTTGGCTCGCCAAGGAAAATTCCTTGTGCAAGCTGAGCTCGAGCTCGCCTAGTAGGTGAACTAGGCCTGCCGAGTCGAGCCGGCTCAACTAATTCAAATTTTTTTAAAAAAAAATGACAAACTTAAATGACTCATCAATTAATTCAAATTTTTTTTAAAAAAAATGACAAACTTAAATGACTCATCTTCTTAATGAGACAAATTAAATTAAATTTAATAATAATAATAATATATTAGTAAAAACGTTTTACTTCCAAACCAACAAATTGAGGACAACTTTTTATATTAACCAAGTAACTCTCTCTATATATAACTAAACCAATTAACTAATTACTTAACTTGGTTTAATACACACAATACACTAGTTAACTATAAATAGTTATAGATTACATTATTAATATTTTAACTATATATATTTAGAATTTATGCTACATACTATATAAGCATAAATACTATTTATAATATATAAACAATTTAATGAGTTATATATATACATATATGAGTCGTGCTAATAAGCAAGTCGAGTCCATATACGAGTATGTTCACGAACTTTAAATGAGCGAGCCGAGTTTTATACGAGTATATATCGTTTAATAATCGAATATAGTTTCGTGTCCACGAACAGCTCATTTAATAATCGAGTCGGGCACGAGCCGAGCTTTATCGAGCCGATCCCGAGCGAGGTCACTGGTAGCTTTGTTCATTTATAGCCTGCAGAACCCAACTTTTTTCTTATTTTTTATTTTTTTAAAAAACAAAATAAAAAATAAAATTTTCTTTTCAAGCAATATCATCAAATGTGGTTTTTTTTTATTATTATTATTATTATTTGGTATTTTTTTTAATAAAAAATGGTATTTTTCTTCATAAAAATAGTCATTTTTTTTTTTAAAAAAAAAAATAGTCATTATTATGAAGAAAAAGACCATATTTTTTTTTTTTAAAAAAAAAATACCAAATAAAAAAAGGACCACATAGGGTGTTATTGCATTTTTTTTTTTTTAAAATGACCACATAAGGGAAAAGTTGTGCCTTTATCATTTTCCTTTTTTTAATAAAAAATAAATGGCAAACATTTTGTTCAAATAATACTATCTCACCAATACAACTAGGAAAATCCTCCATGAATAATGGGTGTTTAGAACCAGTGCAATCAACCAATGTTTCTGCAGCTGTAAATAATCAGATATCAAACCACAATATAATATCAATCAAGCACACATCAACACATAATTTTGTTGATGAAGTTTAAACCATTTGAATACTAATATATCAAATGCAAAATCACACTCTAAAGCAGCCAAACTGAAAACCATTTGAAACTTATTGTTTCTTAAAACCGTCCAGAAATGCAAGAACATCCTAGCAAACAAAACATTCTGTTTCTTCAAGCTGTTCGAACAAGTGTGAAGGAACAAGCAGAAGAGACATTTTTTTTTTATAGCAATTTTTCCACACATCTGCGAGTGAACCAATAGACTATACACACTACCTTCACATTTTGTCGAAAACACCTACAAACTAAGTTGCAAATGAAGCTTGTTGATTTTCTTGAACATTTTTCAACTCAACTTCAAACTACAAATCTACCCAACCACAAATTGCATTTAGGCACTTGTTTTGAGCACCGAATCGGCCAATCAAAAACCTAACAAATTTCCACTTTGGTCATTCGGTGACAAAACCAATTACAATCAAATAAAATGAACAAGATTACAAGATTTACCCCAAGACTCAATCTAAACCTAACAAATCACAAAACTAGGTTAGATTTGAATTCTTAAAAGTATATTTCCCAAAATCATGAACAAACTCGAAAAAAAATTGTCCCAGGAATTTAACTAAATTTTGTGTGCCTCCCACGAACTCATTTACCATGTAAATAAGTCTCAAGTGATAACTGACCAGAATTCATTAATAGAAATAATTAATCTAGGAGTTAAAAGCAGAATTTCCCATAGTAACTAACATGGAGTTAACCGGAAAAAACTACCTTAAACACCTATTAGAGTAAAAGAAATGCGAAATAGGAAATGAAATACACTGATTTGAGCTACATTAAAAATCTTCAATACATCTCTGAGCATAATTACAACAAAACCTCATTAATCAAAATAATCTTACAAAATACATCAATCCGAAATAAACTTAATCATCTCTAATAAGACTCCTTGCTCGTTCTCAAGCCTGACGAAAGATTCTAATCTGCCCACTCTGCACGAACATGCTAAATCTGCAAAACAAGTAAATGTCCCACGGGTGGAAAGAAAACAACAAGTAAGTCCACTACTTAATAAGTAGGAAAAACTTCACTTAACCCCCCCTAATTGTCGTCACTTTTACAATTATCCTCAAAAACTATCAATCTTTCAATTTTACACCCCCCCTCCCCGGTTAAGATTTTTCGTTAAATCCTATCAAAATTCCCATGATATATCTTCTATTGATTAGTTTCCGCTACAATGTGAAACTTGCTTATAATGTCAATCAGGATAATACATGGGTTCATGGAATACTGCGGAATTACCATGCCATTACGACGATTTGCTCCTTCCATGATGTGTTTTAATATATATATATATATATATATATATATATATAATCATTGGTTTTTTTTTTTTTTGGGAAGAAGTATAAGCTTCTCATTAAGAAATCTAGCAACCGGAGCAAATTGCTCCAATAACAAAGCATCACGAATACAATCAGGAGGTGATACATGCCATGAATTATTCTCAACATGTTTCACAGCATACTTTGCAAGTAGATGAGCCACGTTGTTCCCTTCCCTTCTAACAAAAGAAATTTGCCACTGATGGATTGGATCTCCACTTTTATATCTTCTATCACATGCCCCATCCAACTACTATCTGCATTCGCCGAGTTAACAGAATCAATGACTGATTTTGCATCCCCTTCGAAGTGGATAGTAGTCAGACCCATCTCTCGACAAAGCTGGACCGCAAAAAGGATTGCCTTTGCCTCAGCCGTCGCCGGGGCAAAACAACCCCTCTGTACAACACACCTCACCACCAACATATTGCCATGAGGATCTTGGATTACCACGCCCAGCCCCATGCGGCCCAATTTCTTGTCCAGAGCAGCGTCCCAATTTGCTTTTACCCAACTCGGCAAAGGAGCTTTCCAACAAACAGCATGCAGCGTCTCACGAGAAGGCACACACTACCCACCTCGATCCTGGGCCAAGCTGAACTCCTGCATAGAAGTATGAGTTTGTTCCACGAGTAACTTTGGATGTGAGAAAGTGCCCCCATGAGCAAAGTCATTCCTCCTCATCCAAATGCGTCGTGCCAAACCAACAAATTGACGAAGTTCCTCCTGAGTACACCTTTCAAATAGAAAGCACACCACCTGCAGAAAATCAGGACTAGTGAAAGAGCTTTTTTGAAATATTACGTGCCCCATAGACCACACATCCATAGCCGACATACACTACCACAAAATATGGAACCCCTTCTCAACTTCTAGACCACACACCGGATAGAGAGGATCCGAGATAATCTCCCATTTATAGAGATTTTCCCTAGTCGGGAGAATATTGTGACATGCCCTCCATAAATTTTTTTTTTCAACATTAGGCACGAGCAAAGCCCATAACCTCTTCCACACTGCACATCCCATCTTAGTATTAGAACCTGAAGCCATGGCACAAGTTTCCCTCTCCTTTTGCAAGTGATAGGCACTCCTAACCGAGAAAACCCCATTCTTGGTAGCCCTCCATAGAGTATCCGCTTGGTAATCGGGATCTTCTGTATCTTTGCTATCTCCTCTTCGGAAAATAACACTTCTAATAGAGGACAATTCCACCATTTAGTGTTTGCATCAATAAGTTCACTGGCCATAGCATTCGGGCTTAATAAAGCCGGTGGGGAGATGACTTTGAAAGTAGTTGGGATTGGGACCCACCTATCCTTCCAAATTCTTATTTTACAACCATTACCCACCCTCCAAATCAACCATTCACTAAGTAAATCACAAGAACTTCGTATGCTTCTCCATACAAAAGAAGGCCGCCTTCCAACACAAGCCTCCAAAATAGAGCTACCCGGATAATATTTTGCCTTCATAATTTGGGCAACCAAACTATTCGGTTGATGCCATAGCCTCCAACTCTGTTTAATAATCATTGTTTAATCAAGCGGGTTGTCACAATGAGCCCAACTTTTAATACAATAAAACAATAAAATAATTGTCAACTTTCAATGTCATTTATTTTACAATACATTTAGAATAATATGTTGTCTCTACTATTACACCAAGGGAAAGAGATAAGGTGAGTTTAGAAAAGAATAATAAAGCATAATCTTAGTCAACAGTTTTCAATATTTAAAATTATAAAGCATGATAATACATTCATAAGCTATATGCTATACTTCTCAGCCATAACTTTCCTTCATACAACTTGCTTTTGGTGGATAGATTCATTCTATCAACACTATTAGTTCAATTGTTGAAAGTTGGCCAATATCACTAGGAGCTTTAGTTTACTTTTGACATCAGATGGGTAATTTGGAAGTTTTCTATAGTTTTTAGCTCCGTTTATTTTGATGTAAAATGTATTATGTTAGAAAATATTTTTAGTGAAATCATTTTTTTTTTTACCTGAAAATATTTTTTGACATTTGGCTAGTACAAAAAATCAACGACGAATTTCGACAACCTCCGGCAAACTCCGGTGGCGGCAACTGATGACAAATACTTGCGATCTCCGACAGACAGATTTTGGCAACTAGTGGTGAACTCCGACGACCGGCGACTAATTCCAAATCAATGGCATAAAAATGGTGAAAATGGATGATTTTCTAAAGAAGTTAAATTTGGGTCAGTTGGTGGACACTAATTCGAGTTAAAATCTGGGAATGGATGGCAATTGAGAGAGTTATTTTGTTGAATATATGTTCCTAGTTTTGAAATTTTACCTCATAATAATAATAATAAATAAATATATAACTACTAACTCAATCAATTTAGTGAATTCGATAAACGTAAAACAACCATTAATTCGATTCATGTAAAATTTATTGGATGAACTTAAAATTTGGTTAGAAGTTGAAAACAACATGGATTGGAAATTGTTCGTTTAACTTTTTAAAAATAATTAGTCAGAATCTTCTATTATATAACCGTTCCCTTTATTTGTATTTGCTCAGGAGAAAAATAAACTAAATATTTTGGATATATTAGCTGCTCTTCCATATCCAAAAAAGTTGATGAGTAATCATAAAAACTGTCATTGTTTTCTTTAAAAGAATTATATAGAAATTAATTGAGACTGTCACGTTAACATTATGAGATAAAAATATGCACTTTAGCATTACTCACATTTTATTACATTCACAATCTTTATAAAGGTCACCCAACAATAAATAAAATGGTCTAGCAACCATTTTTCCGGCCCAAACAAATTAATGAGTAATGCTATCCAACCTCCCTCCCCCTCAACCCTCAAAGCCTATGTAGCGTAGTCCACCATACTATTTGGTGCATGAAAATTGATTTTTTGGTTGGAGAGATCATGCCACATAAGCTTTGGGGGATGAGAAGGGGATTGGAGGGGTGATGAATGTAATTACTAGTGGCGTGATTCCCCATAGGATGTGATGCATGAAATGGGTTTTTTTTTTTTTTGTTGTTGGAAGTTTTGGAGGGATAAAATGACAGTGTATAGAATTACTCATATAGTAATATATTCGAGAGTAATGCTATACATTAGGAGTGTACAAATAGAGGGTTATTAACTGGCTAAGAATCGCGAACTGCATAATTATTTTTCCAAACGGTTGGAAAAAATCGCTAACCGCTTATGATGAGGTGATTAGTGGTTTTAAGGATAGGCAGAGGTGGTTAATAAACCCTTATATAATAATAATAATACTATACAATGTATTATTATTATTTGCAATGTTCATGCAACTTGGATGTGATTTTTTAATGTTGGTGTTTATTTGAGTTGTTCTAACATGATAGACAAACTATTAGAAATTTTTCTTGCAATTTTTACATAATAGATAGATTATGTTTTTATAACCGTCTAAGGTGAAGCGGTTACCAAAATTCAGTAACTGTCTAAGACAATTACGGTTGGCGGGTTATAGGCAATAACTGTTAACCGCTTGTACACCCCTATAATATACATTAACCTCCACCTCCCAAAGCCTATGTTATATGGTCCCTTAGCATTTAGTGCATAAAAATTAATTTTTTGGTAAAGGTGACCATACTATATAAGCTTGAGATATATGCAGCATTACTCATGTACCCAATTAAATATCAATATTAACCGCCCCCAAAAAGAGCACATCAAAACCATGCAAAAGAAAACAAAAATAACTCAGCTCAAAGAGAGAATCAATTATAATTAGAAGATTATGATGTTGGGTTTCATCATTATTAAACTTTAAAATGTGTTAATTTAGGGTCATCTTTCAAAAGTTTGCAAAGTCGATCCTCTTATAAAAAATTCAGCATAAAATCAAACAGATAAAGCCAAAATACCTAAAAGATTGCAATATTAATAGCATAAAGATGACTTAAAAACAGAAATTTTTACTTCACTTTTTTTTTTTTGATAAGTCATTAGAAATCTGAACTTAATCTTTTTTTTTTTGAAAAATTATCAGTCACAAGTAAACTCTTGACAATCACTACAGCTACATGGGAAGAAATCCCTTCACTTAAAAATTGATACAAGATACAAGGAGAATCTTTAAGCCCCACGTGGAATGGATCTCATCCACACAACTGGGATGACCATATGATCCATCTAATGGCCAGTCACATCCAGCAGCATAATGAAATTAGAGCCGCTATACTATACAGATCATCCCAAAGTCTCAAGATCCCATTAAGTCCATACCACCATTTTGAGGAGCCTGCAACACAACCAATGTTGGTAATCAATGTAATTGAGATTAAAGGCTCTGGCCCAGCATTAATTAGACAGTTAATTATGGAGACATAAGCTACAGTGATTTAAGGCGTTTAATAGCTTAATTACAAATAAAATTTTCCATATCACAAGAATAAATAAATAAAGGAATATTATGAAAACACAACTTTTACAGGATAAGCAAACCCAAACCCTAAATCCAAACTCAAGGATCTCTCTCTCTCTCTCACACACATTAACATAAAGAAATTTGAACATATAACTTAACACCAGTCTCACACAATCTTCAAAGCTCCTCGCATTCCTCTCGCTCCGAATGCATCATATTATATATTAAATATAGAGAAGTCATCCTCCAAACTTCTAAAATGCAAAGGCTTTTCACAGCCAACAACTTCACCACCTTCTACGCATGATCCACTCTTTTGTTAATGTGGAAAGTCACCAAGACAAGAACCACTCTTTTGTTAATGCGGAACTTCATCAAGACAAGGCCTTTCGGACCCACCTCTGAGAAGTAAAACCCCAGATAAATGATCTCACCTGCCAGAACTATGTATCAAGAAATCCAAGATAACTCCTATGACACATTTGGTATGTGGAACAGGCATATGGAATGGAATAGTCATTACTTTATTTGGTTTGACACTATTCCAAAGAATAACCATTCACATGGGAATAGCTATTCAAATTAGAGGAATAGCAAGGAATAGAATGAGTTTTTCAAAAATCCATTTTTTTTATTATTTTTAACCTAAAATTTATATTAAAAAAAAAAATAAAAAATTAGAACATTGGTGATCTACCACCCCATGGCTCGGGTATTGGCTACAAGAATGACGAGGAACAGTAGCATATCCAGTCTTCAAAACAGAATTTGCCCAGTCTTCTGTGCCCATTACAATCAGACAGAAACAAAGCCTTTCGACGAACTAGCACAAGGATGAAGTACACATTATATGTCCAGCACTTACCACAAATTATATATCCAGCATTTACCGCAAGCTGAACTTATTAAGAGCCTATTTGGGATTGTGTTTGAGAAATAGTGCACGGAACTGGGGCTTACTCTGCAAGAGTGGGTCCGAAGGGCCCTGCCTTAGAGAGGTTCCCCAACATAAAAAATAAAATAAAATAAAAAAATAAAAATAAAAACAATGTTTGGAAAGTTTTTTTATATA
Source organism: Corylus avellana (assembly GCF_901000735.1). Taxonomy (NCBI): domain Eukaryota; kingdom Viridiplantae; phylum Streptophyta; class Magnoliopsida; order Fagales; family Betulaceae; genus Corylus; species Corylus avellana. The sequence continues at coordinate 21,826,925 of NC_081546.1, forward strand.
TATTTATATAAATCTTTGGTATTTGAAAATTTTTGATTCAATTCTAGTAACAAAATGTGTTGTCACTAAACTAAAGACTAGGAATGGTCATTCCATTCCAACTCCTCATATTCCTAGTAATAGTAATTCTTATTCCTAAAGAAATGACAATTCTGCGTACCAAACGTGCCCCTAATGCTGAATTGAACCCAAGATGTCCAAGCCTACGGCTCATCCCAAGCCCGCCCTTTGACCACTAGACTACACCCCGATAGGTAGGCATGATCTACTCTACACCAAAAAGACGAAAGATTGAATCCCACAATTCTCTAGCCACTTCACAATGGAGAAGAAGATCTATGGCCTCCTCACTCCTTTTGCCATCCAACACCAATCCCCCACTATGATATAGATCTTTCTCAGGATATCCAAAGTTAAAATCTTCCCTAGCGCTGCGGTCCACACAAACAATACCACTTTTGAAGGAGCCTTATTTCTTTAAATGCTCTTCTAAGGAAATGGGGAGCCAGAAGGAGTGCAAAGAGCATGATAAAAGGACTTGACCTCGAACGTCCACCTTTCATAAGGGATCCAACGGATTTCTCCCCACCACCTTGTCTCAACTTAAGAGAACACAAGAGATCAAAGAACGAAGTAAATCCACCTCACAATCATGCATTGATCTGGTAAAAGAAATATTCCACTAAAGATTGCTGTTAGGCATTAGAAAAATGGATATGATCTTACCACCAGTGCCTCCTTCCAGCAAGCAATACTAGGCAATATTCTCACTTTAGATAATCTCAAGAGGCGGCACATCATCGTGATAGAAAAATATTGCATATACAAGAGGGATGGGGAATATGTGGACCACCTTTTTCTTCACTACGATGTGGCTTCTGCCATTTGGAGTGCTCTTTTCAGTCGTTTTAGGTTATCCTAGATTATGCCTAGACATGTTGATTTGTTAGACTATTAATAGTCTTCTGGCAAGCCAAGGAGCGTCACAAAGTGAAAAATGGTGCCTACGTTCCTCTTTTGGTGTTTATGGAAGGAAAGGAATGATAGAAACTTTGACGACAATGAGAGGACGCTAGGGGAAATTTTATCTTTATTTTACAAAACATTGTATCTTTAGACGGAGACGTTTGTGTCTCCTCTGTTGATTAGCTATAGTGACTTTCTTGTTCCTTTTTTTTGGGGGGGGGGGGAGGCCTTTTGTATAGTCTGTGTACTTAGGGATGCCTTACGCTTTCAATGAGATTGGTTTATTACTTATCAAACAAAAGTATATGATCCCCACACCACAACTCATGCCAAAACCTGATCTTAGACCCATCTCCCGCCTCAAATATAACAAATCTAAGGAGGACCCCCCGCCCCCCCTTCCTTTCCTCTCTCTCGGGAAAGGGCCCAACAACCTTATTGGAACACCATCCTCCCCTCATGCTATCATATTTGGTAACCACCACCGATCTCCACAGCCTCTCTCAACGTGGTCATAACGCCATAACCATTTCTTCAATATAGATCAGTTAAACTGAATCATAATTCTAACCCATAAACCACCGGAGCAAATCATAGAACAAATCTTAGACCAACTGACTGAATGGATTTTGAACTCGACAATAATTGCACCGCACAAAAAATCTCTCTAAAGTTTCTCCATCCGATTAGCAACACCTACAGGGATGCAAAAGAGGGACAAATAATAAGTAGGAAAATTGGAAAGAGTGCTTTTAATCAAGTCAGCCTACCATCCTTAGAAAAATAAAGCCTCTTCCAACTAGCCAAAGGACATTCCATTTTTCAACAATGTCGTCCCCAAAAGGAAGACCCAAATACTTCAAAGGTAAAGAGGACACCATACAACCAAGGATATGAGCCAAACCTCCAACACTATCCACATCGTCAACAAGGACTAACTCTAATTTAGATAAGTTAATTTTCAACTTCGAGACAACTTCAAATCATAATAAGCAAAGCAAATGACGGAGATGATTTAGATTTGCCTCACAAAAGATCAATATATCATACACAAACAAGATGAGACACTAGCAGCTCGTCATTATTCCTCAACCTCACCAAAAAACCTAATAAGAGCCCCATGTCCATTGTTACTTAGCTTCCATGATAACCATAAACAACAGAGGTGATAAAGGATCCCCTGTCACAGACCAAGCCACAAGAGTTATTGAAGAAACCAGAAGGAGACCTGCTAATTATATATGTTCTATTATTCCAAGAGAACTAATCAAATGTACAATTGAAGCTTCTTGAAATCACTTATAAAAAACAATCTCATCTAGTAAGAAACTTATATAGGACGTAGCACGTATTTAATACCTTTACAATCAATCCACCTAATGTGGGACTTTCTGTGGTGTCACAATCTCCCCACTCAAATCCTAATGTCCTCATCAGGGCTCACACCATACTACAATGCTTCAACACCATGGTCGTGACTTAGAGAAAGCACTACCTAGCCATATCTATACTATTACTCCAAGAAAACTAGTCAAAGTTACAATTGAAGTTTTTTGAAATCGCTTATAGAAAACAATCTTACTTAGTAAGAAACTAATATGGGACTAAAAACTCATGTAGCACCTACAATCCACCCACACAATATGGAACTTTATTGGGTGTTATAACCTCTCCCACTCGAATCCCTAACATCCTCAAGGCTCATGTCATGCCGCAATATTTCAACACCACATGGTGTTACTGGGTTGCTTTCATACCATTTATGCTGGTCTAATACCATTTATTGCAACCCAGGAAAAGCGTTAACTACGTCTATACTATTACTCCATGAGAACGAGTCAAAGTTACACTTGTAAATCTCAGCCTCACGTAGTAAAGAATCAATTTGAGACTTAGTACCATGTAAGACCTTTAAATCCACCCACTCAACATGAGACTAACTTGCTAGGGCGTCACACCAATTCCTATATCGAGTTCATAAGTGCTCTTTTTTTTTTTCTTTTTTTTTTTGATATGTAATATTGAGTTCTTAGGGGCTAAAGTATCAAAATTTTTCAGCAGCAAAAAGAACTATAAAATTATTTCAGAATT